>NC_083436.1:43723474-44023287 GCF_020745735.1 Hemiscyllium ocellatum | reverse complement strand
GGGTCTCTCCCTCGCTCTCTCTCTCTCTCTCTCTCTCTCTCTCTCTCTCTCTCTCCTTCCCCCTCCGACTCTCTCTCTCTCTTTCTCTCTCTCTTCTCTCTCTCTCTTCTCTCTCTCTCCCCCTCCCCCTCCCCCTCTCACTCTGTACCTTTTTCAGAGATTTTTCTTTAAAACCTCAGGAGTTCAGCCTATGGTCTGCTATCTTGGCATCACCATGTAGCTTAGTGATTGTTGATGAAGCTACAAACACACTGGAAGGTGTTCACTATGATACTGGCGCTATCTCAATGTAACATTTGTCATAATTGCATCATTTAAGAAATACACGCTTGAAGCTCTAACCAAAATAACATCACAGCTTAGAGTTTCTGATTCCCACTTTGCTGTCACTGCCCTTGTAAGGTTCTGCCCCTCCTTCAAGACTATCCCACCAGAGGGACTGTTCTCTCTTCCTTCCTTGTTTTCTCTGTCTTGCACTTGTTCTTTTTTCTTTCATGTTTTTTTTCTCTCTGAAGCGCTATCTCGCTCTTCTTTTCTCTGTTGTATTGTTTTTTTTCTTTCGCACTCTCTTTCTCTCATGCACTCTTCCTCTCTTTTGCTTTCACGTTCTTGGTCTCTCCCCTCCTCTTTTTTCCTTTATTTCTCTCGCATTCGCTTTCTTTCTGTCATGCACTCTTATTTTCTCTCATTCTCTTTTTTTTCCCTCTTGTGTACTGTTCCTGTCTTTTGTGCTCTCATGTTCTCTCTCTCCCCTTTTCTATCTTTTTATTCTCTCATGCACTCTCTCTCCTTTTTCTCTCTTTTTTTATTAAATTATGATTAGATTCTTCTCTGGCACTCTCTCTGTCTCTGTCACGCTCTCTCATATATTTTCCTCCACCATGTTGGCTCCTTAAGTCATCTTGAGCCTATTAGCTCCAGACACACCACCTCTCATCGCTGTTCACCTTGTTGTTCCCTGTCTCCCTCTTTGTAACTCTGTTGACCACTCCCTGTGGGAGACTGTTCCACAATTTCACTGCTGCCTGGGGAAGGGGTTTCTCTTGAATTCCCAAGTGGATTTATTTGGGATTGCTGTTTACTACTATGGTCCGCTCCCCAAGTGGAAACCTTTCCATCTTCCCTGTTCTGGATTTGCAGTCCTCTGCCAGTTCACGCTCAGTCTTCCCGTTTGTGGGGAATGAGTCCCAGCCTCGCCTGTTTTCCATGTGGGTCAAGACCACCTCACGTTTGCTCTTGTCCCTGGAGTCTTTGTTATACCTTTCCCAGTTTTCCATGTTGCTTTTAGGAACACAAAGATCCCAGCTCTGTATTCTGCAAGATGCTGCGCACTCAGTGTCTCTGAACCTGTTTCAATACCGAGATGTGACCAACTGCAGAGACATGATTTTGCTGTTAATTTGGGTGCATCCAGCTGTAATTTTTCACTGGTGGTTTTGATCTACTTTTCCGTTCAAAGTATGTCAAATGCATTCTGCATTGCTGAAATGTAACGCCTCTCCAGTGAACCCTGCCTGCGAGTTATGCTTGGGAGATTTTCAAGTATTTCTGCACTTCTCATTTTAGCTTTTTAAAAGAGATTGGCAGTTTTAAATTTAACCCCCTCACTCAGGCTGAGATTGCCACTTATCAGAGGAAAATCTTTGACAGTTAAACCACATCTAAATACAGACCATCACCTGTTGTACAAACTGCTAACTGTTCTGCATACTGCCCTAGGATTCTGTTAACTGCATCCCGCTGTGATCTTTAATGTTTGCAGTTAATTAGGGAAGGTTAATACTCAAACCAGTTATGTTTAGCCTTGCATGAGCAGAGAGAAAATTTGACTGAACAAATTCAGTTTTATCTCCAATTCAAAAAGAGAGACAAAAAGGAAAATGCAATATCGAATGAATTCTGCTAAGAATTCGAGAGAAATGTTTTTACGCAGACCAATGAGAATGTGGAATTTGATACGACTGGGGCTGCTTGAGGTGATTAGGGTGGATTATTTGGGAAGGAAGCTGGAGAAATGAAGTTATATTGGTTATGGAAGAACAAGGCATGGACTATTTTCCAAGTGGGCAAAGGCTTCAGAAATGGGCGGCACGGTGGCACAGTGGTTAGCACTGCTGCCTCATAGCGCCTGGGACCTGGGTTCAATTCCCGCCTCAGGCGACTGACTGTGTGGAGTTTGCACATTCTCCCCGTGTCTGCGTGGGTTTCCTCCGGGTGCTCCGGTTTCCTCCCACAGTCCAAAGATGTGCGGGTCAGGTGAATTGGCCATGCTAAATTGCCCATAGTGTTAGGTTAGGGTCAAATGTAGGGGTATGGGTGGGTTGCGCTTCGGCGGGTCGGCGTGGACTTGTTGGGCCGAAGGGCCTGTTTCCACACTGTAAGTAATCTAATCTAAAAAAAATCTGAAGCACAAAGGGACTTGGGGGTGGGGGCGGGGATTGAGTTCAGGATTCTCTTCAGGTTAACAGGCAGGTTCAGAAAGCAAATGCAATATTAGCATTCATGTCAAGAGCACCAGAATACAAGGGTGGGGATGTACCGCTGAGGCTGTATCAGGCACTGGTTAGACTGCATTTGGAATATTGTGAGCAGTTTTGGGTCGTGTATCTAAGGAAGGACGTGCTCGTGTTGGAGGGTGTCTAGAGGGGGTTTACAAGAATGATCCCAGGGGTGAAGGGCTTGTTGTAAGAGCAGGGGTTGAGGACCCTGGATCTGTACTTAATGGAGTTTTAGAAGGATGGGGATATCTAATTGAAACTGACAGAATCCTGAGAGGCCTGGAGAAAGTGGACATGCAGAAGGATTTCCACTGGCGAGGACCTGAGGGGACAGCCTCAGAGTGAAGGGAGAATCTTTTAGAACTGAGATGAGGAGGAATTTCTTGAGCCAGAGTAGGGTGATTGTGTGGAACTCATTGTCACAGAGGGCAATGAATGCCAAGTCATTGAGTGTGTTTAAGACAGACAGGTTCTTGTTTAGTAGGGGTTCAAGGGTAACAAGGAGAAAGCAGGAGAATGGGGATGAGAAACGTATCAGCCATGATTTGAATGTTAGAATAGACTCAATGAGCCAAAAGGCCTAATTCTGCTCGCATATCATCTGGTCTTATGGCCAGCAGGATCGATTTGCAAATTGAACAAGGGATTGATTAATGCTACAAGACAAGAAGTGGCTGTTTAACCAGTAAATCCCTATCTGTGCTTTCCTGGACAGGACTGTAACAGTGCCATATAAATGCAAGTTTTGTTGTTGTAAATGTTTGCAGTGAAAGCAATCCTTTTGATCAAACAGTAAGTATTAATTTTGAAGCTCTAATTATCGTGGCAACAGTCCCTTGGAAACACATGATGTCAGCAGAGTTTAGAACCTACCAGAACGCTCCTGTTTTTCCAGGCATTTTGGAACAAAGACTTCAGAGTGGGTGGATGAAATGGATTAAAACAATCTGAGGTTTTAAAAACCCAGGATTTGGAGATAAGGTTTAATTGTGTTTCCAGATAATGATGAGGGAGTCACAGCTCCATAAATAAAGGAGAGACTTTAGGGTCACTAAGCAGAGGTAACAGATTGCTAAAGGGCCCTAGCCAAGCTGCTTTTTTAATGCAGTGAGTTGTGGTGATGGTGGTCTCGAATTTGGCGTCTGAGAGGGCGATGGAAACAGGTTTCTTCTCAATGTAGTTAACATGAGAAGGTGCATGTTGCTGACTGAGCCAAGCTTTGTTTCCTGTGCATAATTGCCCCTGGAGGAGGTGATGATGAACTACCTTCCTGAACCGCATCCTGACTTGGAAATATATCACCGTTCCTTCACTGTCACTGGGTCAGAATCCTGGAATTCCCTCCCTAAGAGCATTGTGGGTCAACCCACAGCACATGGACTGCAGCGGTTCAAGAAGGCAGCTCACCCCCACCTTGTCAAGGGGGCAACTAGGGATGGGGTGATAAATACTGGCCCAGGTGGTGATACCCACATGCAATAAATGCACACGCAATGTCAATGAATCTGCTTCCACTGCCCCTTTAGACAGCAAATTCCAAATGACAGCAGCACACTGTTCTTAACAACAAATAAACTGGATTTGACTATGGGCAGTGGGGAAAGTGGGAGTACTTTGGACATCACCTTCCAGGAACTGTCACAGGCATTGTGGGCCGAATGGCCTCCTGTGCTACATATTTCAGAATGGAGGGCAGCTGACCCATAGCATGGAACATTTATGTAATTCTTTCTTGCGTCTATAAGTAAATCCTTTAATGGTGAAATATCGGAAGCCTCTGAATGATCCACTGTGCACAGCCCTCGTTCTAGTTGAGGGTAGACTCACTCAGGTAGCTGGTGCGGGTTGTTGTTTGAGCTGGGGTCAAGGCGCTTGTGTTTGTACCTTGGATGATGGCAGCTACTGGATATGAGTCGGAACCCACAGGGACATGACGGCTGATCGAACTGGCTCTGTCTCCGCAACAACCAGAAATGTTAATTTGAACCAGTTTGGTCTTGGGAGCAAGAGGAGTCCATTCACCCCCTCAGACCTGTTCTGGCATTCATCTATGTCCTGATCAAATTACAGGAGAAGGCCATTCAGCCCGTTGTGTCCACGCTGTCTCTCTGAGTGTTACTCGTTGCCATTCTCCTGCATTTAACTCAGCGCTGTTCCATTTATAGATAACACTCTGACTCTAATGAATGGGTCACTTGAAGGTGCCAGTATTCTGTCTCCTCACTCCACTTCTATCCCTCAGTTTGTGATCAAGCAGGTTGTGTCATGTTTCTTTCTGCCCTCCGTTGCTGGGAAATATTGCTTAAAAAGTTGTGGGTCCCTGTTTCCTCGCCTTTTTTATTGGTGAGAAAAGAATCCATGGTTTTGAACCAGTGTTCATCTCTTACAGCTTTCAGTGTTTCTACCTTTTCCCTCGATTCGATGTTGCTCACTGGTCTTTATAATGTTGCAGTCTTTCTGATGGAGACCTACCTGCCAGAGTTTGGGGGAAACCTGAATTAACTGAGGGATCGGGCAAGTCTCCTTCCAGCAGAGACAGTGAGAAGAAATTAGAATTAGGCCCTTCAGCCCAACAATCGACTCTCTGAGGAGTAACCCACCCAGATCCATTCCCCCTACCCTATTATCTTATATTTACCCCTGACTAATGCACCTAACCTATACATCCCTGAACACTATGGGCAAATTAGCATGGCTAGTTCACCTAACCTTTGGACTGTGGGAGGAAATCGGAGCACTCGAAGGAACCCATGCAGACACGGGGAGAATGTGCAAACTCCACACAGTCGCCTGAGGTGGGAATTGAACCCGGGTTCCTGGTGTTATGAGGCAGCAGTGCTAACCACTGAGCCACGGTTCCGTCCATTAAATGTCTTCTGTTTGTGAGTTGTGAATCCTGTCCTCCCCACAGGGTGTGGAAGCTTCATCCTTGAATATGTTGAAGGATGAGGTCAGCAGGATTTGGTCCCTGAGGGAACCAAGGGTTAAGGGTGTTGTATGAAGTAACAATTCTGAAGGGGTCAATCCTGCCTTCAACATCAAGCTCCACCCAATCCGATGACATCATAAGGCAACGCCAGTCATTGGGTCCCAAAGCGGTTAGATATGTGTGTTAGTTCTTAGTCTTTGTTACAGTGTCTCCCTTAATAAGGTAAGTTGTTTGTGTGTCTATGTTCATCTTACGGTTTTTGATGAATGAAAAAAATTGCAGCTCTGAAACAAAATAGACAATCGACCTTTTAGAAATGTCTGTGTTACCAACATACGAACAGTGTAGGCCACTCATTACTGTGCACCTCTTCCACCTCCACCTTTAACCTGCAAAGTGTGGGCATCACTAGCTGGACATCATCAGCATTCTTTGCCCCTTGAAGGTGGGGTTAAGCTGCCTTCTTAGTCCATGTGCTGTAGGTAGACCCACAATATCCTTAGGGAAAGAATTCCAATATTTCAACCCAGTGACACTGAAGAAACTGTGATATATTGGCAAGTCAGGATGATGAGTGGTTTGGAGGGGAACTTGCAGGGGGTGGTGTTCTCATTTATCTGTGGCCCTCCTCCTCCTAGATGGTATTGGCTGTGATTTGGAAGGTTCTGTCTGAGGATCTTTGGTGAGTTTCTGCAGAGCATCCTGTAGACAGCCCACACTGCTGCTAGTGAGTGTCTGTGGACGGAATCGGTTCAAAGGTGATTGAATGCTGTTGTCTGATGGAGTGGAGCCAATCTGATGGGATTTGAGATTGAGTGATAAAGACAACCTGAACCTTTGGCTAACTCCGAGAGCTGTTGTAACGGATGTGCACATAGCAGTCAGGAACTGAAGTAATTTGTTCTCCACAAAACAATACCTTCATGAAAATGAAGTAAGAGGTCAGAGCTTATGGCCATGTTGACATGAATTGGAGGAAAAGTATTGTATTTCAAACAGGTGCTACAGATGCTGGAGTCTGAAATGGGAACATGACCAGGAGGAAATGAAGCAGCCAGTATCATGATAATAATCCTGAACCCCAGGTTAAGGTTCTGAGGATTTGGGTTCAAATCTCAGAAATGTAACAATTTACTTCATTAAATTCTGGAACACAAAATTAACATATTGTATAAGGACCCACCTGAGTCATCAACGTCCTGTCTAGGGAAGGGAATCTGTCATCCTTACCTGGTCAGGCCTACATGTGATTCTGACAGCGCAGCGCCCCCTCAGCGCTGGCCCTCTGACAGCACAGCACTCCCCCTGCGCTGACCCTCAGGCGGGGCGGCGCTCCCCCTGCGCTGACTCATGGACGTTGGTGTTGATTAGTGTTTCCTGGTCTGTGGAGTGGAGCTTCCATCTATGAGCTGTGATTGAGGTAAATAGTGTTGATATATTTAAGGGGAGACTTGTTAAACAGCGATAGAGTCGGGGTTGTGGTGTGAGGGTGCTGCTGGTGTGAAGTCTCTGGAGTGGAATCCTATCTGACCCAAAACATTACCTCTGTTCCTCTCCACTGCTGCCAGACTTGCTGAGTTTCTCTGGCATTCTGTGTGTTTATTTCAGATCTCCAGTGTCCGCTTTCACTTAGAGTTTACGTGAGTATGATTGTGCTTTCATGAATGTAAGTGTCTAGTTTTTCTAGGTTAATGTTTGTTGTTATCTTCTGCCTTGTGTGAATGTTTAATGTACTTTTAAAAATCATCTGTTTTCAGACCCCAAAGATCCCATTGCGATTGAACGGTTGAACTTGATGAACATGGCAAAACTCAGCATCAAGGGTCTCATTGAATCGGCGTTAAACCTGGGACGGTCGCTGGATTCTGACTACGCCCCTCTGCAGCAGTTCTTTGTGGTGATGGAACACTGCCTGAAACATGGCCTTAAAGGTGAGTAACTCCAGTCCACACACAGCTTGCCTTGTCTTTGGGGAGACATTCTCCCTTTCAGTAAGTCGTACCTCAAACCTAAGCTCCATTTTACAAACAGTACACGTGAATGCGTTGATGGGGGAATGTTGTTTGAGAGGCTTGTTTAGTTGGAGTCTTTATACCTTAGAAAGAGAACATTTAGCCCATCAGGGTCTGTCTTGCTCTCTGTTGAGCAAATTCTTCACATTCACTACTTTATCTTCCTGAGCCCCACGCATTCACTTCCCGCTGGTGTCTTCCATCTCCTCCATGTCTACCTCGTGGGCACCCAGGTCTTGTCATGTAGAGATAAAAATACTCATCCTCTCAGCCCCTTCCATCGCTGCCAGAACCTTAGCTTTGTGTCACCTGGTCCTTCCGTTAATGGGGAACTGGTTTGCTTTATCTACACTTGGCCTGATATTTCAAACCTCTCTCCGATTTTCCCCCCCAGTCCCCTTTCTCTCTAGCTGAGGGAGGAGTGGGGGATGGTTGGGCAGCTTAGTGCAGTGGGGGTTTCTAGTCTGGGGGTGTGGTGCTTGATCATAACAATCGCTGGTTCCCTTTCTTGCAGCTGCTCCTGTCCTTGGGAGGCTGTAGTACCCTCAGCAGGGACGCTGGCTTCTGTTCAGTCCCCATTGCACCCAGCTCCAGCTCCCTTTGACAGCAGGAACCTCCTCCCTACGCCTTCCCTCATCTCACTAGTCAGGAAGGGGAGGAGGGAGAAATTGTGGTTGAACAGCGAGACCGAGTGGTGCAGCTACATAGTTCTTTGAAAGTGGCAGGTAGACAGGGTGGTGGAAAAGGCATATGGTACATTTGCCTTCATCTGTCAGTGCATTGAGTACAGGAGTTAGGAGGTGATGTTACGGCTGTACAGGGCATTGGCTAGGCCACTTTTTGAATATTGTTTGCAATTCTGGTCTCCCTGCTGTAGGAAGATGTCGTGGAACTTGAAAGGGTTCGGAAAAGATTGACAAGGATGTTGTCAGGGTTGGAGGGTTAGAAGGGGAGACTGAATAGGCTGGGATGTTTTTCCCAGAGCGTCAGAGACTGATGGGTGACCTTTTGAGGTTTATAGACTCCCATTCCTAGGTGTGATGACAGGAAGAACACAGCAGTGAATGCACTACAAGAATGTACAGAAAGACGGCACACACTGACCAGATCCTGGATTACAGCAGCTAGCACCCGAACGCACACAAGGGAAGCTGCATAAGAGGGCTACAACACACTGCAGCACACCCGATCTACAAAAAGAAGAAGAACACCTCTACAGAATCTTCGCAAAGAACAGATATCCCCACAACCTCATCCGCAGATCCCTAACATACACCACGACAAGATCGTGCCATGACCTGACTCACTAGCCATGCCATCTTACATAAGAAATGTCTCAGAACTGCTCCAGACCTCTCTGTCCACTGGGATTCGTGACAGCCCATAATCTGACAGCCCCGCTCCGACAATAACTCACCAGGACAGAGACCTGATACCCATAACGTGCAAGACTGATGTAATTTACAAGACTCCATGCAAAGACTGCACAAAACACTATCTAAGACAAACAGCAGACAACTAGTAATCCGCATCCATGAACACCAACTAACCACTAAACACCATGACCAGCTGTCCCCAGTAGCCCCACACACAGATGACACGGACCACAAATTTGACTGGGACAACACAATGATCATAGGACAAGCTAAACAGAGGACAGCCAGAGAATTTCTAGAAGCATGGCACTCATCCACAGACTCCATCAACAAACACATAGACCTAGACCCAATATACTGGTCTCTACAAGAGCAACTAGAGCTGGAAGCAGCAGGAACGGAAACCAGTAAATTCCAGAAGATACAGTGCAACAGCGCTTCACAAGGGGCTTCAAAGCACCGAAGATGTCTCCTGGACAGGGGACAAAACGCCTGCAAATCAAATTCCCAGCTCGGCGAAAATAACCACAACCACGAGAGAGGTTTATAAAATCATCAGGGACATACATAAGCTGAACTGCCAAGGTCATTTTCTTCCATTTGGGGGCGTCCAAAACCAGTGGGCATAGCTTTAAGGTGAGAGGGGAAAGATATCAAAGGAACCTGAAGGGCATTGTTTTCACACACATGGTGGTGTGTGCTTTAACCGAGCAGCTGGAGGGAGTACCACAGGCTGGTATAGTTACAGCATTTTACAAATATTTGGATGTGTACATGGATAGGAAGAGGTTAGAGTCAAACAGGGGATCCAATGGCCTAGCAGTACGATTGCTGGATTGTTAATCCAGAGACCCAGGGAATGTTCTGGGGGGACAGATTCAAATCCTGTCGTGAGATGGTGGAGTTTCAATTCAATAAAAATCTGGAAAAAGAGTGTAACCATGACCATGGATTCCAGCAATCCATTGTTGATTGTTGGAAAACCCCATCTGGTTCACTATCCTTCAGGGAAGGAACCTGCCATCCTTACCTGGTCTGGCCTACATGTGACTCCAGACCCACAGCAATATGGCTGATGGGTAATAAATGCTGGCTCAACCAGCGACACCCTCATCCCTGTGAATAAATAAAGAAGATTTTAAAAAAACACCAGTGAATGTGGCTAGTTCAGTTCAGGAAACCTGGTCAGCATGGAGATGTTGGGCTGAAGAGTCTGTTTCCATGCTGGGCCCAGGGGGATCTAGAAGGAATGGGTGAGGATGGATACTGCACAAAGCTAGTTTGGAGTCTCTAATGTGTTTGACGAAATATACATCAGCTATACAGCATTGTGATTATTAATGAAAGAACCTTTGAATAGTGCAACTCCTGTGTGAGCAGGGTAGTTCAGGTCTGGACTGGGTGAGCTGGGATTCTCACTGCTGTGTCAGTCCTGGGGCTGGGGGATTGATTCCTTTGATATTAGGAAGATCTGGTGAGTTGTAAAATGGGCAGGTAATCACAGGAGAAGGTTAAAGTTATATCTGTACATCGTCCAACAACAGTATCAATGAGAGACTGGGGGTGTTTTCCCTGAAGGAGAGGAGGCTAAGGGTGAGGGGAGGGAACTGATTATGATTTGGATCTGAACGTAGGAGGTAGAGTTCGTAGTTTGCAGATGACACTAAAATTGGAGATGAAAATTGTCCACCAAAAGTGGACAGTGAAGAAGGTTACCTCCGAGTACAATGGGATCTTGATCAGATGGGCCTGTGGGCTGAGGCGTAGCAGATGGAGTTTAATTTAGATAAATGTGAGATGCTGCATTTTGGAAAGGCAAATCAAGACAGGACTTATACACTTAATGATAAGGTCCTGGGGAGTGTTGCTGAACAAAGAGACCTTGGAGTGCAGTTCATAGTTCCTTGAAAGTGGGTCACAGGTAGATAGGATAGTGAAGAAGGCGTTTGGTATGCTTTCCTTTATTGGTTAGGCATTGAATTCAAGAGTTGGGAGGGTATGCTGCAGCTATACAGGATGTTGGTAACGTTACACTTTTGGAATATTGCATGCTATCCTGATCTTCCTATCGGAAAGATGTTGTGAAACTTGAAAGGGTTCAGAAAAGATTTACAAGGATGTTGGCAGGATTGGAGGATTTGAGCTATAGGGAGAGGCTGTACAGGCTAGTGTTTTCCCTGGAGCGTCAGAGGCTGAGGGGTGACCTTATAGAGGTTTATAAAATCATGAGGGGCATGGATAGGGTAAATAGAGAAAGTCTTTTCCCTGAAGTGGGGGAGTCCAGAACTAGAGGGCATAGGTTTAGGGTGAGAGGGGAAAGATATAAAAGAAACCTAAGGGGCAACTTTTCCACACTGGTAGGTGTGTGGAATGAGCTGGCAGAGGATGTGGTGGACGCTGGTACAATTGCAACATTTAAGAGGCATCTGGATGGGTATATGAATAGGAAGGGTTTGGAGGGATATGGGCCGGGTGCTGGCAGGTGGGGCTAGATTGGGTTGGGATATCTGGTTGGCGTGGACGGGTTGGACCGAAGGGTCTGTTTCCGTGCTGTACATCTCTATGACTCTATGATGGAGGTGAGAGGCGTAAACAGGATTGTTAGGGAGAAACGTTTCCCCTTTAGAATGTTAATAACCAGAGGATGCAGGTTTGGGGTAAGAATGGGATTTGGGGAAAAGGGTCTTTTTCCTCAGAGAATGGTGGTTATCTGGAACTCACTCCCTATGAGAGTGGTAGATGCAGAATCCAACAAGACATTGAAAAAATATCTAAATGTGTGCTTAAAATGACTAAGGATATAAGGCTATGGATCAGGAGCTGGGAAATGGAATGAGAGTAGTTGGATGCTTGATGGCTATAACTGACCTGATGGGCTGAATGGCTTTTTACCATGCTGTAAAAACACTCTAACTTTATGTAATCTGTCCTAAAGTGTTTCACAGGAATAATGACTAAACTGCATTTGACCTTGAGGAAGCTTTTGTAAAGATTCCCAAAAGGGTGGTCACAGAGCGAGGTATTTTTAAAGGAATGTCTTAAGGGAGGAGTGACAGTGTGAGAGGTGGGAAGGTTTGTAGGAGGGAATTGTAAGAGTGTATTGTTCCAGGAAGATGAGGGCTTATCCCCCGGCGATGGAGCAAGGGAAATTGAGGAAACATGAGAGGCCAGTGTTTGGGCGGATGGAGGTGGGAGAGAGAGGGTGCATTGACGGTGGGCAGAGAGTTCAGATTGTTGTGACCTGAAGATGATTATGGGGATAGAGAGACCCTGAAGGGATTTGTACCCGTGGGTGAGAAGTTTTGATTAAGGTTTCCACCCGTTTTGATGCTGGTTGGTTTGTGCTTTAGTCGGGGCCTTGTTTTGTCTTAATGTTAAACTCCAATAAGATATCACCAAGCGCAGCATGCACCTTCAGTATTGTCAAGTAAAAAACTGGAAGCTAAAATAACAAGAGGAAGTGCTTGTGAGCAGGGTTCTCTCTGCACAGACACTGGGGAAGCTGGGATTGTTTGCCTCTGAGCAGAGATGGCTAAGGGGAGGTTTGATCGAGGTGTTTACAGAAATATAGTCACACAGCACAGAAACAGACCCTTTGGTCCAACCAGTCCATGCCAAATATAATCGCGAACCAAGCTAGTCCTACCTTTCTGCTCCTGGTCCATATCCCTCCAAACCTTTCCTATTCATGAACTTATCCAAATGTCTTTTAAATGTTGTAACTGTCTCCACATCCACCACTTCCTCTGGAAGTTCGTTCCACATATCAACCACTCACTGTAAAAAAAAAAGTTTGCCTCCCATGTCCCTCTTAAATCTCTCTCCTCCTTATCTTAAAAATGTGCCCCGAGTCTTGAAATCCCCCATCCTCGGGATAAGACACTTACCATTAACAGAGGAAATAAAGGCTTTTGCAATGGCTGGGCTGGCAAGTACCAGAGGGACGCTGAAGATCGGTGAGATCAGAAGCAGGAGGAAGCACTGACTTTGTTTCCAAAACAGTGAGCTGTTGTGGTCTGGGACACGCTGCCCGCAAGACTGAAGAAGCAGTTTCGATAGGAATTTCCAAGAAGGAATCTGATAATATTTTGGAGGGGTGACATGAGCTGGTGTTGTAGGGAGTGACTGGGGTGCAGGCTAGGATGGACTGGATAGCTCTTTTTGAAGAGGCCAGCACAGCTGCAGTAGGCTGAATGGCCTCTCCCTGCTCTGTCTGAACCTATAACAACTCCTCAACGTCTGCAATGAATTGGATTGCCTGGAGAAATCCTGTATCACGATTAGAAATGAACTAGGTGCTGGTAGTGGGGTCATTGTTAAACCCACGGTGCAGGGATTCCTGACCCCTCAATGCTTTAAGCCGCCATACTGTAAACAGAAGTTCACATTGTTGCTTAATGTTCCATCTCACTTCGACTTTGTGTTTCAATCCGATTTTCCCGCGAGCCCTTGGGAAGTTGTGATGGTTTTATCTCTGGGTCTGTTAAAGTAGACCACTGTCCGTGGCTTTGTCTAAACTTTGTTTCGTTCTCCCCAAAAGTTTTTTTTCTGATCTTTTTTCGCCAGTGTTTTAGTGTTGTCCGTTCTGTGTGTTTTTCCCCAGTTAAGAAAACATTCCTGGGGCAGAACAAGTCATTTTGGGGAGCGTTGGAGGTGGTGGAGAAACTGTGCCCGGAAGCCAGTGAAATCACAGTCAGCGTGAAAGACCTGCCTGGTCTGAAGTGAGTATACTGACTGGGGCCGTGACATTCGAGAAGCCAGCTCTTCGATAAGATCCCTGAGAGGCCTTACTGGGACGTTGCTGGGAAAATATTGCCCCCCCCCCCCCCCTCCCTATGAGGGGCTGGGAAATCAGATGGGTGGGGGCATCTCAAGGTCAGAATAAGGAGCTGGCCATTTCAGACTGAAATGAGGAGAATCAGTTTTCCCTGTTATGGGTAGTGGAGTTCAGAATTCTTTATCATGTGATCAACAGACACTTGGGTGCTGAGGATTCCAAGGATACAAGAGGAAAGTTGGGCGGCACGGTGGCACAGTGGTTAGCACTGCTACCTCACAGCGCCAGAGACCCGGGTTCAATTCCTGACTCGGGCGACTGACTGTGTGGAGTTTGCACGTTCTCCCCGTGTCTGCGTGGGTTTCCTCCGGGTGCTCCGGTTTCCTCCCACAGTCCAAAGACGTGCAGGTCAGGTGAATTGGCCATGCTAAATTGACCGTATGTTAGGTAAAGGGTAAATGTAGGGGTATGGGTGGGTTGCGCTTCGGCGGGTCGGTGTGGACTTGTTGGGCCGAAGGGCCTGTTTCCACACTGTAAGTAATCTAATCTAATCTAGAAAATCAAATTGGAATCTGAGTTAGAGGGCGATGGCGTTGTCAAGGTAATTTGACCAAACCTGTAATTGAGAGACCCAGGCTAGTGCTCTGGGGATGTGAGTTCAAATCCCACCATAGCAGCTGTTGGACTCTAAACTCCAGGCAGTAAATCTGGGATATGTGGTCAGTCTCTGAAATGGGAGGGAAAAGTGAGGTCTGCAGATGCTGGAGATCAGAGCTGAAAATGTGTTGCTGGAAAAGCGCAGCAGGTCAGGCAGCATCCAAGGAACAGGAAATTCGACGTTTCGGGCATAAGCCCTTATGAAGGGCTTATGCCCGAAACGTCGAATTTCCTGTTCCTTGGATGCTGCCTGACCTACTGCACTTTTCCAGCAACACATTTTCAGCTCCAGTCTCCGAAATGGTCACCATGACAATTATTTTTGTACGATCCTATCTGGTTCACTGGTGTCCCTTTATAAACTTTGAATCTGCCGTCCTTACCCTGGTCTGGTCTCCAGGTGACTCCAGACCCACTGCAATGTGGCTGTACCTTACCAGACTGGGCACGCCACTCAGTTCAAAGGGTAACATGGGATGGCCATATGGCCTGAGTGAATAACGAGAAATAAACTGATCATGCCATGACTTCAGTGAATGGTGAAGCAGGTTTTAGAGGGGATGAGTGGCCCAGGCTCCTATATCTTGCCGCCTTTAAAGTAAGGCGTTAAATATTTTGAGGGGCAGTTGGGAATATGGAATTGAGGCTACAATTGGGATCAGCCATGAATGGGCTAGCAGGTTACATGGGCTGAATGGCTAACACCTGCACCTCACTTGTGTGTTACCGCAGTCGTCGTTGATAAACAGCCCTTAAACATAGGTTGTACGACAACAATGTGCATTTCCGTAGGCCGTTTTAACAAAGTACCTTTTGATGCTTGTAGGACTCCGGTTGGCAGAGGGAGAGCATGGTTACGTCTGGCTCTGATGCAGAAGAAGCTGTCAGATTATATGAAGGCGTTAATTAATCGGAAGGATCTGCTCAGGTCAGTGTTTGCACATCTCTTACTCAAGTGAAAGGGTTTGGGATGATCCCAGGTCAGTTGAGCCAAGTGACCCCCAATTGTGTTCCTGAATTTTTTGACAGGTTTGGCCTTGTAGTCATCGCTTCACTCCAGTTTGGGTTCAATATTCCTGCTGACCCAGATCAGGAAGCTGCTGGTATCCATGGGAAAGTGTTAGCTAGGGGTGGTGTCTGGGAATAGTGGCTGTTTCCCAGACAGCAGGAGGGTAGGCCTTCTGGTCCCCTTCATGGTGTGGGTACCACTGAAGGGGCAATTTCGAGGGATATCAGCAGGACTGATACCACAGGGTGAGGGTTGCCATGGCAGCAAGTCCAACATTAGATATGATGTCAGTGGGCATCATGTGATGTGCCGTCTCCTGTGGGAGATCTCTCCTTTGGATGTTGCAGCTTCTCTTGCTGAGCTGTTTGTGCTGAATTGCTGACCTCCTGAGATGCCTTGTACCCACATTAAGAGCGTTTTCCACATGTTTGGAGAACAGGGCTAAGTTTTCCAATGGCTGTGCTCCCAGCTGATGGCAGTGCTGGACGTGTCTGATCCAGAATAAGATCTGGCTTGACAGATCAGTCTTTGAAATTTAACAAGAGGGTCTTTCACCGAAGACATAAGCAAATGTGTAGCCAGTGTGTGCTAATAACAATAAAACAGATTAGTACATGAAATGTTTCTTTTAAAATCAAGATATTAAAATGTGTTAGTATGAAAGATTCTGAATACTGAATTAAAGTCCCATTAGCTTCCCAACACGATACTTTGCATTTACCAGATGTGTAGGTTTAATGTAACTGCCACCGTTCAGTTCTGCTGCTGTGAACTGTAAAGTGTTTTCTTTTTCAATATTCACACAAATGAGAGCTCAGACTTTCTCAGTCTTTTAATAATTCCAACCAAACACTCCTGGTATGGGCATTTCACAATCAATCCTGGTATTCCACAAACTCTCTTCTTTCAGGGAGGTTAATTATTTCCTTTAACTGTGCTAAAAAATCTCCTTTTTATCCTTGCACTGACTAATCCTGTACCTGACTTCAGCCGGGTCGCCTTCCCAGTGTCCAAATAACTTTTGTACTTGTTTTGCTCATGCTGGACCCTGCTTAACTCCTGGTTTAATGTTCTCTCTCTCTCTCGTGCTGTTTTTCTTTTTCTCGCTCTCTCTTTCTGTCTCTTTCGCTCTCTCATGCACTCTATCTTTTGCTCTCCCTCTTTCATTCTCTCTCACTCTCTCACTCTCTCTCTCTCTCTCTCTCTCACTCTCTCACTCTCTCACTCTCTCACTCTCTCACTCTCTCACTCTCTCACTCTCTCTCTCGCACTGATCATAAACCCTCACAGTGTAAGCAGTCTTCCATTAACTCTGCAGAAGGCACACACCGGTTCTGGAGTGACTGAACTAGATACCATTTAAACCCTTAGACAGAGGTAGACCAACACCCATATGCCACTAGTTTACAGTTTTTCCTTTCAGTGACTTTGTCAGCGGCAAAACATTCACTTCCTGTGTTACTTATTGCTGTAGGTCTAAAAGAAAAAATGATGTTAATATGTGCAAATTCTATTCCTTTTATCCCAATATTAAATGATGGAATTGGCTTTGTGCTACTGTCAGGTTTTGGAACTAGTGATCAAAATGTCAGGGGAAGGTCACTCACACAGCGGTGAGTTTCCTTCACTCTGAGACATGTGAATCTTGGAGAATCCAGGGTCGCTCTGGAGTGGAGCATTCCAGTTAATGTTTGAAATGACTACATTTCCTGACCAGGTAGGGATGTAGAATGGTAGGTTAGGTTTGAGAATGGGCTGGTGCTTCAATCCTTATGACCATCTGCTCTTCACCAGTGAGTTTTACGAAACCAACGCTCTGATGATGGAAGAGGAAGGAGCAGTGATCGCTGGGCTCCTGGTTGGGCTGAATGTCATTGATGTCAATCTTTGTATGAAGGGTGAAGACCTCGATACACAGGTAGGAGCATGGAGTTATCCTCAACTCACTGTCTGACACTTTCACCTGTCTGCAAAGTGGCAACAGTGGAATAGCAAGTGAGGGGATGGCCTATGATCGGATTAACTGAAGCAGAGAGATGATTACAAAATGTTAAAAATAAGGTGTTGGCAATCGGACCTATAATCAGATCATGGGTCATCCTTTCACTTGCTATTCAGCTGTTGACACTTCTCTCTCACTGTCTGACTCTGCAGAAGCCTATTATTCAGCTGTCAGCACTCCACTCACACCCTGCGTATGGTCTTTTGATCTTTCTGCTTACAAATTCTGTACTTCCCTTCATGCCACCTGATGAAGGGGCAGCGCTCTGAAAGCTTGTGATTCCAGATAAACCTGTTGGACTATAACCCGGTGTTGTGTGACTTCTGAGCTTGTCCATCCTAGTCCAACACCAGCACCTCCTCATCATTATTGTGGCTGGATTAGTGTTGCTGGAAAAGCACAGCTGGTCAGGCAGCATCCGAGGAGCAGGAAAATCAATGTTCCGGGCAAAAGCCCTTCATTGTACAGGGTCACTGAACACACAATCTGTAGGTGCTCGCTGCATATTGATAAAAATATGCGCTGACAACTCTTAAGGTTATTGTGTGTCTTTTTAGATATGTAATGCCTATCAGTATAAATAAAAAAGAATTTACGTACACCAGCACCATGTCATTTGGCCCAATTGGTCCATTAGGACTTAGTGAGGGCTACAGATCCTGGAGATCAGAGTTGAAAAGTGTGGTGCTGGAAAAGCACAGCAGGTCAGGCAGCATCAGGAATTCGTGATGAAGGGCTTATGCCTGAAACATTGATTCTCTTGCTCCTCCTATGTTGCCTGACCTGCTGTGCTTTTCCAGCACCACACTCTCGACCCCAGCTGGTCCATGCTGTCTGTGTGTCCACTTGCTCCCCAACTCCCAAACCAAGTGAAGAAGTCTCTGATTCTATCCCATTTTAAGCTCTTTTGTAATTCTGAAGCTGGTTTGGAATACTAGATTGTGGTGGTAGATACTGAGAGTGATCGGCAGTGCAGATGCTGATTAACAGTCGTGTACATTTCTGCCAATGTAGTGAGCCCTGTCTTATTCTGTAAGGTTCTGTAAAATGATGGGCCATGATCCTAACTCTGGTTCTGTGTGCCTCAGGTGGGAGTGATCGACTTCTCGCTGTATTTGAAGGACGGGGCCCACAGCAGTAAAAGTGCCGAGGGGTAAGTGACCCTGTGTAACGTTGCTTTATCTAAACCTCTTGGATAACTCTGTACGTGAGCCTTCCATACCTCTGGCATATGCCCAAGTCTTTGCAGTCAGTTCATCACTTTGCAGTTTACTGCCACAGATGCACAGCAAGATCCCAGGCAAGTGACACACTGGTTTATAATGTTAACCAAAAACAGAAGTTGCTGGACAAACTCAGCAGGTCTGGAAGCAACTGTGGAGAGAAACACTTCAGGTCCAGTGACCCTTATTCAAAACAGGACCTGAAATGTTAACTGTGTTTCTCTCTGTCCATAGGTGCTCCCAGACCTGCTGAGTGTCTCCAGAAATTTGTGTATTGGTTTGATTTCCAGCATCCACAGTTCTTTATAATGCAGGTAAAAACAATGACTGCAGATGCTGGAAACCAGATTCTGGATCAGTGGTGCTGGAAGAGCACAGCAGTTCAGGCAGCATCCAACGAACAGCGAAATCGATGTTTCGGGCAAAAGCCCTTCACCAGGAATACAGGCAGAGAGCCTGAAGCGTGGAGAGATAAGCTAGAGGAGGGTGGGGGTGGGGAGAAAGTAGCATAGAGTAGGAAATGACCTGGGAGTTGCAGTGGGAGAGGGACTCCCTGAGATTCTTGTAGAGAGAAGAGGAAAACTTCTTCAAGGCAGGCATCCTTGCAAGAGGATTCGCAGTAGGGTTAAAATCAACAAGGTAAAAACAGTGACGTACCCTGCTGCAGAATAAATAAACAAACAAACACCATTACCAGACATCGATCTGCTGAAACACCCAGAGATGTGTCTGTCCTTGTACATTATGATCTGATTGTACTGTGTGCAAAACAGCCTTTCACTGTACTTGGGTACGACAACAAATCAAATCAAAAACTCCACCACAGTCTGTGCCTGAAGAGTTTGAGCTGGCTCCTAAATTATGCAGTGAATTTCACAGAATTCTGAGACTGAAGGAGGTCATTTGGCCCATTGTGCCTGTGCTGGATCTATTCCCTAGCGCCAGTCTCCTGCCTTTTCCCCATGTCTCTGACCCCCATTTCAATCCTAATAACTATCCAATGCCCCTCTTCAATGCCTCTGTTGCCTCTGTCTCTGCCACATTTCCACCACAGACCCTGTCTACTCTGAGCGAAAAACACTTCTCTCACATCACCCTTGCTTTAGTTGCAAGTCACTTTAAATGTATGCCATCTCATTCTTCTCTTCTCTTCCTTCCTTCCTTCCTCCCTCCCTCCCTTCCTCCCTCCCTCCCTTCCTCCCTTCCTCCCTCCCTCCCTCCCTCCCTCCCTTCCTCCCTCCCTTCGTCCCTCCCTCCCTCCCTCCCTTCTCCCTCCCTCCCTTCTCCCTCCCTTCCTTCCTCCCTCCCTCCCTCCCTTCCTCCCTCCCTCCCTCCCTCCCTCCCTCCCTTCCTCCCTTCGTCCCTCCCTCCCTCCCTTCCTCCCTTCCTCCCTCCCTCCCTCCCTTCCTCCCTCCCTTCCTTCCTCCCTCCCTCCCTCCCTCCCTTCCTTCCTCCTTCCCTCCCTCCCTTCCTCCTTCCCTCCCTCCCTTCCTCCTTCCCTCCCTCCCTTCCTTCCTCCCTCTCTTTCTCTCTCGACCCCCTCCCCACCCAGTACCCACTGCCTCCCCCTCCACCCCTGAGCAGAACCAGCTGCTCCCTACCCAGCTCCCTCACTAATTTGAAAACTTTTATTCAATCTCCCAGCTGCTTTCTCTCCAGAGAGGACAGCTCCAATCTCTTTAATCCCTCCTTGTCCCTGAAGTATCTTTGTCCTGGAGCCATTCTCTTACATCATGTGTGCGCTGTGTCCAGTAGGTTTACGTTCTTCCTGTAATGTGGGGCCCACACCTGTACACAATACTTCTCGTGAAACGCTGGCCATTCATGGTTGAAAATAACTCTTGAATTGAGCGATCCATGTAACATTTTGTCGTAGAGAACTTGTAAATTAGACTTGCATTTCTGTAGTACCTCTGGCAGTCTTGGGACATCCTGAGGCAGTTTACAGAAAATCTTTATAAGTGCAGCTGCATGTTGTACATCAGAAAATGTGACCGGTGATTCA
This sequence comes from Hemiscyllium ocellatum, assembly GCF_020745735.1. Lineage (NCBI taxonomy): Eukaryota > Metazoa > Chordata > Chondrichthyes > Orectolobiformes > Hemiscylliidae > Hemiscyllium > Hemiscyllium ocellatum. The sequence continues at coordinate 44,002,799 of NC_083436.1, read as the reverse complement.
CACATAGCAGGATCCCACCAACAGCAACATGGCAATGGCTGGGTCATCTGATAGGGATGCTGACTGAGGCAGGAATGTTGCTTTTGACAGAGTAAATCCTCTGCTGCCAGATGTTTCCATGGGATCTTGTGTCAGCAAAGTACAGAAGCAGGGATATCTTGCTGCACTTATACAGGGGACTTGGTGAGATCACCCCTGGAATATTGTATGCAGCTTGGGCCTCCTTATCCAAGGAAGGGTGTTCTGGTAATTCAGGGAGTGCAGCAAAGGTTTCCTAGACTGACTCTATTCCTGTTCTGAGGAATGATCGTCAAACCAGAAATGTTAACTTTTGACTTTTCTTCACAGGTGCTTTCCAGCAAGTTTTTGTTTTTTTTGTTCCTGGGATGGTCAGACTGATTGGTTCAGTTAGGACTATATTCGCTCGAGCTTAGAAGAAAGAGGGGAACTCTCATAGAAACCTATAGAATTCTAATAGGAGTAGACAGGATAAACACAGGAAGGGTGTTCCCAATGAGCAAGGGGTCACAGTCTAGGGATATTGGGAAGGCCATTTTAGATTGAGATGAGGAGAAATCTCTTCACCCAGAGAGTGGGGAACCTGTGGAGTGCCCTCCCACAGGAAGTAGGTGGGGCCAAAACATTGAATGTTTTCAAGAAGGGGTTTGATATAGTTCTCAGGGCTAAAGAGATTAAAGAGTGATCGAGATGTACAGCTTGGAAACAGACCCTTTGGTCCAACATATCCATGCCAACCAGATAGCCCAACCAAACCTAGTCCCATTTGCCAGGATTCCTGATAAAAGGCTTTTGCTCGAAATATCGATTCTCCTGCTCCTCGGATGCCACCTGACCTGCTGTGCTTTTCCAGCCCCACACTCTGGTCTCCGGCATCTGCAGAATTCACTTTTGCTATAATCCTCTTAAACCCTTCCTATTCATGTACCCATCCAGATGCCTTTTAAATATTGTAGTCGTACCAGCCTCCACCACATCCTCTGGCAGCTCATTCCATACACGTACCACCCTCTGAGTGAAAACATTGCCCCTTAGGTCTCTTTTTTATATCTTTCCCCTCTCACCCTAACCTGTGCCCTCTAGTTCTGGACTCCCCGACCCCGGGGAAAAGACTTTGTTGATTTATCCTATCCACGCCTCTCATGATTTTGTAAACCTCTATAAGGTCACCCCTCAGCCTCCGACGCTGCAGGGAAAACAGCCCCAGCTTATTCAGCCTCTTCCTGTAGCTCAGATCCTCCAACCCTGGCAAGATTGTAAATCTTTTCAGAACCCTTTCAAGTTTCACAACTTCATTCCGATAGGAAGGGGACCAGAATTGCTCACAATATTACAAAAGTGGCCTAACTAATGTCCTGTACAGCCGCACCATATGGGGGAGAAAGCAGGAACAGGGACTGAGTTGGATGCTCAGCCGCGATTGTACGGGATGGCAGAGCACGGTTGAATCGCCTCCCCCTCTACTTCCTATGTTTCAGTCTCAGATGACAAGTGATCTGAGGTTAATGGTCTTGCCTGAAAGTTACTCTCTCTGAAAATGCAACACTCTTTCAGTATTGCATCAGAGTGTCACTCTGGATGTGATTGGGCTACATGGGAGGTCCAGCCCACATCTTTCAGATTCTGAGGGGGGAGCATTAATGAGGGAATGCCACCAGGAGTTGGTGACCAGGTCTGCTCGTCATGTTTTAATGTTTGCCTCACTGTTGCGCACTCGACCAATTTAAAAGAAGGAATTATCTCCTTTCCTAGGGATGGGCAAATTACTGCCATTTTGGATCAGAAAAACTACGTGGAAGAACTTAATCGACACCTAAGGTATGAAATGATGTGTTGGTCCAGGACTAGCTCTACATTAGAGTCAGGGTCAGACTTTCACAAATCATCACAGACTGAGCAGCCCCTCCCTGCTCACTGTCCCCTGGTAAAGTGATTACAGCCCCTCCCTGCTCACTGTCCCCTGGTAAAGTGATTACAGAGCTGCTGTTTGCAGCTGGAGAGCTCGGGTCTCCAAGTTATAGAAACAATCGAGGTGTTGAGGAAGGTGCCAATGAAGAAATGATTTAGGAAGATGATCCTGAAACTGAGAGGGTCTAGCTCAGATATCTGAACGGACTGGGACACTGATTGCAGAACAGAGAAGATTGAAGGGTGCACTTACTGAGGTGTTAATTATTCTCCAAGGCATGTAATAGGCTTGACTTGGAGGAGATGTTTCCATTTGTGCTGAAGTCCAGAAATAGGACGTCAATATGAAAGTCACTGATAAATCAATATGCGAATTCATGAGACTTTTATTTTAAGAATCAGAGAGTCCCCACAGTGTGGAAGCAGGCCACTCGGCCTATTGTGTCCACACCGACCCTCCGAAAAGCATCCCAACCAGAGCCACGCCCCTATCCTATCCCTATAACACTGTATTTCCCATGGCTAACCCTCCTGGCCTGCACATCCCTGGACACTAACCGCAATTTCCCATGGCCAATCCACCCTAACGTGCACATCTTCGGACTGTGGGAGGAAACCGGAGTACCCGGAGGAAACCCAAGGTGATAAGAATGTGGTGCCATTCCCACAGTGATTGCTCAAGGTGAATAATATAGACTGATGTAAACCTGTGAGGGAAGAGGTGGGCCAGTTGGGCTAAATGGCCAGTTTCTGTGCTGTAAATCTGAAACCTGCACGTTATTCAATTAACATAAATGTTTTTCTTGCAGTGCAACTGTAAATAATCTACAAGCAAAAGTGGATGCGTTGGAGAAATCGAACACAAAGCTTACCGAAGAGGTCAGTGGAAGTTGGTGCAGTTCATGCCGTGTTCTTCTGTGTGATCTGTCCGAGACAGTGTGGCAGGCTGGGTGTTAGAGAATTGCAGTAAATGTCTGACCATACTGGTGTAATGGCAGAGGAGGATTTGAATACCAGGGTGGACTTTGCTCATCCAGGTGCCTTTTGGGCTGGACTTTGACTTGTTGAGTACACTGAGCTTGTCAGATGAGGAGTAGCTGGGGATTCTGGGTCTGTACTTGATGGAATTTAGAAGGATGAAGGGATCAATACTGAGAGGCCTGGGGAGAGTGGACGTGGAGAGGATGTTTCCACTGGGAGGGGAGACTCTGATCTGAGGCACAGCCTCAGTGAAGGGAGATGGGGAGGAATTTCTTCAGCTAGAAGGTGGTGAATCTGTGGAAGTCATTGCCGCAGAGAGCTGTGGAGGCCAAGTCATTGAGGATATTAAAGACCGAGATGGACAGGTTCTTGATTAGTAAATGGATCAAGGGTCATGGGGAGAAGGCGGGAGAATGGGGGTTGAGAAATATGTCCGCCATGATTGAATGGCAGAGCAGACTTGATGGGCCGATTGGCTGTGTGAGACAGTCGCAGCTCTGTGAGCCATATTTTTTCGCTGTGTTCTGCCTGTCGGGGAGTGGGGGTGCAGGTCGCTTTCATACTATGGTAGTGCATCCTGTTTTTCATGGAAGATTAAAGTTTACATTATTTCCCCCCCCCCCCCCGCCCCCACTTACAGCTCGCTGTAGCAAACAACCGAATCATCACCTTGCAGGAAGAGACGGAACGAATTAAACAGGAAAATGCCTTCTACTCCGACTCGACTCGGAAGAAGATGGAAGTAGGTACATTAGGAGGGGCGCACAGTGTTGGTTAAAATTCATCTCCAATCACTTTGCCCCCCTTCCTTAAAACAGTAGGAAATTAATTTCAATAAGGAAAACCTGCATTTATGTAGCATCTCTGCTGTGGTGGGATATCTTGAGGTAGTTCAGTGTTTTAAATCAAACATGCAGGAACTAAGCTGCCGCGACCTATTCCTAACTTATTGGCTGAATAACTCACCCTGAGCAGTAGCTGGGTGAAGTTAATGTGTTTCCATTTTGTAAGAACTGTTAGAGTTTGATTGCTGTTTTAGCTCTGAAATGGGAATTAGTCTCAGCGGCCAGTTTCTGCCTGGCATTCCTAGTTGGGGCAAGAGCACTTCAACTCCTGTATTAAGTTCGCTGATTCATTTGGCTTTGCTGATCTAATAGTGATTTATTCCCACAAATTGGGTGTGGTTCGCTGAAGAGAACATCTCTGGAGGTATTTTATTCACTGGATCTTGGTGGGACAGTAGCGCCATGTTAACTGGATCCAATTATGAATATTCCAATCAGTCTGGACCTTTTAACTCTGCAGGTACACTTGATGGGATTCAGGCCACACTCTAGAAAGGGAACAGTTTATCATGTGTTAATAATCACTCTCAAGGTTCTATTTCTCTTGTTGTTTCTCTAGTTTCTTCTCAATTCTTTTAAATCCCCATTGGTTAAGGAGATTGGATGTTAGCCTGATGATAGATTGAAGGTTCTACACTCCTGTGTTGTCTTTGTGCTGTTATAAACTCTTGTTCCCACTGAACTTCTGCACCCTTTCATGGGACGTGGGTGTCCTGGCTGTCTGTCCCTAATTGTCCTCGATCTCGGTGGTTTACTGAGTCATTTTAAAAGGTAGTTAAGGATCAACCACATTGCTGTGGGTCAGTTAAGGACGGCAGATATCGTTTCCTCAAGGACTTTGGTGAACCAGGTGGGTTTTGCAGCAATCAGTGGTAGTTCACATGATCATCATTACTGAGACAAGATTTGTAATTCCAGATCTTTATTAACTGAATTTTAATTTGACCAGCCGTCCTGGATGAGTGTTTGATGTGTCATAACGTTCAAGGCTGTGAACTGAATGTGTGAAAGTCAGACCAGTGTAGACAGTCGTGTATTTTTGACAGTACAGACCTAATGGGCTGAAGGGCCTCTGCTATTGTGTCTGATTCTGTGAATCCATGTCTCCATTAGCCTAACCTGTGGTTTACTGGTCAGTCCAATTGTCATTACGCCACTGTCTTCCCATTGCGGTGTTCTAGGCCAAAGTTAAAAAGCGAGACATGAAGTCTACTGACCGAAATAACACATTGAGATAGCTCTCTTCGGCCAGACCTGAGCTGTTATTCCTGGTGGTGTTGCAATTCATAAATAATACACTTCTTAATATCTGTGTGTAGGGGTAGGGGTTAAGCTAGTTAATGATTAAAGGTAGTCGGTAACAAACAAAACTAGCAAAGCATGTGGAAGCTAAATGGATAGCATTCACGGGGCATTCAGATTATCAAGACCAGTGGCTAAAAGCCAGACTGTTGGAGGAGGTGGGTGAAAGAACAGCCAGTGTCTGTGAAGGAGGTAGACTCAAAAATAATATAGGACATGAGGATACTGAAGTGTGAGAATTATAATGTGCAAGCTGTAATTTCCGGGTGAACTGTATCCACTCAGTGTTGAGTGGCTCCTCTCCATACCTGAGCATTAAATAAACAATCATCACCCATCCCCCTGAGGTCCTCCATCAGTTTGTCAGAAACCACAACGGGATGATTCTAGTATCGGCAAAACACTGAATATAGCTGGTTTTTAAAAGGAAATCCAGGGATGGGATTTTGTGTCTGTAGGTCATGAAAGAATTCCGCACTGTTTTGTTGTTCTGACATTTTGCCCAGTTTCTGATGTCTAAAGTTCAATGCTTTTGTGTTTTGCAGGTGGGGAAGCCAGATGGGAATGCGGAGGGACAGGTTCCGAGACCCCCTCGCCAGGGGACAGATGATGTCCACACTGAGACCAGGAAACAACTGAAGGAGGAGACACAGCTCCGTCTGGTCGGTCACTACAATGTGATAGGGTTATAGAATGATCACAGCACAAGGGGAGACCATTCAGTCCATCTCCCGTGCTGGCCCTTCAGGAGCAGCTGACCTATTTCCCCTGCGGTGTGGTCTGTGTTTTCCCCGTCAGATAATAATCAGATTCGCTTTTGGAAACATGCATTGAATCTGACCTTACAGATTCTGGGCTACAATCCCAAGTCCTAGCCCAAAACGTGTCCTGTTCAGGTTTATCTTTTCCTGTTTGAATTAACTCCCTGGGAGGCCAGGATCCCGTCGCCCTTTATTTACACGGGGAGAGTCCTTGACACACACCCAGCTCTCAGAGTGAACAGAACCCCTAACCCTCCTGTTTATTTTATTTAATTTTCTTTCTTTTTTTCTATTTCTCATTTTCTTTTTTCTTTTTTCTTTCAATTTTCCTTGTTTCCTTTTTCTTTCATTAACCCCACACTCCCGCCTAACTGCGGTAGTGCTTATTTTTTCCCCAGTACCCATGGTGTGTGCATGCAGGTGTGAGACACAGTGCACAAATCTTTATTCAATTCCCACCACCAGGAAGATAGGAAAACACCCGAGTGGCCAGTGACAAGCTGTGCTCTTCATGTCAAAGGGCAATGCTGTGTGATCAAACAGTGAAAGGCAGGGCAGGGACTAAATCAAAATAAGAGTTGGAGGGGGAAATGCACTCCACTCCCTGCGGCACCCACCTCTCCCTGAACAACTCCAGGGTGTTGGTGGACACCGTGTGCTCCTTCTCCAAGGACACCCGGGCCCTAACGTAACCGTGGAACCCTCCTGTTTATATCTGTCAGCCAGGGCTCCCTGATTGTAGCTAGTAATTAGGCCTAATCAGGGAACTTGGATTCTCAAGTCCACGTTGTTGACATTGTTACGATCACTTGACTGTTCCTGTTCAATCAGCCAGTGAGAGGGGTCTAAACTCACCAGTACCCTGAGTCAGGTGAGGTTTTTTTGTATTTTAAATCCATTCTCTGGGTTTGTGTAAATATTTCTGTGGTTTAGTTTATCGGTAGGTTGGAAAGGCTGGGCGGGTGCTCCCTGGGCAGAGACAGACGTGAGGAATTTTGATTGAGGTTTTCAAAATCACGAGAGGTCTGGGCAGAGCAGAGAGAGGGAGAGAAAACCAGGTCCCATTGGTGGAAGGATCAAGAATCCGAGGGCATTGATTGGTGGAGACTGACCAAAGGAGTGATGATAAGATGGGGATAACCTTTTGTAGTCATTGGGTGGTTAGGGTGTGGGATGGACTGTCTGAGAGTGTGGGGGAGGGGGGAGTGTGTGTGTGTGTGTGTGTGGGGGGGGGGGGGGGGGGGGGGGGGGGGGGGGGGGGGGGAGAGGGGGGGGGGGGTGCGCAGTGTGGATGTCTAGTGCAGGTGCACAGTAAAGGCAGGCTGTTTCAGACTGAAAAAGAGAAGTTGCTTAGCTTTGAGGTTGGGGAATCTTTGAAAATTTCCACGCCAGTGTTGTTGACCGAAATTGATACATTTGTAGTTTCTAATGACATCAAGCAACGTAGAATAGCACAGTAAAACAACACCAATGTAGATAATCAGCTATAATCTCGGGACTGACTGGCTTACTCCAACTGTACTGTGTACATCACAATTTAGTGTTCCTGCTAACTGAGCTAACTAACTCCTGCTCACATAGAGTCATACAGCACAGAAATAGACCCTTCAGTCCAACCAGTCCATGCTGAACATAATCCCAAACTAAACTGGTCCCACCTGCCTGTTCCTGGTCTATATCCCTCCAAATGTCCCGTCTCCAACAGTATAATAAAGCAGTTAGAGCTCAGCAAGGCCATTCAGCCCGGTTTGGATGGGTCGTTGGGGTACAGAGTGATGGGCTCAATTCAGTGGTTAGTGTCTGGAATGGACCGTCTGAGATCACAGGAAGAACATTCTGGACCTCTCCCCTCGCCTGCAGCGCAGTGACCCTCTGGTTTGCACGTGAGCAGGGGTTACTGGAAGTGCTCTGGGATTTGATTCCACTTTATTATATTAAGTCTTTAAAGAAACATTTGTTTGAGTTTTAACTGCAAGAAACTACACTGTCGGGCTCACAATCCTTGAGTAATTTGTGTTGGTTGGGTTAGGAATTTGACAGGAATGAGAGAAAGGGAAGAAAATTTTGTAAAAGGTCTGTGGTTCTCAACAGTAATTTTGGAGTTGACTCCATGTTCTTTTGAGTTGTCATCTTTATGAATTGGTCAGGTGGCTATTACTTTGTGAAGTGAGATGCAGTGATCGTGGGGCAATTTGAGTGATTTCCAGTGTCCTCGAGGATCAGTAGCCAGAGGTTTATGGGAAATCCTAAAGAAACTACAAGGGAGCGATGAGAAATCTTTACACACAACGAGTTAGAATCATAGAATCCTGACAGCAGGACATTCAACCCGTTGAGTCACACCAACCCTAGGGACAGCATTCCTTTACCTTATCCTGTAACCCAAGGTGTTGTGCTGTGTGCAAAGCGATGTTGGAAGCAGATTCCATCAGAATTCTCAAAAGGCAATTGGATAGATAGATTCCCTACACTGTGGAAACAGGCCCTTCGGCCCAACAAGTCCACACTGACCCTCCGAAGAGTAACGCACCCAACCCCATTTCCCTCTGACTAATGCGCCTAACACTATGGGCAATTCACCTGACCTGCACATCTTTGGACTGTGGGAGGAAATCGGAGTACCTGAAAAAAAACCCACGCAGACACGGGGAGAACGTGCAAACTCCACATAGACTGGAGTTGCCCAAGGCTGGAATCGAACCTGGCACCCTGGTGCTGAGAGGCAGCAGTGCTAACCACTGGGTCACCATGCCGCAAGGAAGAAATTGCAGGGCTGTGGGGAACTCTCTCAAAGAGAGAGCCAAGACTGAATGGGCCCCAATGGTACCATCTCCAAGTGCTGTGCCAATTTGTAGTTTAAATACTCACTAAGAACCAGAATGGGATCTGGGAGAATATCCATTTGTGCGGAAACTAATTTAAACTTTTCACCTCTCTGGCTGGTTTAGGATGTTGAGAAAGAGTTGGAGGTTCAGATTGGTATGAAGCAAGAGATGGAACTAGCTATGAAAATGCTGGAAAAAGACATCTGTGACAAACAAGACGTGTTGGTAACATTCCGGCAACAGCTGGACGATGTCCAGGCTCTCAACCATGAACTGTCCCAAAAACTTCAGGTAAGCAACACAGCGAGTTGGTGTGGCAACAACAAAAACATTGATATGGTGCCTTATGATGTAGAAACACCAGCTGGTGCTTGACATGGGCAGTGTGTTCCCTCAGTATTTGTGTGCTGCTGATGATAGGAAACACTAGCCTTCATGCTGACCTGGCTAGCAGCTCTTTAGGTATAGCTATTCAACAAGGCAGCTACACCACTGTGTTTTCAAAAGAGCAATTCGCAACGGTTTCACCAGGAAGGCCTCACCAATGGCACCCACGTCTGGTGGGAGCGGTGACCAAAGAAGATTGACCCATTTGCCTGTCCTTAGCAGTGTCACACCACACAGTGCAGTGAATTAATATTGGGCAGCTCAAACAAGATTCCAAATTTAAAGCAGTCCTTGTAGATCAGAAACAAAATCCCAAATTTCTGGGAAAACTCAGCATGTCTGTTAACATCCGTGGAGAGAAAGCAAAATTAATGTTTCAGGTCTAGCGGCCAGGTCTGTTTCCAAGTTTAGTTCTGAGGGATGGTCACTGCACCCAAAACGTTAACTCTGATTTCTCTCCTCAGGTACTGTCGGACCTACTGAGTTTTCCCAACAATTTCTGGGATTAACATATATAATTCTTTGAGATTTGCATAGACAGGATCGTTAGGAAGGCGTTTGGCATACTTGCCTTCATTGCTCAGACCTTTGAGTATAGCATTGAGTTATAGCTTTGAGTTGGGACGTCATGTTGAGGTTGTACAGAACATTGGTGAGGCCTCTTCTGGAACACTGTGTCCAGGTCTGGCCGTCCGGTTATAGGAAGGATATTATTAAACTGGACAGTGTTCAGAAAAGACTTAGCAGGATGTTGCTGGGGCTGGAGGGTTTGAGTCAGAAGGAGAGGCTGGATAAAATGGGATTTCTTTTTCATGGAGTGTAGGAGGTTGAGTGGTGACCTTCTAGAGGTTTATAAAATCATGAGGGGCATATACAGGGTAAATAGAATGCTCTTTTTCCTGGGTTGGAGAGTCCAGAACTAGAGGGCATAGGCTTAAGGTGAGAGAGGAAAGATATAAAAGGGATCTAAGGGGCAACATTTTCAGGCAGAGAGTGGTACATGTATGGAATGAGCTGTCAGAGGAAGTGGTGGAGGCTGATACAATTACAAGATTTAAAAGGCATCTGGATGGGTATATGAATAGGAAGGGTTTAGAGGGATGTGAGTCAAATGCTGACAAATGGGACTAGATTAGTTAAGGATAACTGGTTGGCATGGACAAGTTGAACCAAAGGACCTGTTTCTGTGCCGTACATCTCTATGGCTCTCTCACACAGTCTCTTGCACTCTCAATGCAGCCAGACCTGGGTTTCTCCAGAATTTCCTTTTTGTATGCCCGATCTCCAACATTGGGAGTATTTTACTTTCAATAGGATGTCTTTGAGCAGGCAGGGAGAGGTGGGGAAGTGGTGGATTTTAGAGAAAGGTGGGGATGAGCTGGGTTAGGGTGAGGTTAGGAATCGAGGGTGATTAGAGTTCTGAGGTGTGTCAGAACAGTAGATAATGGTAGTGTTAATGGTTGTAGAAGAGACTAAGTTTACATCCACAGGAGGTGTTAATAGCGGAGTCGAAGTACATCAATTTGAAAGAGAGAAAGTGAGGGGGGCCTGGGGATGTGGGGGACATGAAACTTCCTCCCCCCCACCCCCACCGGGGGATTGAGATTAACATGCTCCGTATTGGGAGCTGTGGGTTATACGTTCCCTAAACACACTGAGGGACTCTTGTCAGACAGACTTGGGTCGGTCTCTCATGGTTTCGTTATTTAACTGTTTTGCAAATTGTGGTTCTTTTCTGAAATATCACAGGGCTCTGATAATGTGATTAGACAGAAGAATGAAATCATTACTCGTTTGGAGGAGAAAGCGAATCAGATGAGCTGTACAATTAAACAGCTGGAGCGAAGGTAAATGAACAGCGAGTCTGGGCACGGTTGGTTTGCGGGTTATTCGGGAAATCCATGTCTGTCCCCACTCTGAACAGCAGAGTGCTGTTTTATGAAGCAACAAATATCCCCATCCAGAACTGAGAGCTGGGATATAAGAGAGGAGGATTTGGGTGATTTTCCACTCAGGAGGGCCCCCCCTCTCAGTAATAGAAATGTAAATAATCCTGGATGGAATAACCATCACAGCTGAAAACCTGTCACCTGTGGGCTGTTTAATGCATAGCATGACTTTAATACTGGGGTATGTTTGGCCCTCTCTGCCTTTCACTCCCAGCACGGTGGCTCAGTAGCTGCAGCGGCCCAGGCCTCTCAGCACCAGGGACCCAGGTTCAATTCCACCCTTGAGCGACTGTACAAACTCCACACAGACATTCTCCCCGTGTCTGCGTGGGTTTCCTCTGGGTGCTCCGGTTTCCTCCCACAGTCCAGAAGATGTGCAGGTTAGGTGAATGGGCCATGCTACATTGCCCATAGTGTCTAGGGCTGTACAAGCTAGGTGGGTTAGCAACGGATAATGCAGGTTTACAGTGTTAGGGTGGGGAGTGGGGCTGGGTTGGATGCTCTCCAGAAGGTCAATGTGGACTCAATGGGCTGAATGCTCTGCTTCTATATTGGAGGGATTCTGATTCCTGTGACTGCTCCAGTCCCCTGTATTTTGGCTTTGATTGTATCTTGCTCCATTCCTTGATGCACGTTGCAGTCTAGCCCCATGCTGACACTCCCATTCCCAGCATCACTGTCCCCATTGTGTCATTGGCGCTACCTCGGTCAAAGGAATTAAACTGAATGGATCGTCCTATTCCAGTGTGGGAATGCTGGGAGCTGTATGCTCCCGAGTGTGGTCAGACCATGAGGGAGTGAAGTTGTGCGTGTGAGAGAGTGTGGATGTTAAAAATATGAACCTTATAGAAACTAGGAGCAGGAGGAGGCCATTTGGCCCGTCAAGTCTGCTTTGCCATTCAATATGATCATGACCAATCATCCATGTCAGTCCCCTGTTCCCACTTTCTCCCCACACCCTTCAATCCCTTTAGCCCTGAGAACTATATTGAGTTGCTTCCTGAAAACATTCAATGGCCTCAACTGCTTTCTGTGGCAGAGAATTCCACACGCTCCCCACTCTCTGGGTGAAGAGGTTCCTACCCCTTATCCTTACACTGTGACCCTGGCGATCGTTGGCAACTTGTTCTGTTGGAATTTTATAGGCTTCTGTGAGATCTCTTTCCCGACCCACCTCCCCAGTCTTCCAAGCTCCAGTGAATACAGTCCTGACTGATCCTGTCTGTCTTCATACCTCAGTCCTCCATCAAAACGTGTGGTGCTGGAAAAGCGCAGCCAGTCAGGCAGCATCCGAGGAGCAGGAGAATTGACATTTCGAGCATAAGCTCTTCATCAGGAGTGATGGGGTGGTCCAAGTGGGCTGAGAGACATATGGGAGGCGGTAGGACTGTGGGGAAGGTAGCTGGGGACGTGATAGAATGTCAATCTAATGTGGATTTCACTAGTTTCCTTATCTCCCTGACCCCCACCTCATCCCAGATCCAACCCTCCAACTCAGCACTGCCCTCTTGAACTGTCCCACCTGTCCATCTTCCTTTCACCTATCTGCTCCGCTCTCCCCTCTGACCTATCACTTTCACCCCCACCTCCCTCTACCTATCACATTCCCAGTACCTTACCCAAGTCCCACCCCCCTCCCATTTATCTCTCTGCCCCCTTGGGGCCATCCCCTCAATCCTGATGAAGAGCTTATGCTCGAAATGTCGACTTCTCCTGCTCCTCGGATGCTGCCTGACCTGCTGTGCATTTCCAGCACCAAACTCTTGGACTCTGGTCTCCAGCATCTGCAGGCCTCACTTCCTCTCAGTCCTGCCGTCCAGGAATCAGTCTGGTGAATCTTCACTGTGCTCTCTCCATCCCTTCGCGTCTGTCCCACCATTCTGTAGTGTCCCAGACAGTGACCACCTTCACGAGCTGGACAGGGGCCTGGGAGAGCTGAAACAAAGTTCAACACTGTCACTGAGTAGATCGATCCGAGATAAATAACAGTTGTCTCTGCAAGTTTTGAGGTTTGTAGCTCAGGGTGAGGTTCTGGATGTAGATTTGCTCGCTGAGCTGGAAGGTTTGTTTTCAGGAGGCCCACTGAAGATGTTACCGAGTAGGGTGACGAAACGTCTGGAAATGAACCTTCCAGCTCAGCGGGCAAACTACATCTAATAGTTGTCTCTTCGACAGACTCAACACCTTTGTTCAATTAATTTTTCCCAAGTTTTAAATAAACAGAATGCTGTTTGAGAGTTCCATTTCCAGATTCCAGTCGGGATCTCCCCATTGTTTTAGATACCTCTCATGGAGGCCATTCAGTCCCTTCTGTCTGCAATGGCTCTGTGAAAGAGTTGTTGGGTTAATCTCCTTCCATTGTTCTCCCAGTAAATTGTACTCGGTAACCTGCATTGCTCGTTTGTCCCCTCCATCTTGCATTCTCGCCACCCCCCCCCCGCGCGTTCACCCCCCCCCCCCCCCTTTTCGTGTGTCGCCTCTCACGCTCCCTGTCTCTGTCCTGTGCACAGTCTGCTGCACTTTGTGTTTGTGTGAGCTATAAGCAAACCTGATGCTGGGCGTTTGCCTGAATCTGTCAGAAATGCTGCTCGAGTGAAATTCGATCAGCATCGCGTCTGATGCCTGGAAGCTTTCTCCTCTGAGACGGTCCCCAGGGTTACTGCTTTCCTCTGCCTCAATTGTTCCCCTCTCGTGGTTTAGTTACAGAGTATGAGTGATGGGGCAGGAGGCGCTGTTTGTTGAAGATGGTTCCCCCTCCCTGCGCACTCGATTTGGATGGTTGGACATTTCAACTTGTCCTTTTATTCAAACACCCACCACCTGTTGCAGAGACAGTGTGCAGAATGTACACACCAGCCTCTGAGAACGTCAAACTCTGGGACAGTGTGGGTTGGAGGTGGAAGGGGGTCAGCACTCGCAGGGGCAAGGCCAGTTTATGCAGAGAAACAAAACCAGAAATTGTTGGAAAAACTCAATGGACATGACAGCATCTGTGGAGAGAAATCAAAGTTAATAATTTGGGTTGAGTGACCCTTCCTCAGGTCAGTTTACAGAGAGATCCATTTAATTCACCGACCAAGCAACTGCTTCAACAGTGCTCTGCATAGTCTATTGATTTTTGTTTTAAGAAAAAGGAGTCTGTATGAACTACAATCACTAACACCCATTATGGTGCGGAGGTTCAGTGGTTAGCACTGCTGCCTCACGGTGCCAGGGACCCGGGTTTGATTGCAGTCTTGGGACCACTGTTTGGGGTTTATACTAGGTGGAATGGCCACGGGAAATGCAGGGTTACAGGGATAGGGTAGAGGCTGGATGTGGGTGCTCTTCTCAGGGTCAGTGTCAACTCGATGGGCTAAATGGCCTGCTTCCACACTGGAGGGATTCTGTGATACAATGGCAGGCCCCTTCCTTCAGTAAGATGCAGCTGGTGGAGGGGAGTTAGGTCTTGTCTAAAAAAACAGTGAGTGGATCATTTTCCCCCAATCAATCCTCACCACTCCAGCCAGTGATTCTGAGAGGCTGCTTGCACCCAGAGGTGGGGACACTATAATTGAAGTAATTACCCCTCGCTGCAGACTCCATCCTGTTGTTCCTCCCCAGACCCCTCCAGTCAACACTGTTCCCTGCTTTCTGTATGAGAGAGATAGACAATGGGTTGCAGGAGTAGGCCATTCAGCCCTTCGAGCCTGCACCGCCATTCAATATGATCATGGCTGATCATTCCTAATTAGTATCCTGTTCCTGCCTTATCTCCATAACCTTTGATTCCACTATCTTTGAGAGCTCTATCCAACTCTTTCTTAAATGAATCCAGAGACTAGGCCTCCACTGCCCTCTGGGGCAGAGCATTCCACACAGCCACCACTCTCTGGGTGAAGAAGTTTCTCCTCATCTCTGTCCTAAATGGTCTACCCTGTATGGCTGGGAGTAGACCACGTGGACCTGATGGGGAGAGTACCCTGCACACAAGCGTTTCCAAAGCAGTGTTTGTACCTGTACAATCTCGGGGGTGATGAGTGCGTTGAAACTGATTTTAAGACTCAAGTGCTTAGCTCAAAAGACGAATTTGACCTGAACGTTTGTTCATGGAAGTTCTGTTTACTGTGTTTCTCTTTCTTTCTCCTTGTTTTTGTTTCATCTTCCCTACTTTTTTTTTATTTTTGCAATCTCTCTCACCCACCACCTTCCCTTTTTGCCCTGTCTCAAAAAAGTGAAAATGATTTGATGAAGCAAGCTAGGAATCTAAACACTGCAGCAGGAAAGCTGGTACAGAGACACTAGGCACCGAGAGGAGAAGACATTCTACTAGCCCGGCAACAGAAGAGAAAACCTTTTTTTTTCAAAGTTGTGGTTACAGTTTGAAGTGCAGCATTTTTTTCCCCAATTTAAAAACCAATACAGAGAGATGTTTATTATAGTATTTGAGTACTTCATGTTTCACTGGCAGCCCTTTTATAGCCACCATTTCCCCCTGGCCTGGTTTTGTTACTGCTCTGTGAATGGAGCAATACTCTTGAGAGTCACTGACCACTTGCAGCAGAGATCCCCTTTCAAAGTAATTGTTGTTTTAACTTGGGGCACAGGTTCGAGTGCAATTGAGTCGCTGTTGATTGGGCTTGTCTGAGTTGATGCGTTGTAGAACTTAAATTTTATAATCTTAGTTATTTAAGTTTGCACAGTGGATTTGCCTTATTATCTCTCACACATCTTCGCTGTCTCCCTACATTATAGTTTGACCTGAAGTGTTTCATTAAAAAGATCCATTTGACCAGTTTAGTGTATGGCGTGACTGCCAACTGGGATAACCTCCAGGCTGCAGAGTACTGCACTGGGTGCAGCGATAACCCCTCTGGCTTTAGCAGAGCAAGACCGAGTTTAGAGTTTGAAACAGATTGGGTTTTGATGGATTTGAGCTTCAGAGATCAACCGACAAGTTCACCCTCTTCCTGGTTTGTCCCTGACCAATTCTGCTCTGCTTTTGCTTTCTCTTTGTCGCTGAATGGCGCCCATCGGAAAGATCAGGAATGTTGGTTTCGCAAGGTCCTGAGTTGAGCAAAGTGTTTTGGTCCAGGCAAGTTTTTTTTGAGGTGTGCTGGAGTCAAATTTATTGAGGGCACTTTCATTGCATGATGATGATTAGCGGAGTGGACTCGATGGGCCGAATGGCCTGCCTTCCACTCCTATGAGTTATGGAAAGCAGTAAAGGAGGTGCAGCATGACCAACTATACTTGCGTTCTGTTTGGTAAAGTGGGGATTGCTCGTAGATTAGGAATGCCACCTAATAATGCCAGCACTGATTAAATGGGTGGGATTGTTCAGAAAGTATTTTTTTAAAAAATACAAACAGCTTGAGGGATGATGGAGACTGAGAGTAGGATCAGGTTAAATGGAAATGCAGAGCTTTGATGATACATGACAGAGAAATGTTGAGAAATGATACATTGGACACAGCAGTTCCCATGTTTTCACTTCATGGCTGGTTCACTGCTTTAAGCTCAGAGAATCTCAGTTTCATAACTTTAGACAAACACACTGACAATTTTTCAATTCCAAATTCTGCAACATGAAATGGTGTGATGATGCTGATAAGATTTCACTCTAATAATTTGGGATGCGATTATTTGCAAATGAAAGCTGCCACACATTGTAATGCCTTTTGGACTTCAACTGGACAATCCAATTTGGCCAAATCCCATTTTGGGTAAATTCTGTCGAAAGGGATCAGGTGCTGAAACCACTGTGTGAGACGCATGAAGAGGCCATTCAGCCCCTTGATCCTGTTCTGCCAGTTGCGATCTTGAATAATCTGTGACCTTACGAGTACACATTCCCAGGTGTTCCAACAGGACCTCCTGTTTAAAGTAAACTTGCAGTGGGCTGATGCCAAAACACAACTGGATTTTAACTTAACCTTAGAGGATCCAGAATTAAGTAGCATATGTGGAATTAATTGTGAGTTGTGTGGGACTAAATGGTTGCTTTCAGAGATGAACCAATTTTCAACAAATTAGATAATGCAGGAGGTAATCGTGCAACCGATATCAGCTTTTGCACAATCCTGTCCAGAATTATTTTTTATTTAAACATGCCTCGATCGATTGTGTTAATGATGATCTGTTGGCAGTTGCACTGGAGTTAATTCTGGTGCAAGATGTGTTTTTGCTGGGGGCAAAATAATGTCAACGAAGACTTGTTTTGTTAATTAACCATCATTATTGTGAACTGTGTAGTAATAGATCCAAATAAACACATTGAAAGAAACCTTCTCACTGTCTGGAACCCCTTTCCTTGGTCGAGATTGCCAGTGTGTTTCTTTTTCGTTGTTCCTAACCATCATTGAGTTGTTTTTTTTTTGTTTTTGTTTTTAAATTTGATCTATTCCCACCCCTTCACCCGCTGCATCCACCACATTCTCTTCCCCCCCCGTCTCTCTTTCTTTTGTTTTACCACAACCTCATCCAATTCAAATCCCAGATTGCAACAGACGCAACACAACTGGCAGTTGGCTGAGGAAGCCAACTATCTCTTCAAGCAGGAGTTTGGGGAGAAGATCATCAGTCTCCAGAATGAAGTGGAACAACTCACAAAGCAACGGTAGGTGAACCCCTGACCACTCTGTCGACTTGTGGGGGGGTGCAGGGGAGGGTGAAATGGCTGTTTACTGCAAACTGCAGCTTTGATGTGGATAATCCGGTTTGCTTTATCCATTGAATGTTCAAGGAAAACAAGAATTTGGGTCTGGAGTTGGCCGTGTTGGCTCTGGCTCTTGCCATCCAAGGAGAGATGTTGGCCAATGTGCTTCAGATTCACCCCCCAGATCCCATCATTCCTTTCGTTCCCTCCAAAGCTGTACTGTCCTCCGTCTGGAATAGACTCTGAGCATTTGTATCAGATCAGGTTAGAGAAATCCAAATAATAATTTTGAGCAGAGACATTGCCCCTTAGCTCAGTCCTAAATGGTTTCTAGACTGCAAGGTCTGACCTTTTTGTCAAATGCTCTCTGTTTTGGGGAGGTGTATAGTACAGGTCGTTCTGTGATAATGCACGTTCTGTTAACCTGAATTTGCTATAATGTGATTGACGACTTGGGGACTCTGTTTCTAAAGTGCAAACTTTTAGCAAAGTGTTGGCTGTAACGTGATTACATCACAAACGCTTCAAGTGCCATTTCTAAAACTGGCAATAAATGCCAGCCCAGCCAGCGATACCCACATCCCAAACAAATAATTTAAATATTGGCAAATTCTACTTGAGACAGCCTTGATGTCCACTCCATTCACTTGTGGGGGGTTTTTAGGTAGAAAGTGATCCAGGTAAAATTACTCCAGTTGAGAAAAAGACATTAGCAATTAATCAGAGTGTTAGTTCCACAAAAACTTGATTTGTAGGAAGTTAATTTTGTCCACAGACCACCCCAAACTCTTACTGAGTCCACAGGCCATAAAACAAAGGAACAAATTTAGACTATTTGACCCATCAAGTCTTCACCATTCAATCATGGCTATGTTTCTGAACCCCATTCTCCTGCCTTCTCCCTGTATCCTTTGATCCCCTGACTAATCAAGAATCTATCTCTTCCTGTCTTAAACACACTCAGTGACTTGGCCTCTGAAGCAATGAGTCCCACAGATTCCCCAGCCTCTGGCTGAAGAAATTCCTCCTCATCTCAGTTCTGAAGGGTTGTCCCTTCACTCTGAGGCTGTGCCCTCAGGTCCTAGTCTCTCCGAGTGGAAACATTTTTCTCCACATCCACTCTATGTTGCAGGTGTCTCAGTATTCTGTACCCTTCTGACCCTTCTAGAATACAGACCCAGAGACCTCAACCACTCCTCATGTGCCCCTTGCTTCCTGGGATCATTCTTGTAAATCTCCTCTAGACCCCCACCCAAAGCCAGGACATCCTCCTTAAGATATAGGGCCCAAACCTGCTCAATATTCCAAATGCAGCCTGAACAGGTCCTCAGAGTCTCTGCTCTTGTATTCTAACCCTCTCGAAATGAATGCTAATTTTGCACTGACCTTCCGTTAGCCGGCCGTCCGGTGAAGCTCGGCGTTAGCCGGCTGCCCAGTGGCACGGTAACCTCTTTGCCCACTCTCCCAGCCTGAGGCAGCAGAGCTTCAAAGGTGGGCGTTGAACTTTGACAGCCCGTCAATATGAATTTGAATATCTTAAATCGGCACATCCTACAAATGTGGAGATTCATTTGCGGCTTCCTGTTGAGAGTGATTTGTTTCGAGTCACTGGTTTAGCTGTGAGTTGTTCTCGGTAAATGAGTGACATGTCTGTGCCTGTCCAGGAAGTGGACTGAAACACCCAAAGCTGTGCTGCTCAATAAAGTGACCAGTAATGTTCCTAAAAACGCTGCTCTGCAGATTGTAATAATGATGGGAAATGAGACACACAAATGAATGGTGTCAATGTTTAAATTATTTGTTTGAGTTGTGGGTATCGTTGGCTGGGTCAGCATGTGTTGCCTGTCCCTAATTGCCCAGATGTTAGCTAACCGCATTACAGTGGCTCTGAGTCCCATATAGGCCAGACCATGTAAGGGAGGCTGATTGCCTTCCCTAAAGGACATTAATGAAATGTGATGTTGAGGAGTTGGTGTTGGACTGGGGTGGACAAAGTTTAAAAACCACACAACACTAAGTTATGGTCCAACAGGTTTATTTGGAAGCACTGGCTTTTGGAGCGCTGCTCCTTCTAAAGGTTTTCCATTATAACAATTGACAGTAGTCATCATTAGACCATTTTTCAAAAAAAAGTTCAACTTTCTGCAGTGGTGCTATTTAAACCAATGTCCTCATAAAATTAGCTTGCCACTCTGATTACAAATGCAATGACATTACAATTATCCCATCATATCACCGATAATTCTGCAGAGATTCATGAAAGGTTATTGGAGGAATTTTGTAAGGAGCACATGGTGATAGACTGTGTGTGAATTTAGTATGAAGCAGTATGGCAAGAAGTTAGCTTGGTATGAAAAGATGGGAGATGTCTCTGAGATTGAGAAATGTTCCATCCACCATTCCTTTTGTTTGACAGTGAGCACTAGAGAACAGCGGGAGGGGGCATGGAGAAGGGGCACCTTGTGGTCACTAACTGCTGCAAATGGATACATGTTTCAGACATTGTCCTGGACCAGAAGTGCCTTGGGTTGAGGTTTTGAGAGGCGGGTTGATAGTTTTTGGGTTGTCAGAGCTGTTAGTGCCACATAATGGTCCAGCAATTACTTCAGAAAAGTTGGGAATGTTTGAGCGAGAATGTCGTTGAACACTCAACCCTTACCATCGAGGGGTCCTGTAGAACGGGGTGGACCGGTTACAAACACATCTTGGCAGATGTGGTTCCCAGGGGAGAAACCAGGCTGTAATACCTTCTCTTTTACAAAACACCCCCAAAGTCTCCAATCTGCTCCCCTCCTAAGGAGTTAAGCTAATTTTAAACTTGCTCCTAAGGTAAGGTTAGTTTGCTTAAAGCCTGACATCAGAAACAAGGTAAAAGGAAACCAAGCCAAAGTGAAATGAATCCCAGCAGAGCAGGCAAGTTCAGTGGTGATTGGAAACTCTGGGTGCTACCCCATTCAGATGATGAGGAAACATTGTGATTGGAGTTGCATTCACCCAGATTACATAGAGAGGGACACCACCAGTGTCCAATTTCTTGGACGTGAATAATTGACAAATACTATCCGTGTGGGTTTCCCCCAGGTGCTCCAGTTTCCTCCCACAGTCCAAAGATTAGATTCCGCACAGTAAGGAAACAGGCCCTTCGGCCCAGCAAATCCACACCAACCCTCCAAAGAGTAACCCACCCAAACCCATTCCCCTACCCTATATTTACCCCTGATTAATGCACCTAACACTATGGGCAATTGAGCATGGCCAATCCACCCTAACCTGCATATGTTTGGATTGTGGGAGGAAACTGGAGCAGACGTGGGGAGAATGTGTAAACTCCACACTGACAGTCGCCCTAGGTGGGAATCAAACCCAGGTCCCTGGTGCTGTGAGGCAGCAGTGCTAACCACTGAGCCACCGTGTTGTGCAGGTTCGGGTGGATTGAGCGTGCTAAATTGTGCTGAAGTGTCCAGGGATGTGCAGGCTAGGTGGATTAGCCACGGGAAATGTAGGGTTATCGGGGGTTGTTCTTCGGAGAGTCAGTGCATACTCCACGGATCACACGGTCTCTTTCTGCATTGGCAGTGGGAGAGAATTAAGAAACCTTCTGTAGTCCCAATGTATCCAACAGACCAGTACACAAGCTGGAAAGGAAGCTAAATTCACCAGTAACAGAATCTATCAGTAGAATGAGCTGTAGTCAATGTCTGTTTAAGACAAATCATTGTCAGTCTGTCATGAATGGAATTGGTCACTAATCAGAATTGTGACCCAGTCAGTGCCGTTAAGAGAGCAGAGACAAGGTAGTGGAACTGGAAGGAAATACACCACTGCAAAGGATTGGGATGAATTGACTGAAGCATGCGGTTTTGCGAGAATTATGCCAGGGTTGGAGGATCATGGTTATATGTACAGACTAGAGAAGCTCCTTTGACAGAGGTTTGTTCGAGGGTTTAGGTAAGTAACGAAAGAGGAACAGTTTCTAATGGCTGAAGTGTTGTTAAGCAGAGACCAAAGATTACGATAATTGGCAAAATCGACAGGCGTAATAGGAATGAGCTATTTATCCACTGGAGTCAGTCGGACACTGGAAACCAATTCAGTAAAGACCTTTAGCAGAGAATTGGATAAATACTGAGGGCAGAGTGTGGGAATAACCTGGATTGGTCTTGATGTAGAGGCTGTGGGCTGAATGCTCTTTATGGTTCTGATGGAGAACAGAAAGCTAGATGGGCAGGGATATAGTCTGATGGGAGAATTATAACCAACAGCATGGACCTCGTCTAGTAGATAACTGCCCCCAAAGTGAAGAAAAAAATGACAAATAAAAGCAAAATCCTGTGGATGCTAGAAATCTGAAACAAAAGCAGATATTGCTGGAGAAACTCAGCAAGTCTGGCAGCATCAGTGGAGAGAGAAGTGGAGCCAATGTTTTGAGTCCTGTATGACTTGCATTTTGAATCTGTAATAGATGCCAGTGTTGATTAAGCAGGCTGCAATGATTATGCTTGGAGATGTCTAGACAGTTGAATACCAACAGTGGATAGAAATTAGGATTCTGGTTTAATGCAAACAGTATGCAGTGCAACATTTTCACTCAGAGGGTGGTACGTGTATGGAATTAGCTGCCAGGGGAAGTGGTGGAGGCTGGCACAATTATAACATTTTAAAAGGCATTTGGATGGGTATATGAATAAGAAGAATATGGAGGGGTATGGGCCAAGGGCTGGCAAATGGGACGAGATTAATTTAGGATATCTGGTCAGCTTGGACGGGCTGGACTGGTGGATCTGTTTGTGCTGTACAGATGTATGACTCTAAGTTGAAATGTTTTCATTCATACTGATTATATTTCAATGGGAACTACCGCTTTTATTTTCAGTTATTTACTTTGCTTTTAATTAAGCAATCAGTTAGGAGCAGATTGGATTTTTTTTCACCAGTATAAGATTAGAAGAGAATGTATTTCAAATTGCAGTTATAGCTGAATCAATCCCACGCTGTTTAGATTAGATTACTTAGTGTGGAAACAGGCCCTTCGGCCCAACAAGTCCACACCGACCCGCCGAAGCGCAACCCACCCATACCCCTACCCCTACATTTACCCCTTACCTAACACTACGGGCAATTTAGCATGGCCAGTTCACCTAACCTGCACATCCTTGGACTGTGGGAGGAAACCGGAGCACCCGGAGGAAACCCACGCAGACACTGGGAGAACGTGCAAACTCCACACAGTCAGTCGCCTGAGGCGGGAATTGAACCCGGGTCTCTGGCGCTGTGAGGTAGCAGTGCTAACCACTGTGACACCGTGCCGTTTAATCTCTCACTGTTGTTTGATTCTGTGCCCCCTGATGTGTTTACCTGAAACATCAACACGATTCTCTCCACAAGTCCTTGTCAGAGTAAGCTCCACATTCTCCCCACACTCTGGGTAAAAAAAAACTCTCCTGATCAGTTAGATTGATGAGTGGCTGTCTCTTTAACACTTGGATCTCCTCTGTAGTGGAAATATCTTTCCCGCCTCTCCCTATTGAACCTGGTGATAGTTTTAATCTCTTTAACCGTGTCACCCTAACCTGGTCACCTCTGTACTAGAGAAAAGACCCCTTTTTAAAAACACAACTCCACACAATGGGCATGTATCTAACACCATGCAGGTGAGGGTCTGGATACAATTGAAAACAGATGATGATATTTAGATGTTGATGCTTTTGATCTTTAATAAAGGTGTTGCTGTCTCCAGTACCCTGACCTGCCTGATACAGTGGGTGCGCACATGGGGATTGTAGGTGATTTTATAAAATGTGTTTATTGTGGTTTCTTTGGGTTCAGGAGTGTCTCACAGAGAAAACATGGGAGTGTTCCCCACCCTAAGCTACTGAATAGTCCCCTAGAACCATGTCTGACCTCTTCCTTCTCCTGTCCACTCTGGTGTCCCCATCCCAGTCTGTTTATTTGATTGCTAGGAGTCTTTTTTCTGTTGGTCCCTGTCCGTGATGTCTCCATGGCCCTGCCCACCAGTCACTGTGTCAGTCCAACTGAGCTGAAACCATTCAGTCCATTTAACATGGTCCAGCATTCACTGAGATTTGTGACTGATCTGTATTTTAGTGTCATCTGCAGGTCTCCCATCTACAGCTCTTCCAACGAACGAAAAAAACAATAGATGTCAAATTTTGTGTTGATGACACACACACACACACACACACACCCCAAATCTGGTGGATTTTGGGGAAGAGGGTGAAGGGTCAGTGTTTATTATCCCCACCTTGTGAAGAAGTGTCCCAGTGTCCGCATGGGTTTCCATGACATGCTGTGGTTTCCTCCCACAGTCCAGAGATGTGCAGGCCGGGGTGGATTGGCCATGCTAACTTACCCCATAGTGTCCAGGGATGTGTAGGTTAGGTAGGTTAGCCATGGGAAATACAGGGATAAGATGGTTTTGGGTGGGATTCTCTTCAGAGGGTTGGTGTGGATTTGTTGGGCCAAATGGCCTGTTTCCACACTGTACGCATTCTTGTTCCTGTCTCATTCACCAAACACAATTTGTGCTTTCTGATGTCACCCTGAGTTGCCTTTTTTAAAGGATGAAGGAACAGAAAGTGCTGGAAAGAGCAGCTCTGGCAGTGTCTGTGGAGAGAGAAACACAGCTTTTGTTTCAGATCAATGACCTTCCATCCAAACCCCAACATAACTTTTTTCTGAATTCCACCACTGTGTTGGAAATAATACCAAAGGATAGAGGAGCAGGAATAGGCCATTTCACCCATTTGAGTCTGCTGCACCATCAATGGGAACATGGCTGATCTAATCATCAACTCCACTTCCCTGCCCCTCTCTTCTCCCCTGCCCCCTATAATTCTTGATTCCTTTCCTGATTAAAAATCTCCGCCTTGAATGTACATAATGACCCAACTTCGACAGCCCACTGCGGTCAAGAATTCCATAGATTCACTCCCCTTGGGAGAAGATATTCCTTCTCCTCTCTGTCTTAAATGGGTGACCCCTTGGTCTGAGATGATACCCTCTGGTCCTACACTCTCCAACAAGGGGAAGCAAGCTGTCCATGTCTCCCCTGTCAAGTCCCCTAAGAATGTTGTATATTTCAATAAAGTCGTCTCTTCTTCTAAACTTTTAGTACAGGCTCAACCTCTCCTCATAAGACAGTCCTTCCATCCCTGGGATTGATCTGGGTGACCGATTGGGAGATATAGTCATTGTAAACATTTAGATCAGACTGCTGTTCAAACTAAAGGCATTGGGACACATGGTTGAGCGATTCATTATCGTAGTGTAACCCTTTTACTCCAATATTTTTGAATCTGCATTTAACCCCTGTCCAGGTCAGAACTCACAACTGAACCATGTTCCTGCAGGATGGGATTTGATGAAAGTTTGAGTGTCATTCCCTGTCTTTTATATTCCAGACTTTGAGATGAAGGCTAATATTCCAGTTACCACTTTTGGATGGGAATCTAATTTGGAAACCTGTCCAGTTGGTTTGCTGTTTTCCCTTGTCCTCGTGCTGCTATTTTTTTTGTTCGCTCTGGGTCTCATGCCAACTCAAAGCGGGAACCCCTTTGTGAAATTATTGTTGTCAAGCTAAACCATTGAAATGGTTTCTCCATCACTCAGCCTGATTGCATTCTTTCTCTCTACAGTTCCCAGTTGGAAACTTGTTTGAAGGAGCAGAGATTGGGTTTACACAATGATTCCATTTGTGATAACGATGTAGAACAAGTCCAGAGAAATCTGCAACAAATGGCCAATATGCAGAAGGTAAATGATCAATAAAGACATTGAATTGGCCTCAAATGTTAACAGGAGCAGAATGAATTTTCAGTTCTAGCGAGTTTTGAGAAGGTTTGTAGCTCAGGTTGAGGTTCTGGATGTAGATTTGCTCACCGAGCTGGGAGGTTCGTTTTCAGACGTTTCAGACACTGGGCAACATCTTCAGTGAAGCACTGGTGTTATGGCCTGCATTTTATTTGTGTGTCGATTTCCTTGGGCTGGTGATGTCATTTCCTGTTGTTTCTCTTAGGGTCATTAAATTTACCACCCCTGAGAAAAAAAGAACAGGAAAGACATCACAGGAAATGACATCACCTACCCAAGGAAACCTAAACACAAATAAAGTGGGCCATACCACCAGTATTTCACCTGAGGCTCACTGAAGATGTTACCTAGTATGGTAACGAAACGTCTGAAAATGAACTTTCCAGCTCAGCGAGCAAACTTACATTCAGAATGTTCAGTTCTGGCAGGTAACACCTCATGACCTTTTCCAATGCTGTGGCATTCCCTCAAAAACCTCTCCACTCCACCTCTTCAGTACTGTCCTTCAGCCCTAATTTTCTGATTCAAACCAGTCACCAAAGGTTCAATATTTCTCTGTACACCTTGGTGCTGCCTGCTATTTCAAACAGCAGGCAGCACCAAAGTGTACAGAGAAATATTGAATGTAAGTTTGCTCGCTGAGCTGGAAGGTTCATTTTCAGACGTTTTGTCACCATACTAGGTAACATCTTCAGTGAGCCTCAGGTGATTATATTCAAGATGCTCCGGTTTCCTCCCATGGTCCAAAGATGTGCAGGCTTGGTGGATTAGCCATGGGAAATCCAAGGATAGGGTTGGGGGTTGCTTTTCGAGGGGTTGTTGTGGACATGATGGGCCATATGGCCTGCTTCCACACCTTGGGGGATTCTATGTTGTACCAATCCAAGTGCCACATGAAGGTACAAGCTGTGGCTCGAGTGATTTGATGCTGTGAACGTTATGGTGATGATCGTGATTTGATGCTGTGAACGTTATGGTGATGATCGTGGAGCTGCCGTAGTGTGTACCTCATTCAGTGCTGAGAGGGACAGCAGTATTGGAGGGAGTGCAGATTGACTCCAGTGAGTGGCTGGCCTTCTCCTAGATGATGCTTCTTCACAGGAAAGTGTGGAAACCGCACTCTCAAGCAAGTGTCAGTCACCAGTTGGGGTGTAATTGAGTGAAAAGCATTACTGAGTTCTGAAAAGCTGTAAAACTCTAAAGATGAATATTATATAGAGTTTCAACCTGCCCATTATCTGGCCAGGCCAGTCCCTGAACACCTTTATTGACCAGGTGGGATCAGCAGGATTGACATTCCTACATCCAAGCAGTCCAGGTGTGAATGGAACAGATCCAGACTGTATTAAGGCTGGGCTTGTCATGTGGCAAATAACTTTCTGGGAGTTATCTTTGACAAGAAACTCAACTGTTGTACCATCTACAAGATGTCCTCCAGAAATTCACCAAAGTTCCTTAGACAGCACCCATGACCACTACCATCTAGAAGGACAAGGGCAGCATTTACATGGGAACGCCACCCCCTGCAGATTGCCCTCCAAGCCACTCGCCATCCTGATATGGAAATATATCGCCGTTCCTTCAGTGACGCTAGTTCAAAGTCCTGGAATTCTCTCCCTAAGGGGCATTGTGGGTCTACCTACAGCTCATGGACTGCAGCGGGTCAAAAAGACAGCTCACCCGTCTCTCTCCCTCCACCCCCCCCCCCCCCCCCCCCCCCCCCCCCCCCCCCCCCCCCCCCCCCCCCCCCACACACACACACACACACACACACACACACACACTCACTCTCTCTCTCTCTCTCTCTCTCTCTCTCTCTCTCTCTCTCTCTCTCTCTCTCTCTCTCTCTCTCTCTCTCTCTCTCTCTCTCTCTCTCTCTCTCTCTCTCTCTCAAGGGTCAACTAGGGACGGCCAGGTCCAATGAGTGAAGTTTTTAAAAAAAATTCCTGTATCATTGCTGCGTTTGCAAACGGCTTTTGTTTATCCCCCTGTCGAATGTTTTGTTTTGTTGACCATTTGTTTCTGGCAGGAATTGGAACAACTTCGGGAAGCAAACAAGAGACTCCAGGAAGTAGGAAAGAATAAACCTTCCAATGGAATGCACCAACGCAGGAGGTAATCTGACATACACTGTGTTGTGTTTATAAAAAGTGTGCAGGTGTTTATTTCTGTGTTGCAGAATGGTTGACCGTCATGCAATGATAATAGGTTTTGTAGAGGAAGGTGTTTGAGGAATAACTGAACAGCATTGGGAACAGAATTCCCACTGTGAGCAGCTCCTTCTATAACTAGGTAAAAACAATGACTGCAGATGCTGGAAACCAGAGTCTAGATTAGAGTGGTGCTGGAAAAGCACAGCAGTTCAGGCAGCAACTGAGGAGCAGGAAAATCGCGTTTTTGATGAAGGGCTTTTGCCTGGAACGTTGATTTTCCTGCTCCTCGGACGCTGCCCAACCTGCTGTGCTTTTCCAGCACCACTCTAATCTAGACTCCTTCTATAACTGTCTCACTAACACCATCCAGACTGAAAGTATTCATCAGTCTGAACTAATGGTCAAAAATCAATTCAACATATCTTAATTATTTTTATCAAAATTCAATCCACATGTAAAAATGAGAACTGACTGGTTCTGAAAGTGAGGGAGGTGAAATGTTCCAGATGCAATTTCCTCTTTGCCTTTTTTACTCATTTGTGGGACATGGGCATCGCTGGCTAAGTCAGCATTTACTTCCCATCCCTAATTACCCAGAGAGCAGGTAAGAGGTAACCTCATTGCTCTGGGTCTGGAGGTCACTTGTAGGCCAGACCAGGTACAGATGGCAGTTTCCTTCTCTGAAGGACGCGAGTGAACCAGATGGGTTTATCCGACAATCAACAGTGTATTTGTGGTCATCATTAGATCCTTAATTCCTGATAGAACATAGAAAGATACAGCGCAGTACAGGCCCTTCGGCCCTCGATGTTGCGCCGACCGAATCCTACCTAACCTACACTAGCCCAATAACTTCCAAATGCCTATCCAATGCCCGCTTAAATGACCATAAAGAAGGAGAGTTCACCACTGCTACTGGCAGGGCATTGGATAGGCATTTGGAAGTTATTGGGCTAGTGTAGGTTAGGTAGGATTCGGTCGGCGCAACATCGAGGGCCGAAGGGCCTGTACTGCGCTGTATCTTTCTATGTTCTATGTTATTTTATTGAATTCAAATTCTGCCACCTGCTGTGATGGGATTTGAACCTGGATCCCCGGGACACTGTCTGGGCGCCTGGACTAACAGTCCAATGTTAATACTGCTAGGCCATCATCTCCCCGTGTCCAGCTTCTAAAAGAATTCTCACTACCACAAAATTAAATTTAATTTTCTCCTCTCATTTTTTCATCCTATGTCAATTCCCCGACAAGACTTTAACGAAATAGGAACATATTTCTTTACAGACAGGCTCCTCTGCCTGTCTCTATCCCTCTGCGTCTGTCTGTGTCTCTGCCCCTCTGTGAATCTCTCTCCCCTGCCCCAACCCACCCCATCGCACCCCACCCTCCCACCTGTTTTTCCCCCTTTTTCAGTGTCACCTGCCAGCTCACCATAGGGCTGTAAAACGGCTTTACATAATGAGCTCAATAATTGATAGATTGTGAAAATTGTAACTGAATGCAAATCATCTTTAATGTGTTTTCAGGTCAAGCACACACACAGTGACAGAAGCAGAAAAGGTTAGCAATTTTTTTCTGTGACAATCCTTGCAGTTTTGTACATTTTCCTAAGAGGCTGGTTTTTATAACTGTCCTACATTGTGTCTCACAGGAACCTGACTGGTCAGTACTGGAAAAGCAGAATACAATTTGCAAACTCTGCCAAGAGGAAGCCTCAGTGACCAGGGAGAAGGTAGGTTCTTCATCATCATGTCCAAAACACTGCTGCCTGCATTTGAAATCTCCCCAGGTCCTTTTTCCCCTTGTACCTGTGTGCTCACTAACTGACCGTGACTGCTTGATGTGGTAATATCCTGATTTTTAAAAGCTTTCACCCTTGACTTCAGATTCTCCCCCTCGTGACCTAGCCCCGTTTCCCGTTCTGTCATTTCCTCTCTGGCCTCTTCTACATCCCGGATCTTGTTTTTAGTGCTTGCCTTCGGTTACCAAGGTCACAGGTTCTGGAAACCCCTCCCGGTCTCACTACCTTGTTTCCTCATTTTTTTCAGTTGCTCCTTTAAACATTTCTCTTCAATGAAGTGGTTGGGTGATTGTCCTAATAGTTTTGTTTTTGTTTAGTCACTTATTTGGGGACCTGGGTGTTGCTGGGCCAGCATTATTACACATCCCAACTTGCCCTTGAAATGGCCTCTTTACGTGGCTCAGTGTCCTAACTTATATAATTCTTTAATGTAAGGAATCAGAGTTGGATGGTGGGGGAATAATTGTACTTTTTAATGAGGGTGCTGGAGCTTTCAGTTTGAGCACCCCGAGTCAGGCCAGTACAGCGTGTCCTTCCATCAAAACACACCTGAGCTTTCAATAAACATAGCTGCAGATGAAGGGCTTATGCTCGAAACGTCGAATTCTCTATTCCTGAGATGCTGCCTGGCCTGCTGTGCTTTGACCAGCAACACATTTGCAGCTGTGATCTCCAGCATCTGCAGACCTCATTTTTTACTTTCAATAAACATAAACTACTGATAAACCAGGGGGTGGGGGGAACACAGGAAATGCCACTGGGGTGTGGGTGACACGGTGGCTCAGTGGTTAGCACTGCTGCCTCACAACACCAGGGACCCAGGGTCAATTCCACACTCAGGCGATTGTCCGTGTGGAGCTTGTCCATGCTCCTTATGTCCCGGTGGGTTTCCTCCACGTGCTCTGGTTCCCTCCCACAATCTAATGACGTGCAGGTTATGTGAATTGGCCATGCTAAATTGCTCATAGTGTTCAGGGCAATGCTGTGTTGTAGGGATAGCCATTGGAGGGGGATCCAGATGGGATGCATCTCCTTGGAGGGGTGGTGTAACTTGATGGGCCGAATGGCTTGCTTCCATACTGTAGAGATTCAATGATAGCCTAAGACATTTTGGATATTTCAGCCCATAGTGCCATTGTCTTCGACAGGTTGAGCACTGTAATCTTTCATATGGCTGCAATCACTTTTCTGTTCTCTCCTCTGTACGCTTTTACTGAACTTTCCCTTTGTTAAAAAAAACTAACTTTTGATAAAGCAATTGAATTGTAAGTGAATTCTAAATCTGTCCCTTAACTGTATAACTATTCATCCAAACCATCCTTCTTCCTATCTGTGTTGTTTAAATACTTGACCCAAGGAAATGTCAGCTCCTCTAACCATCATGTCGCTGGTTCAGACCAGAGTTTACCCAGTCCAGGTTTTAAAGATGGTGTTGTAGACCCTGACTAGTTCTTAACTGGGGTCACACCCGCTCCCTGATAACCTAAGCTGGATAATTTTCTGTGGATTTAAACAACAGCTGTGATTTATTTTTTACAGAAACGCTGCAGCAATTGCCTTACCATCGTGTGCAGTCAGTGCGCCGTCAATGAGCTGCCGCTACCTTCCTCCATCCAGCCTGTGAGAGTGTGCAACCCTTGCCACGGAGCCTTATTACAGCAGTACTCGACAACATTGCCACCCTGACCCACCCACGCGCACACACACACACACATAATTGATCAACCGACAGCTGTTGATTGAGTGAGTGCGGGGACAATTGAGGCACCTCTCAGCTTTTGTCTTTCTCATGAGATTAACGCACAAATTTGTGTAAATTCCACATTTCCCCCTTCTCCCCCTCCCCAAAAAAAACCTTTGTTTTGATACAGTTCTGAGTGATGCAGTTGCATGCTCATTCATGCTAATGGTAAACTCTCTCTCTTTTAGTGAGACAGTCTACTGATGACCAGCAGTAATTGTGTACTGCAAGGTGCTAAAAATATCTGAAATCCCTCCAACATTCAGCTGCTTAACCTTTGTCTAAGGATGAGGAGACAGTGGATTGTCTCATTAGTGTCATCAAAGTGCCCCCTTTTTAAATAAGGAAGCAATTAACTTAAAGGGAAACAAATAACTTAAATGTCTATTGTCAGTGCCCATCAACTGACCTCAGTCTGTTAAGGTGACCTTCATTAAAAATAAGAGACTAGATACTCACTTTCTGGGGCTATTGGGAGCATCTATTTGGCAGAGTGGCAGAAGCAGCAATCGGAACAGTCCAGCTCGACCTTGGACTGTAAAGACTTGATACAGAAGACTGCCTCCTCTCTCTCCATCTTGGGGTTGTAGCATCGAGAAGGCTATAGCTACCCCATTGAAACCAGCAGCGCTTTTTGGGAATTGTGTTCCTGTATTTCTTTCTCAGATCAACACTGATTTAAGGAGTGTTCTACAATTGTAACTTATGATTTTGCACATCAGGGAGAACAAATGTTTGTCAATCTCCAAGACTGTACCCAGCCACAAGGTTAGAGCTGGGAGATGCCAGCTGGAATAAAGCGACAGTTGTCAAATTTGTTCTTGCCACGTGGAGTAGATTCACAGAAAATTTCGAAGGCTATACCTGGAATCACATTTAACACAACGTGCTTCAATGTGTGGCTCAAACCAAAAGCAGAAGGTATTTATTTATGTGGCTAACGTTTGTTTTCCAGGGTAGTCTCACAGTTTTAAGAAGTGAATGTACTAGGACTGTTTATTATAAGATTAAAACTTGTTTGATTTAGTGATATTTACAGTCATTGGAAATCCAGCCATTATTAAATAGGTAGTATAATCTAAGATGAGAACAACATTCTTAATTTTAATGTCAGTGTAAAAGATGACTCTTTATATTTTTAATGTGACAATTGTTGCATTAACATCTCTCAAAGAAATGTGAGTTGTATTGTGGGGCTGGAGTCCTGTTCAGTATAAAACACCCCTGTGGAACCTTGGTGCATTTATTGTCGAGGTTTAACTGCGCCTCCTGATGTTGTCATTATCTGAAATAGTGTTTGAACAAATGTTTAATTGTGCACGAACCTGCGACTGTCCAGGGTTTTAAAACAAAACACCCCCTTCCAATCCAAAATCAAGATGGTTATATAAGTACTTGGTTAAAATTCAGTCATGGGATGTCAGGGCCAGTATTTATCCCTATCCACTGCCTTCAAGGGGTGATTTATTTTCTTGACTAACTACAGTCCACCCCTGAACTTGTCTCTGCAATAGATTGGTCAGATGGCAGCAGCATGCAACTGAGTGCAGCATTTATCTAGCCCCGAACAGCCTGCTGTTGAACTCATTATTCATATTATAAGCATTTTACAGATGTTACAAACCTATTTAGACCGCCTGTTCTCTCCCAGCATCCCCCACTTGAAAGCACAAGGGAACATTTTTATCCAAGCATGTCTCTTCTTCCCCCTACGTTTGGATGTTTCAGTTTACATTCTGGAATTGCCTTTCTTACACTTTGTTAGAAGTATAGCCATCGGCTAACTTGAATACCAACGTGTCCACAATGGGGGTCTGTATCTGTGCTGGAAGAACTCTTGACTCCACCTTGAGAACTGCAGAAGGGATACTCTCTGCACTGTCGCCTACACTGAGTATAATTACTGTTTTTGAAAAGACTTTTAAGAGTTTCAGGTCTGAAATCTTTCAAATACAATCCTGTGAAGTTATGTTTATGATTGCAGATGCTTGAAGTGTGAAATAAAAACATTGCTGGAGAAACTCAGCAGGTCTGGCAGTCTCTATGGAGAGAAACTGAGTTAATGTTCCAGGTCAATTGATTTTTTCTTTGGACTTCAGTCCTGATTCTGTTGAAACATTAGCAGTTCAATGGCCAAACTAGACCTAATCCAGGAAACAGCTACTGTATTTACACTGTCTCTCAAGATTTTAAATTGAATTGTTTATTATCACGAGTATAGTGACGTTTACAAGTTGCTACTTAGTGCTATCTGAGGTACAAAGATACAGACTCTTCAGAACAAATTCTTAGGAAAAAAATAAAATAACAAGTCCAGCAGTAAAAATCACAGTAATAAATCAGAAATCTAAATAAATAAAATGTTCAGAGTAACAGTCCTTCCATGGTAATATAAAGAATTCAGAGTCCACCTCGTCGCACTGGGCTGGAGGGCCCAATCCTATTGGAATCCTGGGCCTGATCACCACGATGGTGAGGAAAATGCTGCACAGACTGCCTGGAGCTGCCTTGAATATAAAAAGCACACTGAATATTCCCCACCTACCCACTACCAGCTGTACTAAGGGAGTACTGCATTGTAAAAGTGCCATTTTTCCATACATTAAACCAAGGATTGGAAAAAGCAAACAAGTACAGGAGCTGGGAGGTCACATGCGGCTGTACCATTAGAATAGCATGTGCAATTCTGGTCTCGTTCCTATTGGAAAGATGTTGTAAAACATGAAAAGATTTACAAGGATGTTTGAGGGTTGGAGGATTTGAGCTATAGGGAGAGGCTGAACAGGCTGGGGCTGTTTTCCCTGCAGAGTTGGAGTTGGAAGTTTACAAAATTGAGGGACATGGATAGGGTAAATAGATAAGGTCTTTTCCCTGGGGTGGGGGAATCCTGAACTAGAGGGCATGGATTTAGGGTGAGGGGGGAAAAATATAAAAAGGGGTCTAAGGGACAATCTTTCATACAGAGGGTGGTATGTGTATAGAATGAACTGTCAGAGGAAGTGGTGGAGGCTGGTACAATTACAACATTAAAAGGCATCTGGATGGGTAGATGGATAGGAAGGGTTTGGAGGGAAATGGGCCAAGTGCTGGCAGACGGGATTAGATTAGGATACCTGATTGGTGTGATGACTCTAAGTGAGGGGAATAGTTCATTGCTTCAGAAAATAAAAGTCAAAGGTAGGAGAAGAATGGATAGTTGTGTAGCAACAAGGTGTCACTATGAAACAGGCGGAACCTTCCAGATGGTCAGTGAATGGGCAGACTCCTTTCATATGGAAGCTGGCCATTGAGAAGGAAAAGGCCTGTAAAAGGCCCCAGCTGAGGAGGCCCAACAATAGTCAGGGGAAGGTAGCAGCAATCAAGTCCTTTGTGACTTGGACATGAGCAAGAAAATAGCCCCAGAATCAAAAGTCTTTAAGGGGTCAGAGAGGAGAACATCTGACAAGGCTGCTGAATCTCATGTGTTTACGGAACACAAGCTCAGAAGTAAATGAGTTAGGATCACAGTTTAAGGGTCTCATGAAGAGACAAAGGAGGTAACATTGAGTGAACAGATACCTTCCCTGAGAAACAACCCAGTAAAGCCCCCCCTGCCAACTGCAGGAGGAATTTGTAACAAAATCAAGGTGACCCCCCACTGACATTTGAGAATCTGAAAGACTCCAGTTGAGGATTTTGAGTATCTGAAAGACTGCAAAGAACAAAGAAAATTTATATCCCAGGAACAGGCCCTCCAAGCCTGAGCCAATCCAAATCCACTGCCTAAACCTAAAACCCAATTCTTAAGCATCTGTATCCCTCTGCTCCCCACCACCCACTCATGCATCTGGCCAGATGCATCTTAAATGAATCTACCATGCCTGCCTCTACTAACTGCTGGCAACGCGTTCCAGATACCCCCCACCCTCTGTGTAAAGTACTTACTGCATGTATCCTCCTTAACCTTTTCACCTCTCACCTTGAAAGTGTGATCTCTTGTTACTGTATTCTTCACCCTGGGAAAAAGCTACTCTCTATTTGCCCTGTCTATACTCTTCATGACTTTGTAGACCTCAATCTCCTTTGTTTTAATGAAAACAATCCTAACCTAACTCAACCTCTCTTCATAGCTAGCACCTTCCATACCAGGCAACATCCTCGCAAACCTTCTCTGCACCCTCTCCAAAACGTCCACATCCTTTTGGTAATGTGGCGACCAGAACTGTACACACAGTGTTTTTAATGCAGCCGAACCAATGTCTTGTACAATTTTAACATGACCTGCCAGCTCTCATACTCAATACCCCGTTCAATGAAGGCGAGCATACCATATGCCTTCTTGACCACTGTCCACCTATGCACAACCTTCAGGGTGTAATGGACCTGAACTCCCAGATCTCTTTGCTCATCAACATTTTTCCAAGGCTCTTCCATTTACAGTACAGTTTGCTCTAGAATTAGACCTTCCAAAATGCATCACCTCACATTTGCCTGGATTGAACTCTCTACCCAACTCTCCAGTCTCTGTATCCTCCTGTATTCTTTGACAGTCCCTTATGCTTTCTGCTACTCCACCAATTTGTGTCATCTGCAAACTTGCTGATCATACCAACAGTGCCTTCTTCCAGACCATTTATGTATATTACAACCAACAGTGGCCCCAACACTGACCCCTGTGGAACACCACTGGTCACCTTTCTCCATTTCAAGAAACTATCTTTAACTACTACTGTCTCCTGTTGCTCAACCAGTTCTTTATTCACCTAGCTAGAACACCCTGCACACCATTTGACTTCACTTTCCCAATTAGTTTACCATAAGGAACCTTCTCAAACGCTTTCCTAAAGTCCATGTGTATGAGGTCAATAGCCCTGCCTTCATCTATCAACTTGGTCACTTCCTCAAATAACTCTAAGTTGGTAAGGCACAATCTCCCCTGCACAAAACCATGTTGCCTATCACTGATTAGCCCATTCTTTTCCAAATATAAAAATTTTATTCCTCAGTACCTTCTCCAGCAACTTCCACACTACTGACGTCAGTCTCACAGGACTGTAGGTACCTTTCCACCCTTCTTGTACAGGGGGGACATGAGCAACCCTCCAATCGTCTGGTACCTCACCTGTGTTTATGCTACAAAGATATCAGTCAATTGAGGATTTTTCTGATAGTTGAACTTTTAAAAAAAAATTCAGGGAATGTGGACACAGCTGGAAAGGTTAGCATTATAACTGATCAGTAACCATGTCTGAACTGAGCAGTTTGTTCAGTCAGTTCAAAGGGTACTTCAAAGCCAATCACATTGCTGTGGGTCTGACCTCCCATGTAAGACAGGCCTGGTAATTACCTTCCCTAAAGGACATTAGTGAGCCAGATGGACAGTTATAAAAATTGACACATGGTCTCATTAAACTAGCTTTTAATTCCAGATTTTTTACAATTGAATTTAAATTCTACCGTCTGTCATTATGAATATGAAGCAAAGTCCCTTTGATGTTAGTCTAGGACTCCAGTTACTAGTTCAATACATTACCACGATACCGCCACCGGCCCGTAGAAATAAAACCATTTACATAGTTCTTAGTGTAAAAGAGTTGGTGTTGCTTCCCCCCACCACTCTCTCTCCCCCCCCCCACCCCCCCACCCCCGTTCGGGTGTAACAGCAGCTCTTCTGCTTAATGTGAGTATTTTCAATGGAAACAAATGGAAAAATAAACCCGATGGTCTATCAAGCCTGATTTCACTCAGTAATGTTAGGCAAGGCAAACTGCTATCAGCTGGTAACACTACACTTAAAATGTACTTCACTGTAAAGTCCTTTGGGAACATCCTGAGGTTTTGAAAGGTTGTGTGTAGCTGGTCTTTATTTTCTGAGGTGGCTCATTTAACGGTGGGTGAAACTGCAGTTTGTATTGCTGCACAGCCAGCCATTAGAGTGAAATGTGATGGTCCTCTCCCAGATTGAAGCCAAGCACCTATCGAGAAAACCATTTCCAACGCAGAGTCAGAAGACTACCTTGGAACATTTCTGTTCTGTGCTTTGTTTGTCATTGCAAATACAATGAACATTTTATTACATGTACAAATGCAATGCCTTTTTCAGTCAGTTAGGGGATTTTGAAAAACTAAACCACCACCACCAGGGGATTTCTTGCCATCAGTGCATTGTACCTTACAGTCACCCATGAAAACAAAATGTAAAATATTTCACAAGAGAATTGCATCTAATCCATTTTTTCTTTTCTAGCCAGGTGAGGGGAAATCGAGGCTGTAATAAGCCCTTAAACCTGTTCAACTAACATTTCAATACATTAAAAAGTTAGTTCACAATAATATAGATGTTGAAGTTACATTTCCGCCAAACACACAATACAGTCAGGCACTCATGATGTTAAGGATGTAAGTTGTTAAAATACCTGCATTTATTTTATCTGGTAATGTAACATTAAAACGTGTTACAAGAGGCATAATCCAGAATACAGGCTACAACAGGGTAGCAAACAAAATAGAGCTGACTCCTCCTTCATTACCAGTGATATCATCAATGCGATTGATCTGTCAGTCGGTCCACCACAATTGCTGTGCCTGGTTTTGATGCAGCAGTGAGTGCCTGTGCCACTTTCTCCTATTAGTTTTTCTAGTGTTTGGGTAATTTGCTTAAGTTTCATATCCAAAGCATTCTGAAAGGAGTGACTACTTAACTTGCTTCAGAACCTGAAAGAAAAAGAAATGTTAGTTTAATTAACCATAAAGCAGAGGTTTTGGAGTATAATGAACAATTTGAACAACATGTCAGTGTTTCAGACACATGTACAGAATGATACAGTGATTGAAACATTGTGATGTGCACATAAACCCAGGCAATACAGTAACATTTGCATTATTTGGCACCATGGCAACCAAAATCTCTGGTAATTCCTCAGCATGTCAAAAAGTGTTTATTATTTACAGACATTTGATTGAGGGTGGTTTGCACGATTTGGAAATGGTGCACGTTTTCCTGCTTTGAATCTCCTTCTCTTCTGCATCCATCAGGATGTGTGGCTGAGTTGATCAAAAAGTGCAACAACACATTCCATAACCAGCCAGGAAGCAGTGTAGGGAAGCAACCCAGCAATGACAAATGTGGAGCAATGTCTTTTCAAGGGTGTTTCAAAAAGGGTGCAGAATGTTCTCAAGGGGGAGAGGGGCCATTGTCCACTTTGAAACCAACGACATAGGAAGGGAAAATGTTGAGATTGTGAAGGGAGAATATAGAGAATTAGGCAGGAATTTAAAAAGGAGGTCCTCGAGAGCATTAATATCTGGATTATTTCCGTTGCTACAAGCTAGTGAGGGTTGGAATAGGAGGATAGAGCAGGTGAATGCATGGCTGAGGAGCTGATGTATGGAGAAGGATTCACATTTTTGGATCATTGGAATCTCTTCTGGGGTAGAAGTGACCTGTTCGAGAAGGATGGATTGCATCTGAATTGGAAGAGGACTAATATACTGACAGGGAGATTTGCTAGAACTGCTCGAGAGGACTTAAACTAGTAAGGTAGGGGGCTAGGAGGTGTGACCCAGGGAGATAGTGAAGAAAGAGATCAATCTGACACTGATACAGTTGGGAAACGAAGAGAGACAAAAAGGGCAGGCAGGGACAAAGCAGAGCACAAGGTAGGACTGATAAACGGCATTTATTTCAATGCAAGGGGCCCAACAGGGAAGGCAGATTAACTCAGAGCATGGTTAGGAATACAGGACTGGGATATCCTAGCCTGGGATATCCTCCAGAAACGTGGCTCGGGGATGGACAGGACTGGCAGCTTAACATCCCAGGATACAAATGCTACAGGAAGGATAGAAAGGGAGGCAAGAGAGGAGGGACAGTGGCGTTTTTGATAACGGGTAGCATTACAGCTGTACTGAGGGAGGATATTCCCAGAAATACATCCAGGGAAGTTATTTGGGTGGAACTGAAAAATAAGAACGGGATGATCACCTTATTGGGATTGTATTATAGACCCCCTAATAGTCAGAGGAAAATTGAGAAACAAATTTGTAAGGAGATCTCAGTTATCTGTAAGAATAATAGGGTGGCTATGGTAGGGGATTTTAACTTTCCAAACATAGACTGGGACTGCCATCGTGTTAAGGGTTTAGGAATTTACTAAGAGGGTACAAAAAATGTTTCTGATTCAGTATGTGAATGTACCTGCTAGAGAAGGTGCAAAACATGACCTACTCTTGGGAAATAAGGCAGGGCAGGTGACTGAGGTGTCAATGGGGCCAGTGACCATAATTCTATTAGTTTTAAAATAGTGATGGAAAAGGATAGACCAGATCTAAAAGTTGAAGTTCTAAATTGGAAGAAGGCTAATTTTGACAAGTGTTAGGCAAGAACTTTCAAACGCTGATTGGGGACAGATGCTCGCAGGTAAAGGGACTGCTGAAAAAATGGAAAGCCTTCAGAAATGAGATTAAGGGGTCCAGAGACATATATTCCTGGTAGGGTGAAAGGAAAGGCTGGTAGCTGTAGGGAATGCAGTATGACTAGAGAAATTGAGGGTTTGGTGAAGAAAAAGAAGGAAGCATATGTCAGGTATAGACAGGATACAGCAAGTGAATCCTTAGAAGAGTATAAAGTCAATAGGAGTATACTTAAGAGGGCAATCAGGAGGGCAAAAATGGGACATGAGATTGCTCTGGCAAATAGGGTTAAGAAGAATCCAAAGGGTTTTTACAAATACATTAAGGATAAAAGGGTAACTAGAGAGAGAATAAGACCTCTCAAAGATCAGCAAAGCAGCCTTTGTGTGGAGCCGCAGGAGATGGGGGAGATACTAAATGAGTATTTTGCATCAGTGTTTACTTTGGAGAAGGTAATTGAAGATACAGAATGATTAGATTAGATTCCCTACAATGTGGAAACAGGCCCTTCGGCCCAACAAGTCCACAATGACCCTCGAAGAGTAACCCACCCAGACCCACCTAACACTATGGGTAATTTAGCATGGCCAATTCACCTAACCTGCACATCTTTGGACTGTGGGAGGAAATTGGAGTATCCAGAGGAAACCCACGCAGACACTGGAAGAATGTCTGTGTGGAGTTTGCACAGTCACCCAAGGCTGGAATCGAACCTGGAACCCTGGGGGTGCTGTGAGGCAGCAGTGCTAACCATTGAGCCACCATGCCACCAATGTGGGGAGATAGATGGTGACATCTTGAAAAATGTCCATATTACAGAGGAAGTGCTGGATGTCTTGAAACGCATAAAAGTGGGTAAATTCCTAGGACCTGATCAGGTGTACCCTAGTGCTGCTGTGGATGCTGCAAATCCAAAACAAAAGTAGAAATTGCTGGAAAAGTTGAACAGGTCTGGCAGCATCCGCAAACAGAAATCAGAGTTAACATTTTGGGTGTGATGACCCTTCCTTACCAGGAAAAAAAACAACAAACAACAAAATGTCTTCATACAAATAAAGACCAAACCAAAGCAGACATCTGACTCAGAGGAATATTAACTCAGCAATGAGCCCTGGAAATTATTTACATATCAGCAGTTTGACAATGAAGCGAAATAACTAAAGGTCTTACCCTTTACTTGATTTCCCTGGTCATTATACGGGCTATTAATCCCAGCACATGCCGAATTCAGGTAAAGTTCTATGTAACGATGTTCTGAAGGAAAAAGCATCAAAGGTTAGCAGCTATGCTACTGAGCAAACTGGCTAAAACCTGGGCATGTGGATATGGATGAGATTATACAACACTCTGATGGAACAGATGATCATACGGATGAAGGGGGTTCTCTTGGAAGGAAAAGTCAAGTAATTTGAGTTTACACTCTCTCTGATTTAGAAGGAGCGTTGATCTTACTGAGATGTACAGATTCTGAGGGACCCTGACGGGGTAGATGGTAAGTGGATATTTACTGGAGAAACCAAGAACAAGCAGGAGATTGAAATGAAAATGAGAAATTTCTTCCTCAGGAGGTCTGATAGTGTTTGGACCTCTCTCCCCCGTGAGTGGCAGAAGTCAGGCCATGGACTGTGTCAAGGCTGATTTGGACAAATATTTGACAGACAAGGGAATTCCCATTTGTGGGTTGGAACAACAGTCAGATTGGCCATGGTCTCACTGAACAGTGAAGTGTTGGTGCGAGGGGAGAGAACTGGGGGGCCTTAATCAACGCCAAGCAATTCAGGAAAAAAGTTAGGAAAGTTCTGCTTCATATTGAAGGGAGACCGAAGTGTGAAACTCTCTCCAAATCGATAATGATTGATAATGTTTTACTCTCTGGAAGGTTGGTGGAAAATGATTCAATAGAAACTTTCAAAAGGAAACAGGATAAATATTTGAACTGGAGAAGTTTACAGAGGCTGTGGGGGAAATTAGAGGAGTAGATCTAATCGAATAGCATTCTCAAAACAGCCACATTAACCACAACGGATGGCCTCTCTGCGGTACAACCCTATATTGTGGAATTTACTCAAAATTGGAATTGAGAGATTTATTGTGAAAGAGCACACCTTCAATAAGATGGTTTAACTCTGAAACACTGCCTTAGAAATGTGAAATGAGTAACGTGCTTACGCATGTGAGATTTATCTTTTGTCATGGCAGCAACAGCATCATCATGCGTAGCAAAATGTACATCAGCTTCTCCAGTAGCTTTTCCATCAGGACCATATTCCACAATAATCCGTACTGGCCTCAATGGTTGGAAGAACTAGAGCAGAAATATTTAACATTTCCTGAGAAGACCTTTAAATCAACTGAACAAATGTCTTTTAGTTTATAGCAGATTTTTAAAAAAATTACATATAAAATTAACATTTCTACAACCCCTCTTGCTGTAGTGCCATACTCCTGTAAGAGAATCATCAGTCATGCAGAGCATATCCCATCCCCTAGACACACACCAGCTCAACTTCAAAACTTCCTTTCATGCTCTTACCTGGCCTCACGCAATGGGGTTCTGTGGTCCCCTGGCTCCTGAATCCCTCCTTAAACCCCGCTGCCTGAATTTTCTCCTTTAATATACACCTAAAAACTGAGCTTTTTATTATCTGATCTAATATTCTATGTGGCTAGATGTCTTTTTCATATAACACTCTGGTAAAGGAACTTGGAACATTATATCATGTTAAAGGTTCTATACAAACTCCAAGCTGTCAGTGTTTCTGCAGTGTGAGACACTGCCTTATTAATTAGACACTATTACCATTTAGGTCCCAGACAAAAACAAAATGGATTTACTTTGGAAGCAACACCTCATTTGGTGAGCTCATTTAATCTCCTTCCTGGTTCACCTTTCCAATCTCAGCAGGAAGCTGATGAGGGCCCTTGTCACGCAGTGGTATTGCTTGTGTCTGTTATGGGGCAGGCCAGACCCCTCAAAACATTTTAAGAAAGTAGCCCAGACCCTAACTTTGCTGGTTGCTTTAAGCAGGTGTACAGTGGATGTTCCAGGAGAGATGCAGCTGGCCCAATCACTTAGTTTTAAAACAAAACACTATTTATTTGCAAGATTACCGAATGAAATACAAAACAAAACAGAATGCAGAATAACAAACTATCTGAAAGACCAACAGACTATTCCAACTTAATGATGCTTTTCCAAATCCTTGCTACAATCTCCATAAACACCCCTTGGCACTAAAGGAAAAATCAAACCCAGGGTTTTACAGGTGAGATGTCAGAGAGCGGGAGGATCAGCATGGACCGGTTTCTGAGTCCAGCAGCTTCACAACTGACTGATTGCTAAAACCAAACCAGAGAAAAGCCACTCCCCTTTCATTGTACAAGTTTTTTTTATTGAAAGCCCTTTTGTCTGAGGGAGTATCTGTTAGCTATAATCAAATTGGACCTGAAACCCTTCAAATCTAGATGTTCCAGAGTCTACTGCTTTACGACCACACTTTTAAAAAAAAACAAGGACAACATAACCTTGTTAAAGGAG
The DNA here is from genome assembly GCF_020745735.1 of Hemiscyllium ocellatum. Classification (NCBI taxonomy): domain Eukaryota; kingdom Metazoa; phylum Chordata; class Chondrichthyes; order Orectolobiformes; family Hemiscylliidae; genus Hemiscyllium; species Hemiscyllium ocellatum. The sequence continues at coordinate 43,959,732 of NC_083436.1, read as the reverse complement.
CAGCATCATCACACATTTCTGAGCTAGAAGGATTGGGTTACAGTCCCAACTGCTCCAGAAGTGTTTCATTACATTTCTGAATAGGTGGATACACAGCTTTTTTTAAAAAAAAGTCAATAAGGAACTAGCTGTTTCTCACCTGGTAGCACTCTCAATTCTGAGTCAGAAGTTAGGGGTTCCAGCCCCGCTCCAGAGACCGGAGCAAAATCCACACTGACATTTCACTGCAGTACTTAAGGAGTGTAGCACTGTGCCATTTTTTGGACTGGACATGAAACCACAACCCCTCTCTCATGTCTACAGGATTAAAACAGCTGGCTATTGTGCTTTCTTGCTCAGCCAACATCACTGCAGCAGTTGTACTGGTCACTCCCATTAGGTTAGGTCACAGGCTGGAGGCTCACACTGCTTTCCAATGTCCACTTCTTGCTGTTTTGATTTTGTCTGATCTGTTTACACATTGTGCAATACCAAAGCTAGACACTTAGGATTTGCCTAACTTGGGCTCCTGAGCAAAAGGATATGTTTTTAAACTCTGAATGCACACAACCAATCACAAAGGTTACAAAATGTTCAAGTCCAGAGTCAACAAGAAAAGCCCTCAGCCATGACAGGGTTCTAGAGGTCACTGGAAATGGAATGGGTGGTTAGTAGTTAGGACATATGTAATTCTGATATATAAACATGTCTAATTGCCCAAAATAACTGGTACAATTAACAATTTCAGCAACACATTTGTAATCGCCCCTTGTTTAAACAACAAGGAACTCGCAATCTGCATTCATGCAATATAGGCAGCTTTCAGGAACAGTGAGAGTAAAGAGGCATTGTGTCACTCTTTTTACAAAGGTCGGCGGAGACAAGTGCTGTCACGATGCAGATAAACATACATTCCTGGTCACTGACTGGAAGGTGTGACACAGCACGTGCTACAAATACAAAGATTATTTTTCATGAACAAGGCACTTACCTTTACAATGTCCTGTCCATTAACACGAAATGGAAGGCCCCTCATATGTACATTATGTACTTCAGATCTTTGAACACAGTGATTCGATACTAAATCATTTGTAGGTAGCTGCACTATTAAAAGAAAATCACAATTCTATTAAAAAATGATTACCAAGACAGCTTTAACATTAAAATGCCAAATATCTTAGAAACGTAGCTGGTTAAACACTCCAAACTAACCATTAAAGCTAAACAACATTCCAGAGTCAGATGCTGAGGCATTAAGTAAGCAAATACAGAGGGACCTTCATTATCTGAAAGACACAGGCAGGGAGTATTCCGTTCGGTTAATTGAATTCTGGATACCAAAATGCCAAATAACAGTTTAGCCAAGCATCGGGACCTTGAGATCTTGCCGAGAATCTGATATTTGGATAATCGAATGCCGGATAATAGAGGTTCCTCTGTACAGTGTTAGCCTTCATTCCAAAGGGACTGGAGTGAGTATGGGAGAAAGCAAGTATACACAATTGTATAGGACTCTGGAATGGCCAGGCTCGAAGTAATTTATTTGCCTCACCTAAATTAGGATATGTTTACTTTAGAGGGAGTATGACAAAAATTCACTCGATTGATAAAAGAGGAGCTGGTCTTAAGAACAGAAATTCAATTGACTTAGGCCTATATTGCCTAGAATTGACAAGAATGTATCTTGTTAAAATACACAGAGAGTCCCAAGTTGTGACTGGATTTCATTCTGGAGTGTAATATTCATGTGTTGGATCAGCATGGGATCGCATTCCTAAGTATCAGCAGTTGTCAAGGTGAACATTGATGAATTGGGTTCCCCTGAATTACATTATTATTGGGATTGACAGGGAGATGTCGAGAGGATTTTTCTCCCTGGTTGGGAAATCTAAAACCCAGCAATCTCAATCTCAGAACAAGGGATTGAGGTGAGATGCAATCCTTTAAACTGACTATCAACCTTTGGAATTTGTGGCTCAATTGATTCAAGACAGACCAACGGACATTAAGGAATGTGTGGTCAGGGCAGAAATATTAAACTGAGGTTAAAATCAAACGTGATCATATTAAACAACGCAGTAGGCTTGAGGGACCGTATAATCTGTTTCAGTTACTATTCCATATATTCTTATTTATGGATATGAAACACGAAGACAGGGCAAGTCTTCAGGCAATCTAATATTAAATTGATTCAGACCCCCAGCCTGTTCCATCATTTAACAAGACCATGGGTCATTTAATTATACATCCTATCTTGGTCCCACATCCCTTAATATCTTACTCAATAGAAACAAAACTCAGTTATAATGGAACCGGAGCTTAAAGTTTCCTGATGATTTCTTGTTCAAACTGACCATAATTAATTAACTCACGCCAACATCTGACATTAACTTTTCACATCATCTTTCACACAAAAGTGGAAGAACAGGTCTAAAACTCTCACTAATGCTTAAAACACTACAATTAGTCAATGCCAGTGTAGCATGTCAAGGATGGAATATAATTCCACAGCTCAGATGGCAAACATGCTATTGCAAATTAAGGTAGTTTTCAGAACCTGAATGATTGGTTCACAATTGTGCCAGAGTACTGATTTTTTGCAGTTAGCTCATTAATGTATCTTACCATTCTGAATACTCTCTTCTAGAACCCCATTATTACTCTCATTGTTAGCTATGGTACAGCTTTCATCATCTGTTACGATTTCCCGTGCTGTGGGACACCGAGGCAGTCTCTTTGCAGGACTGATGTATAAACGGAGATCATTCTTGGTGCTCCTAAATATTTCAATGTACCTGACCAAAAATAACAAACATAGCAAAGATGTTATTCAGAATAAGTAGTGCTTACAGCAAGCTAAGGCAATGCTCTCTCTTTAACGTGGTTCCTTTGTTTCAGGGCAGCCTTATTAATAAATTAACCTTACACCTATTTACTGAAGGAGCTAGTGTAGTGACCTTTGTAATCTAAAGCCCCAGACTAATCCTTTGGGGACATTGCAGCAACCACTAGAGTAGCTGGTAGCCTTTAAATTCAAATCAAAGTGAAAATTAAGGAAAGTTTCAACGTGGTGGCCATGATCATAACAACTGCCATCTGTTGTTGAAAAAGCCAGTATGGATTCTGAGGGAAAGAAATCTACCATCTGCCTGGTCTGGCCTATATGTGACTCCAGACCCACAGCTGGTGATTCTTTGGAGTTCTCTGCTTCAGGAGGGCTGTGTAAATATACTCAAGACAGGAACGGATAGATTTATGGATTCTAATGACATCAAGCAAAATGAGGGTAGTGAGGGGATATGGAGGAGGGGAAACATGGGGTGGAGTGTGGTGATCTGCCATGATCGATCGGAATGGCAGAGCAGGCTTGAATCACCTCCTCCTGCTCACTTTCTGCATGGTTGACTCTGATCCACCCTCTGAACTGACCTAGCAAACCACTCAGCTCATGGGTAATTAGAGGGGAACAAATGCTGACCTCGTCAGCGGCACCAACGTCTCACTAAAAACCTTGGCAACACTGCTGCTACACATACTGAACAGCATCAGAGCCAATGCTATGGAGGAACAGAGGGATGTGGAGGCACACGCTTACCGGTCAAAAGGATAATAAGAATTGTATTAACTTTTTAAATTCTTATCTCAAAAAATACAAACATGAAATGAGGGAGATGTTGATAAGACTGTAGAATTGCATTAAGAATGCAGCGAGAGGACAGTAATGGGCTCATCCCTAGGAAGGTAAGAGACTTGAGAGACAGTACAACCTGACTCACTAGAAAGCTGCCTGGGATGAGGAATTACAAATACAGGGGCAGATTTGAAACATTGGGGTGATGTTATTTGGGACAATGAAAAGTTACTAGACATGGCGGAAATGTTCACAAATGCAAAAAGATGGAAAAAAGAAGAAAGTAACAGACTGATCTCAGCTGAAGAGTCATGAACATGGAACCAGAAATTTACTAAACACATGGGATTTAAGACAGGCAGCAGGAGAAATCACTTTACCCATTGAGTCGAGGTACTGTAGAATTCAAGGGTTACACAGAATTGCATTTAACTTACAGCAAAGGAGCAGGCCATGTGGGTCAACTGCTCTAGGTCTCCACCCGCTGACTTCACCACACAGACTTCTATTCCCTTTTCCTTCCTGTCCTTACCTTACTGACCTCAGGAACTCCCCGTGGTAGCACAATTCATAGTCTAATCAACTTCTGGGTAAAAAATGTCTCTCCTGAATACTACATTGGATTTAACAGTAACAACTATTTTTCCGAATGTAAATACTGCAACTAATTTGCACAGAGCAGAATCTCAAGAACAACACTGATCGTGACCAGATATTTCCTCTTTATATCTTCAATGGGATGCGAGCAGAACCAACAAGGCCACCATATGTTGTCCCCTTTCCTAACTGCCTGACAAACTAACTGGCTTGCTAGTTTGTTTCAGAGGCAATCTATGGGTATGGAGTCACAGGCAGGCCAGCTCAGTTAATGGAGGGTGGGGGGGCAGATTTCCCTCGTCATAGGGCACTAGTGCACCAGATGGATTTTTATAATCATCAATCATAATTGTCATTAGTTCTGAAGAGAAGTCTAATTGGGTTTGAAAGGTTAACTATTTCTCTCTCCTTAGATGCTGCTTAACTCCAGTATTTTGTCCTTTTATTTTAGATTTCTAGCATCCACAGGATAACTGCCTGAGGTGGCAGTGGGGAGCACTTTGGGGCAAGTGATCATAATTCAATTAGTTTTAAATTAGTTATGGAAAAGGAAAGAACTGATTTAAAAAGTTTAAACTGGAGTAAGGTCAATTTTATTAGAAAGGAGTTTTCAAACATTTACTGAGCGAGACCACTCGCAGACAAAGGGACAGCTGGGAAGTGGGAGGCCTTTCAAAACGAGATAACAAGGGTTCAGCAACAGTATGTTTCTGTTAGCCTGAGGGGTAAAGCTGATGGGTGTAGGGAATGCTGGATGACTAGAGTTTTTGAGGATCTGGTTAAGAAAAAGGAAGCATATGGCAGGGACAGGCAGCTGGGATCAAGTGAATCCTTAGAGGAATATAAGGACAGTCAAATATACTTAATAGGGAAATCAAGAGAACAAAAAGGGGACACAAGGAATGGCTTTTGCACCTAAACATCAATGTGTGAAACCACAGGAGATGGGCAAGATATTAAATATTTCACGTCAGCATTTACTGTGGAGAAGGACATGGAATCTAGGGAACTTGGGGAAATAAAGTGATGTCTTGAAAGGAGTTTGAATTACAGAGGTGGAGGTGCTGGAAGTCTTAAAATGCACAAAGGTAGATAAATCTCCAGGACCTGATCAGGTGTTTCCCAGAACGTTATGGGAAGCTAGGGGAGAGATTGCCCGGTCCCTTGTTGAGATATTTGTATCATCGACAGCCACGGGGTGACTTGCTAGAAGACTGAAGGTTGGCTAACATGGTGCCACTATTTAAGAAAGTCTGTAAGGAAAAGATGGAACTATAGATCGCTGAGCCTGACATCGGTGGTGGGTAAGTTGTTGGAAGGGATTCTGAGGGACAGGATTTACATGCATTTGGAAATGCAAGGACGGATGAGGTTTAGTAATTTGCCTTTGTGCGTGGGAAATGGTGTCTCATCAACGTGACTGAGTTTTTTTGAACAAGTGACAAAGAATATTGATGAAGGCAGAACGGTAGACATTGCCTACATGGGCTTCAGCACAGCGTTCAATAAGGTTCCACATGGTAGGCTGGTTAGTAAGGTTAGATCACATGGAGTACAGGGAGAGCTGGCCAATTGGATACTAATTGACTTGAGGGTAGATGACAGAGGGTGATGGTAGAGGACTGTTTCTGAGACTGGAATCCTGTGACCAGTGGTATGCCACATAGATCAGTTTTGAGGCATGGTTAGTAAGTTTGCAGATGACATCAAAACAGGTTGTGGTGTAGTGGATAGTGAAGATTATTTGTGTGCAATGGAATCTTGATCAGGTGGGCCAATGGACTGAGGAGTGGCAGATGGAGTTTAATTAGATAAGTGTGAGGTGTTGTATTTTGCTAAGGCAAATCAGGGCAGGACTGACACAGTTAATGGTAGGGCCCTGGGGAGTGTTGCAGACAGTGACTCAGGGATGAAAACGCATAGTTCCTTGAAAGTGGAGTCACAGGTAGATTGGATGGTGAAGACAGCATTTGGCATGCTTGCCTTTATTGGTCAATACACTGAGTATAGGAATTGGGAGGTCATGTTGCAGCTGTACAGACATTGTTTAGGCCACTGTTGAAAATACTGCATGCAACTCCAGTCACCCTTCTATAGGCAGAATGCTGTTAAACATAATATGGTGCAGAAAAGATTTACAAGGATATGGCAGGGATTACAAGATTTGAGCTATAGGGAAAGGCTGAATAGGCTGGGGCTTCTGTCCCTGGAGTGTTGGAGGCTGAGGGGTGACCTTATAGAGGTTTATAAAATCATGGGGAGCATGCATAGGGTAAATAGCCAAAATTTTTTCCTCGGGTTGGGGAATCCAAAACTAGATGGCCTAGGTTTAAGGGGACAGGGTAAATATTTTAAAAAGGGAGTGAGGCATAACATTTTCACACAGAGGGTGGTGACTGTATGGAATGAGCTGCCAGAGGAAATGGTGGAGGCTGGAACAATTACAACAGTGAAGTGAAACTATCACGGTATTCTGACAGATGAAAGGCTTAACAAACAATCAATTTTTCAAAGTATAATTTCAGTTATATCACACCGTAAAGTTTTGCTATAAATTCTGTGTGTTAGGATTGAGCCCTCCACTACCACCTGATGAAGGAGCGTTGCTCCGAAAGCTAGTGTGCTTCCAATTAAACCTGTTGGACTATAACCTGGTGTTGTGTGATTTTTAACATTGAAAAGGCATCTGGATGGATACATGAATAGGAAGGGTTTGAGGGATATGGGCCAAGTGCTGGCAAATGGGACTAGGTCAGATTGAAATATCTGGGCAGCACAGAAGAGTTGGACTTAAGGGTCTGTTTCAATGCTGCACATCTCTATGACAGTCTTTCTCTTTTATTGAAGTACACTTTGAGTTGCAGTCACTGTTATAATGAAGGAAACGACCATCCCACAAATAACCATGAGATGGATAATCAGACAACTTGGTGGCTGGGGACACTTGTTTTTCTACATCCTTTTATGGGATGTGTGTGTTCCAGGCAGAGCTAACATTTCTGGTCCACACCTAATTTCCACTGAACGGAGTGTCTCATTAGACTGAGCAAATGTGTTCAGTTGAAATGAACTTCCTCACTTCTCTACACAAGTAATGGCAGGCTGGATTGATTACAGACATAATTCATTGACTGCAGCATTTTGGAGGTGAAAGACACAACTTAATTACCAATTTCTTTTCCTCCTTTTTCTACTCAATCAGGTCATTAGCTACTAAGACAGTTAAGTTCAGACAACAAAGTAAAGCTGAAACTATTTTGTTTGAATTACCAATAAGGCAACAGGAGAGCGAGGTTCAAGTTCCCACCTGCTCCAGAGGTACGTAACAACATCTCTGAACAGGTTTCTTAGAATCAAAAAAAAGGTGGTACCAGGTCACCAATCATCCTGGTCTGGAATGGAGACTGGAATTACAGGACATTTTTTTCATGGAATTCCCCAAACCATGAATTTCCAACTATAGTCAGAGTATTAATAAGTGTGATTTATTGCAAAAAGATTGTTGATTTTTTAAATGAGGTTTTCTACAGTGATTTCAGTTTGTACTTGGTCTTTCCATCTCTCCGAGTAAAAAGTGAGGTCTGCAGATGCTGGAGATCAGAGCTGAAAATGTGTTGCTGGTTAAAGCGCAGCAGGTCAGGCAGCATCCAAGGAATAGGAAATTCGACGTTTTGGGCACAAGCCCTTCATCAGGAATCTTTCCTGATGAAGGGCTTGTGCCCAAAACGTCGAATTTCCTGTTCCTTGGATGCTGCCTGACCTGCTGCGCTTTAACCAGCTTTCCATCTCTCCCCCCACACTCTCTATTTCAGACTTCCAGCATCAGCATCATTTCACTTTTGTTTTGATGTTCAATACAATGTCACTTCTCTCCCAGGAATACCACTTCCTCACCCCAAAGACGGCCTGCAGGATTTATACTCTTATCTGTAATCTCCACATCAATGGTAACTCTGCAACCTGAAATGCTCAGAATCCCCACCATGTGGGAGCAGGCCATTCGGCCCATCAAGTCCACTCCAACCCTTCAAAGAGCATCACATCCATTCCCTGTAACCCTGCATTTCCCACAGCTATCCCACCTAGCCTACGCATCCATGGACACTACGGGCAATTTAGCACGGCCATTCACTGAACCCGCACATCTTTGGACTGTGGGAGGAAACTGGAGGACCCAGAGAAAGCCCATGCAGAGACGAAGGGAACATGCAAACTCCACACAGGCAGTTGCCGGAGGCAGGAATCGAACCTGGGTGCCTGTTGTTATGAGGCAGTAATGCTAACAACTGAACCACCGTGGCACCCCAATGATGCACTGTGTCACTCTCTCTTCAAAGATCCTACACAATGTGCAGCATTTCCAGCATCTTTTGTTTTTACCTTTTTTAAAATTCATTCAGAGGACAGCATTTATTGCATGTCCCTAGTTACTCTCAAGATGGTGGTGGTGAAGTTGCCTTCTTGAACCACTGCAGCCCATTTGGTGTAAATTACTCCCAATGCCCTCAGGGAGGAAATTCAAGGATGTTGATCCAAAGACACTGAAGAAACAGCGCAATATTTCCAAGACAGCATAGTAAGCAGCTCAGAGGGAAAGTTGTAGGTGTAATGTCCCAACGTAACCACTCCCTTGTCTTTTGGGTGATAGTGGTTATGGATTTGGAAGGTGTTGTTGAATGAGCTTTGGTGAATTTCTGCAGTGTGTCTCATAGATGGGACCGCTGTTAGTGTGTATCAATGGTGGAGGAAGTGAGTGTATGTGGATGTGGTGACAATCAAGCAGGGTAGTGGGTCCTGGATCACACCAGGCTTCTTTTGAGTGTTGTTGGAGATGCATTCATCCAGGCAAGTGCAGAGTATTCTAACACACTCCTGACTTGTGTTTTGTAGATGGTGGATAGGCTTTGGGGAATCAAGAGGTGAGTTACTTGCCACAGGATTCCTAGTGTCTGGCCAGTTCTTGCAGCCACAGTATTTAAATAGTGTGAATATTCACAGTGTGAAATTCAATGATGGTAATGCCATTGAATGTCAAGGAGCAATGGTTAGATTCACATTTGTTGGAGATGGGGATTGCTTGGTACTTGTTACCTGTTAATTATGAGCCCAACTTTGGACATTGTTCATGTCTTGCTGCATTTGGACATGAAATGCTTCAGTACCTGAAGAATCATGAAAATTGTACAATCATCAGTGACCATCCCACTTCTGACCACGAGAGCAGCTGAGGTGACTGGCCTAGGACACCGTCCTGAGGAATTTAAGAGGGTTGGTGGTGCTGTGGTAGTGTCCCACAAGTCTAAGCAGGTGGTTCAAACATATCTACCTTGGAAAACTGCAGTGACGTCCAGGAGCTTATAGAAGTTTATAAAATAATGTGGGGTATAGATAGGGTTAATGGTAGTGCTCTTTTCCCTAGGTTGGGGATTTCAAGACTGGGGGAAAATTTATTAAGGTGACAGAAGTAGATTTAAAAAAGACTTGGGGGCAAGCAACAATGAGCTGAAGTGACTGACCTTCAACAAACAAAACCTACTTGTGTGTGGCCTTGTTGCTTGCATTCTAGTGCAAGATTTTTTTTGACTGAAATAAAGACGATTCATTGGTTGCTTAACAGATGCTTTAGAATCAGGACAATTCCATTTAGAATGCAATTTTGTTCTTTCACTTCGAAGCGAGCACCTACCTGGAGCCTATCATTTGTCGGTCTTTCGTCAGGGCCTGTTCTGCGACTTCCTGAGACACAAACTGCACAAAAGCATCTCCTGTATTTCTTCCACGGTGATCCCTCGTTATGGTTACACCATCTTCGACAATCTCCAATCCTAAAGTTAATGATATTCAGAAAAAAACATCCTTCGATATGACTAGTAGACAATACAGTGACATGAAGCTAAGGTTACAATGCCCTCCCTTTTATTTCAGGAAGCTGGAACTTCTGACAGAGTTTGAAGAACTCATCCCTTTGTTACCAACAACCAGAGTGAATCAGAACACACTCAAACCATTTGCTACTGAGAATACAACTCATAACTGTCTACAATTCCATGAAGGTGGCACTAGGTTCCTGTAGCAAATAGTGTCAAGGGTGTGGTGCTGGAAAAGCACAGCAGGTCAGGCAGCATCCGAGGAGCAGGAGAATTGATGTTTCGGGCAAAAGCCCTTGACTCTAATGCCCAGAACCTGCAGCCCTCACTTTCGTCCTGTAGCAAGTACTCACAGCATTTGTGAAGGTGGCTGCTCCGTAATACGCACTATTTGAAAGTAGTGCACAGCAGCATTCGCCATCAAAATTAGAATGGTGTTCACCAGTATGTGATGAACACAACATTAAATGAAAATAAATTCTGGCAAGATAATTGAGATATGTCAACACAGTGCAATAACTCTCTAGTTTACAATAACATTTATGTCTTTCTTTAAAACTCCACGTGCTGTACCGAAGGAGCACACAGAAATATACAGAATAAGTGCTGAAGTAGACCATTTGGCCCCTTGAGCCTACTCCACCATTCAACAAGATCATGGTTGAATCTGAAAGGCGTACAAATCAATGCCCTCATCTACCCCTTGATTCCTCTGTTTAACAAGAATCTACCTCGGTTTTAAAATTATCAAATAAACCTGCCTCCACCACCTTCCAAGGCAGTAAGCTCCAACGCTGCTTAATCCTCAGGGCAAACATTTCTCCTGCTAATGGAGTTAACAGTGTCTCCTAGATCTGGGCTGACCTGCTGGTGGAAATATCCTACCCACATCCACCTTGTCAAGACTACTCAGGATCTTGCATACTTCAGTCAATAGACAATAGGTGCAGGAGTAGGCCATTCTGCCCTTCAAGCCTGCACCACCATTCAATATTATCATGGCTGATCATCCTTAATCAGTATCCTGTTCCTGCCTTATCTCCATCACCCTTGATTCCACTATCCTTGAGAGCTCTACGCAACTCTTTCTTAACTTCCCTTGTCAGCCACGGCCACCCCTGCCTACTCCTCGGATCTTTCTTCCTTTTTGGAATGAACTGATCCTTCATCTTCAGCATTATACACAGAAATATCTGCCATTGTTCCTCCACTGTCATGTATTGCACCATTGAACTTTGGCCAGCTCCTCCCTCATAGCTCCATAGTTCCCTTTTATTCAACAGAAATATTGTCACTTCCGATTGTACCCTCTCCCTCTCAAACTGCAGATTGAAGCTTATTGTATTAAGGGTGTCAACTCACCCTTCACTCCAATGGACACAAGTGCAGCCTGTCCAACACATCCTCAAGTCATTCAATCCAGCAAATCTCCTCTGAACCAGCAACAATGCTGTTAGATTATTCCTTAAATAAGGAGGCCAAAACTGCACTGTATTTGACACGTGGACTAATGTCCTGTATAAGTGAAGCATAACATTCTCACCTTTATGTTTTCCCATTCTTCTCATAATAAAGGCTAGAATCCCATTAACGTTCTTGACTACGTGTTTTATCTGCATCCTACGGTTTTGTTTCTCATGTACCCGAACACCTAAATCCCTCCGCACCTTGGGATTCCACACATTCTGCATTTTCATTCTTCCTGACAAAGTGAATTTGATGTTGCTCCAGGCTTGCTGCCAGATTTTTGTCCACTCAACCTATAGGTGCAAACTGCTTTTGTCTTGTTCAGACTCTGGGGCTCGATGGGTGCCCCCTTCCCTCCATGGGTGTCCTTGCTAAAGCTCAGAGCTCTATCACAGACAGTGACTCCCACAACAAACAAAAAACAATGTACTTTCCCTCCTATTTTAGCAGATTTTGCCACCTTGCCTCTGCACAGCTTTCCAACAAATATCATCAACCAATCTAAAATTGTATATATTAGGATTTAAATGTAGAAGTAAAGCACTGTCTTCAATTCCCAATGGCACAGTTCAGGCTCAGTCACAGTACAGACTGACGAGCATGCTGCACGTGGTAACGGTTGAAAAGTGGGGCGCTGGGAGAGCACAGCCGATCAGGCAGCATCCGAGGAACAGTAGAGTCGACGTTTTGAGTATAAACCCTTCATCAGAAATGTCGGAAGGAGAGGGGGCTGAGAAATAAATAGGAGGAATGGGGTGGGGAAAGGTCACCGGGAAGGGGATAGGTAGGTGCAGGTGGGGAGTAATTACAATAGGTCAGAGGGGAGAGCATGTGATGAGGTCAGGCTTCATACAAATTATTCAGGGATTTTATTTCAAGCCAGATAAGAAAATGAGAGCTCACAATCATGATTAGATGATCATTTTAATCAATTTGGCCTGATTCAATAAGATAGGCCAAAACAGCTGCATTCCTCTTAATCCTTTTATTTGAAAACAAGAACTCCTTCAGTTTACCATTCCAGATCTTCACTAAAATGCTTCAACTATTTTTTGCCTTCTATCAAAGAGATGGACGAGGCTTCCAACACAGTGGGTACGGGGCATAAAAACTGAGAAATACATTTTTACTTTAAGCAAATACATATTAAAGCAACTAATAGGACTGTCAGAATAAATGGGCAGAAGATCCTGATTCACAGAACTTCACAAAGACCAAGATGCAGCAATTAAACTAATTCTCTCAAAACAGAATCAGCAAGAACAGCAGTTTTGATCTGGAATGATTAGATTAGATTACTTACAGTGTGGAAACAGGCCCTCCGGCCCAACAAGTCCACACCGACCCGCCAAAGCGCAACCCCCCCATACCCCTACATTTACCCCTTACCTAACACTACGGGCAATTTAGCATGGCCAATTCACCTGACCCGCACATCTTTGGACTGTGGGAGGAAACCGGAGCACCCGGAGGAAACCCACACAGACATGGGGAGAACGTGCAAACTCCACACAGTCAGTCGCCTGAGTCGGGAATTGAACCCGGGTCTCAGGCGCTGTGAGGCAGCAGAGCTAACCACTGTGCCACCGTGCCACCCTAATGCAGTAAATTAAAATATCAATGGAAACAGATTCAACAGTAACCTTCAAAGGGGGGGACTTTGATAAATATTTGTAAAAAATAATTGGTAGTGCCTTGGAGAAAGAATGCTAGGATGAGTTGAACAGCACCAAAGCGCATTTAACATAAATAAACACAGACAGCTACAGGTCAAGAACAAAAGATGTTGCAAAGAAAAAGTCAACAAACCAGCAAAGAACTGAGTGATGTCCTCCACAGTACAGCTAAACGGTAGGCCCCTCAGACGCACAACGCGACCATCAGTCAATTCACTTTCACTGGAGTGGAGCCTTTTCAGTAGGACGCTGACATCATTGTTGTTCAGTTCAAACACTGGGGCAGGTCAGGCAAAATGTTTGATTAGTTAACTTCTTTTTGTGAAAATTACTCTTCAGAAAAACACATACTTTATTCTAATCTGTACAACTTATAATTTATCTCAATATTTCTCCATTTTGACTTTTGTTCTCTCCATTTCATGCCAAAAATAAGTAAGGTGCTTTTTGGATTCTGCTTGATGGTACAGAGAGCAATAGAGAGATAATCTGTCCAGCCCTGCCCCTCCAGTCAAAGTAAGAAACTCAGGAGAAGCTTAGGACAACTTTAAAAAAGCTCATGGGCTAATTATAGTACGTTGGAAAACGGCTAGCATTTACTGTATATACTGTAGTACCTTTAACAGTAAAAAGCTCAAGATATTTCACAGGGACATAAATTAGACTGAGTCTGACACTAAGCCAGATAGGGAGATATTAGGACTAAGGACAAAACCTTAGTTAAGGATGAGTCAGAGGCGGAGTAGTTTAGTGAGGGAATTCCAGAGCCTAGGGAGCCAGGAAGTTGAAGACACATCCATCCAATGGTGGAGTGACGAGACAGTAACAAATGTTGCTGGATGTTATGGAATGAATCAAAAGGATTTGCAAAACAATTATGCTTATTATTATTTCCCTAAGTCAAATGAAATAACACAAACTGACAACTTCGCGTCCATCCTTAGAGATCACCTTTCAAACTACTTGCACCAGTAGGACAAGAGTAACAAATACAGAGGGACACCACCTTCTGCATGTTCCCCTCCAAGCCTCACCATCCCGACTTGGACATATATCACCATCTCTTCACTGTCACTGAGTCAAAAATGCTGGAATTCCCTCCCTAAGGGGGGGGATGAGTGACTACCTACAGCACATGGACTGCAGGAGGAAGCTCACCCCCACCTTTAAGGGGTAACTGGGGCAGGCAATAGAAGTCTTCAGGAAAAATTGGTTTCTCTTGATTTAGAGTAAAAATATTAGTGACGCTCTTAAATTAACGGCCTCTAATTCCAGCCTCACTGATAGCCTTTGGTACAGAACTTGCAATCATTCAGATAGAGGAAAGAGCTCCTGACAATGTCTACCCTATCAGGGGGTTTTAATAGCATTCTATTTGTAGTCATCAAATGGCAGTATTGTACTGGGACTGGATAATGAGACAAAGTGATTGATGTTACATCAACATCTTAACATGGCTGATGATTAACTGTGCTTAAATGTGGGCTGCGGCCATAAAGCTCATTCTATTAAAGAACCAGGATGATGTATATATCACGTACAAAGCAAAATACTGATGTTGGAAACCTGAAATATAAACAAATCCTCATCAAATCAGACAGCATCCGTAGATACGTCTCTGCAGATTTGTCTTCCCTGAACATTTCTAGCATTTTCTGTTTATATTTTAAACACCAAAAGCAAACTACAGTAGATGCTGGAGATCTGAAATAAAAATAGAAAACAGGCCTTGCAATATCTGTGGTGAAAGAAATAAAATTAACGTTTCAAGTTCAAAGACTCTTCTTCAAAACCAAAAGATTCAGATTGGACTGAAAACATTAATTATACACTCTGGGTTGTTTATTGCTGAGCAGACGTCGATGCAAGGCAAAGTCACTTTTGCTGATTCCATTTGGAACCAAAAAAAAATCCAACATAACAAAATTAAGCCACTCAGCCCAGCCACTCTCTCCTGGCCTTTATCACCATTATTCTACCATAATCTGTAAGGGCTGCTTTTCTGAGGCACTGGTTATGCTACCGTTCATGTTTCAGTTACATATCAGAATAATTTGATCCAAGCCTGCAAACTATGAAGATTATATCGGTTATTAAGGCTAAAAAGGATTTTATTTCAACTGCAAGTGTTGCTAAACATTAGTGGTAACATGACAGTATCACAGGACAGAGTCCTCTGGATAAGTATATGGGACAGGGGTTTCTGTACAATAGCCAGTGATCATTTATAAAAGTCAGCGATTGTCAGAGCCTGCAGGATGTTGACCCAACCTCTACCTCCCTCGCCTCGGAGATGCTGCACAACAGAATAGCATTCAGCCCCTTGGGACCATCACAGCAAATGGCAACAAAGACTCAGCTCAATGTCAACACATGGAATAACACCGTGGCAGTTCATAGTAATAGCAAGGAAACTCAAAACTTCATGAAAATCTTAGACTACACCAGGCTTGGCCACAGGTGACTAAGAAAATCAGAACGTGGCACGGTGGCTCAGTGGTTAGTATGACTACCTCACGGTGCCAGGGACCCAAGTTCGATTCCAGCCTCCATGTGGAGTTTGCGCATTCTCCCCTTGTCAGCGTGGATTTCCTCTGGGTGCTCCTGTTTCCTCCCACAGTCCAAAGATGTGCAGGGTAAGTGAATTGGCCATGCTAAATGGCTCATAATGTTCAGGGATATGAACGTTAGGTACAGTAGTCAACGTCGATGGTGGGCAAGTTGTTGGAGGGAATCCTGAGGGACAGGATGTTCGCTTATTTGGAAAGGTAAGGACTGATTAGGGATAGTCAACATGGCTTTGTGCATGGGTAATCATGTCTCACAAACTTGATTGAGTTCTTTGAAGAAGTAACGAAGAGGATTGATGAGGGCAGAGTGAGAGATGTGATCTATATAGACTTCAGTAAGGCACTCGACAAGGTTCCCCATGGGAGACTGATTAGCAAGGTTAGATATCACGGAATACAGGAAGAACTAGCCATTTGGATACAGAACTGGCTCAAAGGTAGAAGACAGAGGGTGGAGGTGGAGGGTTGTTTTTCAGACTGGAGGCCTGTGACCAGTGGAGTGCCACAAGGATCGGTGCTGGATCCTCTACTTTTTGTCATTCATACAAATGATTTGGATGTGAGCATAAGAGGTACAGTTAGTAAGTTTGCAGATGACACCAAAATTGGAGGTGTAGTGGACAGGAAAGAGGGTTACCTCAGATTACAACAGGATCTTGATCAGATGGGCCAATGGGCTGAGAAGTGGCAGATGAAGTTTGATTCAGATAAATGCGAGGTGCTGCATTTGCGAAAACAAATCTTAGCAGCACTTATACACTTAATGGTACAGTCCCAGAGAGTATTGCTGAACAAAGAGGCCTTGGAGTGCAGGTTCATAGCTTCTTGAAAGTGGAGTCGTAGATAGATAGGATAGTGAAGAAGGCGTTTGGTTTGCTTTCCTTTATTGGTCAGAGTATTGAGTACAGGAGTTGGGAGGTCATGTTGCAGCTGTACAAGTCATTGGTTAGGCCACTGTTGAAATATTGCGTGCAATTCTGGTCTCCTTCCTATCAGAAAGATGTTGTGAAACTTGAAAGGGATCAGAAAAGATTTACAAGGATTTTGCCAGGGTTAGAGGATTTGAGCTACAGGGAGAGGCTGAACAGGCTGGGGCTGTTTTCCCTGGAGCGTTAGAGGCTGAGGGGTGACCTTATAGAGGTTTATAAAATTATGAGGGGCATGGATAGGATAAATAGAGAAAGTCTCTTCCCTGAGGTCAGGGAGTCCAGAGCTAGAGGGCATAGGCTTAGGGTGAGAGGGGAAAGATATAAAAGAGACCTAAGGGGCAACATTTTCACGCAGAGGGTGGTACATGTATGGAATGAGCTGCCAGAGGATGTGGTGGAGGCTGGTACAATTGCAACATTTAAGAGGCATTTGGATGGGTATATGAATACGAAGGGTTTGGAGGGATATGAGCCGGGTGCTGGCAGGTGGGACTAGATTGGGTTGGGATATCTGGTCGGCGTGGACGGGTTGGACCGAAGGGTCTGTTTCCATGCTGTATGACTCTAGTCAGGGCTAAATATAGAGTAATAGGTTAGGGGAATGGGTCTGGGTGGGTTACTCTTTGGAGGGTCATTGTGGACTTATTGTGCCAAATGGCCTGTTTCCACACTGTAGGAATTCTATGATCTACATTAGATCATTGCCAGACTAGAAGACAGTTTCAAGTGAAAGAACCAGAGGTGGCAATAGCAGTAAACCTTTTTAGACCGTGAGCTATGATCTGAAATGTACTAAAAAGGCAGTAGTAACTTATTCAACAGCAACTTTCAAAAGGACAACAGATAAACATCTGCGAAGGATGAACAGTTGCTGGGCAGGATGGAACTTGAGTATCGCTGAGAAAAATGAGTCATGTTGTCAAAATCTTTTGTCTTGCCCTCACATTAACAGATGCAAGAATGCAAAATTTGAAGGGAGGAACAACTTATTCTGCATGAGAACAAGTCGCTGATCGGTTGACAAGTCAATTCTGACTGGCCTTGGGGAAACGCACCAGGGAAATACAAATAATTTTGAAGAAATCTGTAAATGGTTACGAGCACATTGGATAAAATAGACAGCACTTGCAAAGTGACATTGAGCTGAATGACTTCTTCCTATGATGTATAATTATACAGGAGAAGAAAAGGTTCCTCAGACCTTGTAATTCAGGATTCATGATACTATACCTTCAATGTAACGCTGCCCCAAGTATTTCTTGTGCTTTTCCAGAGCTTTTTTCACATCTTCTGCAGACTGAAGTTCAATAATTGCTTCTCCACTTGGCTTGCCACCTCTGCTGCACAGGAAGTGCACACCTTTAATACCATCCACAACGCCACAATCTAATCCAGAGAAACAAAGAGATATGTAGACAAAGAGAAAGCCTGAGTCCACACCCAGAGACACAGCAGAAAACCGGACTACCAGCAGACCAAACAGGTTTGACATCTGCAACCCAACACATGTACACATATCACTGACTGATTGGGAATAACACTAGGTGAACAAGGGTGGCAGAGGATTGCGTGGAACATAGACATTACCACGCACCAGTCAGCCAGCGCGTGTTGCATATTCTCGAATCACAGCATCTACACACTTACCACTGTGCTGCACTGTCTCTGACAGTGCTCTGTGCCAACTGGTCCATCAAGCACCCATTTTACACATTATTACTGACTTGTTGCAAACAGAAGCGAGTTAGATGCAACACAATACTCTTTAAAATACTCTGGACAGGAAACTCTCTCACCATCAGTCCAAGATGAAACTATTCAGGGTTTGTGGAAAGGTTAGTAGCTCAGGTGCCAGTTGCCGTGGTTGCAGGTCTGTTCGCTGAGCTGGGAAGTTGATCTGCAGACATTTCATCTCCTGTCTAGGTGACATCATCAATGAGACAAACAACATGACAAGGCCATACCATGACTTGACTCACTAGCCATGCCACCTTACATAAAAAAACGTCATGGAACTGACAGCCAGACCTCTCTGCCCACTGGATTCATGACAGCCCATAAACCGACAGTCCCACTCAGACAACAACTCACCAGGACAAAAGACCAGATACCTAAGGCTAATGTAATTTACAAGATTCCATGCAAAGACTGCACAAAACACTATAGAGGAACCTCGATCATCCAAATTTCAGATTATCCAGCAAGATCCCGATGCTTGGCTAAACGGTGTTATCCGACATTTGATTATCCAACAATATACTCCCCGCCTGTGTCATTCGGATAATCGAGGTTCTTCTGTATATAGATCAAACAGGCAGACAACTGGTAAACCGCATCCACAAACACCAACTTGCCACGACCAGCTGTCCCCAGTAGTCACAACACACAGATGACAAGGACCACAAATTCGACTGGGACAACACAATGATCATAGGACAAGCCAAACAGAGGATAGCCAGAGAATTTTGAGAAGCATAGCACTCATCCACAGACTCTTATCAATAAACACGTAGACCTGGACCCAATGTACCGGCCATTACAATGAACATCCAGAAGCAGCAGGAACGGAACCAAATAAATTCCAGAAGACACAGTACAGCAGCGCTTCACAGGGGGCTCCAAAGCACTGAAGATATCACCTAGACAGGGGACAAAACGCTTGCAAACCAGCTTCCCAGCTCGGCAATTATACTCCAAACCAGGAAATTATGCTATTGAACGGAACTGAGCTGCATCATCATTTGCAAACTAACAATGACAACCAGAAAACATGCATGTGAAAGAACCAAGTGAAAGGATTTGTATCTACTTCAGTTCTCCATGAGCTATTGCAACTGTTGATCTCTTATCAAGTTCAATGGCTTCAATTTTTGCTACAAACTGCCACTGAGTCCATCCCTCTCCCTGGCCAGTGTCAGATGCCCTAAGCTGACTGCAATGTCAGTATCAATATGTGACCCCCAGCACAACATGCCACCTCATTATTCCCTCCATCGTAAGACCATCTATCTACAGCATGACTCTGTCCCTGCTTCAGCACACTTACTGCTGAAACTCACAAGGTCTGACACCTTCAGACTCAACTATACTAATGTTCTCCTAGTCAGCCTCACACACTCCTTACATTTGAGTTCATTCAAGACTCTGCTACCCCTATCCTAACTTGCATCAAGTCCCATCACTCCATTGATTAATCTATTCTGGCTTCTGCTTCAAGTAACACCTTAATTTTAAAGTTCTTATCTTTGCCTTTGAACCCTGGAAACTGGTGCTGCACTGAGGTAAAGACTAGGAAAATCACTCTCACAATGTCCATTGTGACATGCTTGCAAACAATTTAACCCTATTTATGCTGCAATTTTCTCCTTAATGTTATGCTTCGAGTCCAATAATGACTTCCTCAAAACTAAAGGGGACTTGATGGGTTTGAGATGGTGGAAAAAGATGGGGAGGAGCAAGTGGAACAGGGGAAATTTAGAGGTTGAAGGACATTAGAAATCACAGAACAAAAGGAATAGGGAGTGTTAATAGTGACAGAGAAGGCACATCTGCACGACCACAACAGGATGTAGGGCAGCTCTGAAGGGCAACACAAAATGCAAGAAAAGGTTGGGAGATCAAACTGCAGGATAAAGTTATATTGGACTGTAAGCTGCCACACCTGAGTCTCCAGCAATTTTGGTTTTGATTAACTTAAATGGAAGGTCAGCTCGGAGGCCGTGTGTTCCCAGAAATAGGGACGGCAAGGCTACAAAAGCATTTGGGCTTGAGAATGAGAATGTTACCGTTGTTGGACCAGCTAGCACAGAGGTACTCTCTGTCTTCAACAAAAACATCGCAATACAAATCGGACTCCACAACAGATTTAAAACAAACAACTCTTATAAAGCAGCTGTCACGCTACTATCAGTCTCAAGGGGCAGAAATTAAATGGATAGGATTTAGATCTAGATTGTGGTAAATAGCTTACCTGAGAAAAAACTCAGCACATCTTCTGCAGAGCAGGACCACGGCAATCCCCGAGCCCTGACTACAAACACATCGGTCCCCATCTCTACTGGAGCTGGCACATAATCAGGGAGTGGGGGATAGTCTTCGTGCACAGGTTGAAATGGCTCCTGGAAAACAAACAAGGAATAGAGTACGGTGACTGGCTACAAACAGCACAGAAGCAATGCCTGATATAGAATCACACAGCACTGCCATTGCTGGAAATCTGAAACAAAACCGGAAGATAATGCTGGAGAAATGCAGCATCTGTGGAGACAGAAACAGATTTACCATTTTGAGTCCACAATGATGATTCTTCACAATGTATATCTGGGCACCGAGCCACAGATTTCCATCACACAACTGTGAGCTGGCCCATATTTTGTCAAAACCTGGCCCATTTTTGAACAAGGTGTATTTTCAGTGGACTGAAGTCTAAACAAAATCTGTCCAATTAACAAAAATCGAACAGTGCTGACTTTATCATGACCAGCTTGGTGAGGAATACGCTGGGCCCTTTGGAAAAACAATCACTGGAAAACAATGATAAAAGGCTGGAGGGTGATGAGGTGGGAATAAGAACCCAGAGGGATTGCGTGGGGGGAGGAGAGGATTTTACATTTCATTCTGGGGTTATGCAGCAACCAGAGACAATCACGGAGGATGATGATGAGGATGGGCAGGACTTTAATTGAAAAGGAGATACCAGAGGCAGATATTTGCACAATTTGACGATTAGCAAAGTCCGATGGCTGGAGACTGGACAGTTGGGTATTTGAGAGTTTGAGTAAATGTTTTGACAGCAGTGGAGGTAAGGTAGAGGTGGGAGTGAGCAATATAAAGGAGGTAGTTGTGAGGCTGGAGGCTGCAAGACTGACATTGATCACTGAATCAGAATGAGACTGGGAGGGAGGGCGAGACTTATCCCCCAAAATGGCTGACCTAACTTACAGCCACAAATGAACTTATCTGAAGCTTGACCCTTTTCTTCACCCTCCATTCAGTTTACTCCCAAATTATATACAAATGCTTAGCTGGTCAGTAGTGTGTATGGAAGGACTTCGCAACAAGACTAAAATTCTAACAGGATTTCACAGGGTTGTAGTCATTGAGATTTACTTCATGGTAAAGATCTGTTGGCCACTCTGTATGCACCAGATAAAAAGAACCAGCTGATTATTTTCATCCCATTTTCCAGTGTTTTTTCCATTGCACTCTATGCCATGACACAAGTGCACATCTAAAATACTTCCTCAATGCTATGAGAGTTCCTACCTCCAGCACCATTACAGGCAGCTTCCCCATCACCCCCTGATTGAAAATATTTTTCCTCACAGCCCCTCTAAACCCTCCAGCCCCTTCTCTTAAATGTTTCATCCTTGTGATTCATCCCTCAACCAAGGGGAGATGTTCCTCTGTCTATGCCCCTCATCACTTCATACATCTCAATCATGTCCCCTTCAGTCTTCTAAGGAGATCCATCCCAGTCTGTCCAAAATCTCTTATAGAGTCACAGAGATATACAGCACAGAAACAGACCCCTTGTTCCAACTCCACTTGCTAACCAATATGCTAAACTGATCTTTATAACTGAAGCTCTCCAGCCCAGGCAACATCCTAGTGACTCTCCTCTCCTCTGTACTCTCTCCAGTGCAAACACATCCCCCTACAATGTCCATTCCAGAACTGTACACTAGTCTCTACCTGTGATCCAACCAATGTTTTATACAGTTCCAGTATAAACCTACCTGATTTTCAACTCTCTAACTCAACTGATAAAGGTAAGTATCCCATGTGCCTTTTTAACAACATTATGTACCTGTCTCACTACCTTAAGGGACCAGTGGCTGCACATACAAGGTCCCTCTGGTAATTGGTGCTTCTCAGAGTCCTATCAAACACCATGTATACCCTTGCCTGGTCTTCCTGACCCTTGCCTGGCCTTCCTGCCCAAGTACATCATCTCTCAATTATTTGAATTGAATTCCATTGGCCACTGATCAGCCCATCTATATCCTCCTGTAATTTAAAACTATCCTCCTTACTATTTGCCAACACTGCAATTTTTGTATCATCTGTGAACTTACAGAACAACCCTCCTGCATTCAAGCCAAAATTGTTTACAGATACCATAACAGCATAACAGCAAGAGTCCCAACATTGAACCCTGTGGAACTGCACTGGACACAGCGTTTCAATCACAAAAATACTCCCTGAACATTATCCACTGCTTTCTGCCACCTAACCAATTCTGGAACCAATTTACCAAATGTCCTTGCATCCCATGGGCTCCTCCCTTTGTTATCAGTCCACCAAGTGGATCCTTAACCAAAGGCCTTGCTGAAATCTAAGTCGAGTACAGTGAATGCACCCTCTCACCTACATACCTGTTTCCTATTGACTGCGGGTCACAATCTAAGGGTATGGGGAGGTCATCTCGGACTGATACTGGAGAAACATCTCCACCCAGAGAATGCGAGCCTACGGGATTCTCTATCAAAAGAAAATTGAGATCACAGCCTAGAACCTTCTTAAGACGGTGTTAGATTCAGATCTTAGGGCTAAAGGGTGTGGAAGAAAACATGAACAGGGGACTGAGTTGGATAATCAGAGATATCACACTGGAGTGGTGGGGCAGGCTCAAAGGGCTGAATGGCCTATTCCTGCTCCCATTTTCTATGCTTCTATGATCAGAAAGTTAATACTGGGAGAATCCAGCTTGTATACAGAGTGGAGTTGGATCTCCAAGGTTGGCAGAGTAGGATCAAGGAGGAAAAGGAAGCAAGCTGAAGGAGATTAAGGTGCACAAAATACAAAAGGGGAGGGTAATAGTATGGGATGTGCTGTAGTGATGAACCGCATTTCATGAGGCACGCAGAATGCTGGGGGAAACTCAGCAAGTCTGGCAGCACTTGTGGAGATAGAGAGAGTTAACATATCAAGTCAAGTATGATTCTTCTTTAGAACATTAAATGAAGCACTCGGAACTGGTTGTAGATAATGAACAAAGAGTGAGACCGTGTCTTTCATTCACTCACAGGATGTAGGCTTCGATGGTTGGGCCAGCAGTCTCAGTCCATCCCTGGTTGACCTTGAAGGTGATAAAGCTATAGACTTGGGTTTTAACAGCAGAGAGAGCTAAACCAGTGACAATGCAAGGCTGTGCTTCAGAGTTAGAAAAATCTCAATAAGACATGGGGGGGAAAAGCTGACGTTGCTCATGTGTAGGGTCTTAACTTGGACCTAGCACCTGAGATGTGGATGATGAAGACATGCTTGAGTTTGATTTCACCAGGTTCCCCATTTCTCCTCGCCCCACCTTATCGTAGTCTCAACCTTATCGTAGTCAGCTTGAACTGCCCTATCTGTACATCTTCCTTCCCATCTATCCACTCCACCTTCCTCTCTGACCTATCACCATCACCCCCATCTTCAGCTACCTATCGGATTCCCAGCTACCCACTCTCGGGCCACAAGCCTCATTCCTGATGAAGGGCTTATGCCCTAAATGTCGATTTTCCTGCTCCTTGGATGCTGTCTGACCGGCTGTGCTTTTCTAGCACCACACTCTCCAGCATCTGCAGTGCTCACTTTCTCCATCTATGAGTTGCATTGCAGAGATTTATGAAGGATCCTTCAGCATCATCTTCCAAACCTGTGTCCACTACCATCTGGGGGGAGGGGCAAGATGAGTGGCTGAATGGCCTATTCCTGCCCCTATTTTCTATGATCAGAAACTTGCAAGTTCTCTTCCAAGTCATAGGTCATCCTGACATGAAAGTATATCCAGCATTCCTTCACTGTCAAAGACACAAAACCCTGGAACTCTCTTCCCAAAAGAACTGTGGCTGTCCCTCCACCTAATGAACCACAGCAGTTCAAACAGGCAACTCACCAGCAGCTGCTCCAGGGCTATTAGGGACAGGCAATAAATGGTGGGCCAGCTGGCAACAACTGCACGCCAAAGATGAATATCATAAGAGTACCAATGAGCCAAAAACAAAATGGAAAAGTTCAGCTAAATGTTATCTAGGTAGATGAACACAAACATCCAGACAATATTGCTGAACTGATGCACCCACTGGAGTGAATCAGATGTGATCAAATGAAGAGGCTTTTAAAACTCACTGGTTAGGAGAAGGCTGGTGAGCAACAGAGTGTGTTACCTGCATCCGTTATAGTTAACCAGTGTTTACTAGGAACATGAATAAATACACTCTCACACTAATACATTAACGTTGTGCTAGCTGCATTAGTTCCCAGTCTGGACACACCTGTATTTTAAAAATTCTCATCCTAGTTTTGAAATCTCACCTGGGCCTCATCCCTCCCAGTCTCCAGTTAGAACATCGAACAGTACAGCACAGAACAAGCCCTGCGACCCACGATGTTGTGCCAAGGATTAATCATTATGTAAAATAACTCAACCTACGTACCCCTCAACTCACTGCTCTCCATGTGTATGTCCAGCAGTCGCTTAAATGTCCCGAATGACACTGCTTCCACCACCACCACTGGCAATGCATTCCATGCATTCACAACCCTCTGCGTAAAGAACCTACCTCTGACATCCCCTCTATACCTTTCTCCTAATATCTTAAAAATAGTTCTTCAAACTTCAGATCCCAGAATTCATATCCCAACAAATCAGGAGTAGGCTATTCAGTCCCTCAAGTCTTCTTGTCAATTAATATCCTGACTGATTTGATTAACTTCATGTTCCTGCCTACCTGTTACCCTTTGACTGACTTGTTAGTCAAATAATCAACTAACCTAGCTTTAACATAGTCTTAAATAGTCAGTGCCTTATTTTTAAACTGTATCCCCTAGGTCTAGTCTCTCCCACTAGGGAACCTAATTCTGGTCTCCAGTGAACAAATCTCCCTGATTTGAGTCACTCTGTCGTTGGCAGCTGTGCCTTCAGTGGCCTGGGTCCTAATTCTGAAATCCCCTCCCTAAATCCCTGCATCCCCCTCCTCCTCCGTTAGAAACCCCTTTAAACTGAACTCCTCCTTGATCAAGTTGTGGTTATTTATCCTAATACCTAGCTGTGTGTTGTGTTGTAAAACTGTCTGTAATGATCAACCAAAGGGCATTTTAGTGGGCGGCACGGTGGCACAATGGTTAGCACTGCTGCCTCACAGCGCCTGAGACCCGGGTTCAATTCCCGACTCAGGCGACTGACTGTGTGGAGTTTGCACGTTCTCCCCGTGTCTGCGTGGGTTTCCTCCGGGTGCTCCGGTTTCCTCCCACAGTCCAAAGATGTGCGGGTCAGGTGAATTGGCCATGCTAAATTGCCCGTAGTGTTAGGTAAGGAGTAAATGTAGGGGTATGGGTGCGTTGTGCTTTGGTGGGTCGGTGTGGACTTGTTGGGCCGAAGGGCCTGTTTCCACACTGTAAGTAATCTAATCTCATCTTTACAACATTAAATGCTTTGAGTACAAGCTGCAGTAATACAGCAATTACACACAATTATCCATAAATAAATGCATATCAAATACAATATTATTCTCAATGCTGACACACATAAAATACTTTATATAAGTATTTTACTAAGATTTTTTTGAAATGGGACATTTACATCATGAGTTTATATTTTCCATAATTAAGCACTTAACACTTTAACAGTATTTTATAAATACATTTATATTTCTTCAATTGCAAAGATGTTTATGTGGATTTAAAAGGTTTATGTGGATTTATGAGGGTGCATTTCTGGTCGTAATCCCCATTTCCCACCAGCAGCTTCTTACCTGATGTGAGTAGCGGGGATGGAGCCCGGCCCTGACTGTACTCGAGGCCGAGGCCCCACTCCGGGCCTGCGGCTCCTTCACTGACACCGACACTGACGGGAAGCAGGGACTCCGGCCTCCGGCCACCAACAGGCTGTAAGCCCGGGATAGAGCACGCAGATTCAGGAAGACACCAAACCTGGAGCTGACGGCCATGGAGACCGGATCAGGACCCGGACTGAATCGCTCGCCAGAGCCGGTACCGCCAGCAGCCTCTCCCCTCTCTCAGAGGCCCCGGCATCGGCTACAGGACCTCCACACACAGCGCCACCCATAGGACGGGAGGCTATCCATTGACCTCCACTCACAGCGCCACCAATAGGACGGGAGGCTAACCATTAACCTCCACTCACAGCGCCACCCATAGCACCGGAGGCTACTCATTGACCTCCACACACAGCGCCACCCATAGCTCGGAAGGCTGCCTCATTAACCTCCATACACAGCGCCACCCATAGCATGGAAGGCTGCCTCATTAACTTCCATAACACAGTGCCACCCATAGCACGGGAGGCTACCCATTAGCTCCACACACAGCGCCACCCATAGCACGGGAGGCTGCCCATTAACCTCCACACACAGCGCCACCCATAGCACGGGAGGCTGTTTGTTTATTGTGCATGTCATCGAGCCATAGAGATGTAGAGCATAGAAACAGACCCTTCGGTCCAACCCATCCATGCTAACCAGATATCCCAACCCAATCTAGTCCCATCTGCCAGCACCCGGCCCATATCCCTCTAAACCCTTCCTATTCATATACCCATCCAAATGCCTCTAAAATGTAGCAATTGTACCAGCCTCCACCACATCCTCTGGCAGCTCATTCCATACACGTACCACCCTCTGTGTGAAAAAGTTGCCCCTTAGGTCCCTTTTATATCTTTCCCCTCTCACCTTAAACCTATGCCTCTAGTTCTGGACTTCCCGACCCCAGGGAAAAGACTTTGTCTATTTAGCCTACCCAAGCCCCTCCTAACTTTATAAACCTCTATAAAGTCACCCTGTTTAGCCTCTCCCTGTAGCTCCAATCCTCCAACCCTGGCAATATCCTTATAAATCTTTTCTGAACCCTTTCAAGTTTCACAATATCCTTCCGAAAGTGGCCTAACCAATGTTGTGTACAGCCGCAACATGACCTTCCAACTTCTGTACTCAATACTCTGACCAATAAAGGAAAGCATACCAGATGCCTTCTTCACTATCCTGTCTACCTGTGACTCATTTTCAAGGAGTTATGAACCTGCATCCAAGATCTCTTTGTTCAGCAACACTCCCTAGGACCTTACCATTAAGTGTATGGACCCTTAAAGGTAGCAAGACAGGTGGTTAAGAAGATATGTGGGCCATTTACCTTTATCAGTCAAAACATTGAATATAAGAGCAGGGAGGTTATAACGGAGCTGTATATAACACTCGTTAGGACACAGCTGGAACACTATGCAATTCTACATCTGCACTATAGGAAGGATGTGGCTGCACTGGAGGGTGTGTGGAGGATGTTTTGATTAGACTAGATTAGATTAGATTAGATTTACAGTGTAGAAACAGGCCCTTCGGCCCAACAAGTCCACACCGACCCGCCGAAGCGCAACCCACCCATACCCCTACATTTACCCCTTACCTAACACGACGGGCAATTTAGCATGGCCAATTCACCTGACCCGCACATCTTTGGACTGTGGGAGGAAACCGGAGCACCCGGAGGAAACCCACGCAGACACGGGGAGAACGTGCAAACTCCACACAGTCAGTCGCCTGAGTCGGGAATTGAACCCGGGTCTCAGGCGCTGTGAGGCAGCAGTGCTAACCACTGTGCTACCGTGCCGCCCATCCACTGTGCCACCGTGCCGCCCATCCACTGTGCCACCGTGCTGCCCATGTTGTCTGGGATGGAGCGATTCAGCGATGGAGAGAGACGAGAGAGGCCGGGGTTATTTTCCTTAGAGCACAGAAGGATGAGGGGGACAGAATTCTGGGGGACAGAGATAGGTGAGAGAGGAAGAAACTATTTCCTCTTTGTAGAGGGGTCAATGACTGGGGCACAGATACAAGCTAAGGAGCTGGAGGTTTAGAGGGGATTTAAGGACTTCATTTTCATCCAGAAGTCATGGGTATCTAGAAGCCACTACCTGAGAGAGTGGTAAAGACAGGAAATCCTCAAGGCATTTAAGAATAGATGGACACTTGAAATGCCATTGTGTGCAACGCTGAGTGCTAGACAATCAATTTGAATGGATGATTCATTTGTGATAAGAGTAGATGTTATGAGCCAAAGGACTTCTCTTTGTGCTGTTAAAAACTGTCTGATGCTAACCTCTACACACATCGCAATCTGTAGCACAGGAGGACATACACATAATACCACCTCACTGGTCCAGCAAGTTATAACAGTCTTCCTCTGAAAGACTGTAGAAATAGTATGAATAAATAGGAATGTCATTATTATCCAGCCTCAGTCCTAATAACATTTGTGAGATGGACAAGTTGCAGTCTTACATCAGGGCTTGTTTATTCATTCATGGGATGTGGGCATTGCTGTCTGGGTCAGCATTTATTTCCTGTCCCTAGTTGCCTCTTGAGAAAGTGGGGGTGAGTTGCCTTCTTGAACCGCTGCAGTCCATGTGATGTAGGTAGACGCACAATGCCCCTTAGGGAAAGAATTCCAGGATTCTGACCCAGTGACAGTGAAGGAACAATGAAATATTTCCAAGTCAGGATGGTGGGTAGCTGCGAGGGGGAGGGGATCTTGTAGGGGGTGGTGTTCCCGTGTATCTGCTGCCCTTGTCCTTCTGGATGGAACTGGTCATGGGTTTGGAAGGTGCTGTCTGAGGAGCCCTTGGTGAATTATTGAGGAATATCTTCTCAGTGGTACACACTACTGAGCATTGGTGGTGGAGGGAGTGGATGTACAGCATTATGGGACTGGAGTCGAAAATCTGGGCTGAAACATCGAAAGCCCAAAATATGTAGCAGCTCAGGACATTGCGAAACCGTTTACAGTCAATGAAGTTCATTTGAAGTCGGGCATTGTAGGGGACACAGCATCAAAATGTATGCACAGCAGGCTATCAAAAGCAATAGTGTGATAAAGATCAAACCATTGGATTTGATTGTTTGTTATGTTGATGCTGGATAAATATTGGCCAGGCTCATATTCAAAACAGAGTCATGGGATCTTTAACGCCCATGTCAGGGGATCTCCATCCTTCAAAAGACAGCACCACCATCAGAACATCCCTCGCTGGGTTCCAGCATGGGAGGGTCAGCCCGGATTTTTGCCCTTGACAGATTACAACACACTTCTGACTTTAAGCTCTGAGTCATAGTTACAGATGACACACACAGTTTCACTGAAAATCTACTTTTCTGTACATTCTGGAAGCAACTTCCCCTTTCCAAAAAGAAACACTGTCGTGGTGAAACATTCATTTCATTTCAGGCCAGTGAAAATTGCTGATGTATATTTGTCAGCGATGGTTATGAAATGCTTTTTAAAAAATCCCGAGGTTGTAATTAAAGGCTTTAAAAAGTGCAACTTCTTTTCCTCGTTTGACATGATCAGATGTTCATGTTAATCTAGTAGTAACTACCACAAATTCCCATTTCGTTCATGCAACGTGACAAAGGAAGTTAAAAGACAAAAACAGCAATCACTCTGTCGGAGTGCGGGGCAAACAGCTTGACGTGTTCTAAGTAAGAGGGCTTGCTTCTTCTCCTGTGCTGATGTGGTGTATGGTTGTGGAGAGTCACTGGGATGGGTGGACACATTGTGAGTTAAAGCAGCAGCATCATCAGCAAATCTGTCTGGAGCTGCAAGGTCAGACTGCAGCTGCAATCTCGCGAGTGCTGGGGGGGCCCCCTCACAACAAGCAGACAGACACAGCAGCTGCAGGAGCAGGAACAGAAACCTGCAAATTAGAGCAGCAGAGAAATCACAGCAGGCAGCAATCAGCAGCAGGAGCCGCACCAGGAGCAGGGCCAGCTGCAATCTGGAGTGGGAGCAGCTACAGGAGTTTACTTGTTGCCAGGGAGCAGCAGCTGGTGAAATCTCTGGCCCTGAGAGCTCACCGTCAGCCTGTCCTCACACTGCGGGATCCTGAATGAAACCATGAGCTTCTTATTGTGAGTACAAAAGCTGCTCGACTGTGGGATCCATCCTTCAGAGAGACAGAGTCTCCCCCCTCTCCTCCCACCCCCAAAGACAGTTGCATTTCCAACAGATTGGCCCTTTATAGATTGGCCTGTAACAGATTGGTGTGTAATAGATTGGCCTGTAACAGATTGTCCTGTAACAGATCAGCATGTGACAGATTGGCCTGTAATGGATTGGTGTGTAATAGATTGGCCTGTAACAGATTGTCCTGTAACAGATTGGTGTATATCAGATTGGCCTGTAATGGATTGGCTTGTAACAGATTGGCGTGTAACAGATTGGCCTGTAACAGATTGGCTTGTAACAGATTAGCCTGCATCAGATTGGTGTGTAACAGATTGGCCTGTAACAGATTGGCCTGTAACAGATTGGCTTGTAACAGATTAGCCTGCATCAGATTGGCCTGTAACAGATTGATATGTAACAGATTGTCCTGTAACAGATTGATGTATATTAGATTCACCTATAACAGATTGGCCTGTAACAGATTGGCCTGTAATGGATTGGCCTGTAACAGGTTGGTATGTAACAGATTGGCCTGTAATGGATTGGTGTGGAACAGATTGGCCTGTAACAGATTGCCCTGTAACAGTTTGGCCTATAAAAAAATTGGCCTGTTACAGATTGGCTTGTGACAAATTGGCGTGTAACAGATTAGCCTGAAACAGATTGGCGTGTATCAGATTGGCGTGTATCAGATTGGCGTGTATCAGATTGGTGCGTAACAGATTGGCTTGTAACAGATTGGTGCGTAAGAGATTGGTGTGTAACAGATTGGTGTGTAACAGATTGGTTTGTAACAGATTGGTGTGTAACAGATTAGTGTGTAACAGATTGGTGTGTAACAGATTGGGTTGTAACAGATTGGTGTGTAACAGATTGGTGTGTAACAGATTGGTGTGTAACAGATTGGTGTATATTATATCAAGCTGTCTGTATAGAACATAGAACAATGTACTGCAGTACAGGCCCCTTGCTGCTCGATGCTGTGCCAACCTGTGACACCAATCTGAAGACCCTCGAACCTACACTATTAAATTAACATCCATATGCTGATCCAATGACCATTTAAATGCCCTTAAAGTTGGTGAGTCTACTGCTGTTGCAGGCAGGGCATTCCATACCTTTACTACTCTCTGAGTAAAGAAACTACCTCTAACATCTGTCCTATATCTATCACCCCTCAATGTAAAGCTCTGTCCCCCCGTGCTAGCCATCACCATCCGAGGAAAAGGACTCTCACTGTCCACCCTATCTAACCCTCTGGTTATCTTATATGTCTCATTTAAGTCACCTCTCAACCTTCTCTCTCATGAAAACAGTCTCAAGTCCCTCAGCCCTGTATGATCAGACTGTCACTATGTCAAAACACCCACAGCAAGAGTGTCTCAAACAGGGGCGGAATTAATATGCATTTTTAAAAATAATTATTGATTGATTAATTAAAGGTAATTGTGAAAAAACAGGACACCTGGTCCCGAAGCGTTTTAAACCAATGAACCACCTTTTATGTTCAGTTCAGTTTGGGAAGGTATCTCACCCATGATGTGCACACCAAGATCCCATTAACAGCAAAATGACTGATTAACTAAGTAAGTTTAGTCATGTTAGTGGAGAGGCTGAAATATTGACGAGAATGTCTGGGATTATCACTGCTTCGCTTCAAATAGTACGGTATAGTCTGTAACTGAGATCGACTGTCTCCCGTTGTATCCCTCTGCCAGGTCACAGGAGCAGCGTGGGGGGGAGAGGTAGGTCCAATGTTTATAAGATGTGACTGCTTTATGCAATGCTTTTAATCCAGAGATAGATACTTATCTGTTGACAGGGCTTCCCCTAAAAGTAGCTATCACTGAGACAGAATGTCACTCAGCCCCAGCTGTTTGACGAGGTAAAAACAATGACTGCAGATGCTGGAAACCAGACCCTGGATCAGTGGGTGCTGGTTTCACTGCTCCTTGGATGCTGCCTGAACTGCTGTGCTCTTCCAGCACCACTGACCCAGCTGTTTGACATCTAGAACGTCCTATTATTTATCATTAAAGGTTTCTGCAGCTCTCCTCTGGAGTAATTCTCTTGGTGTCAAAGGCAACTTTTTTATTTCCTTAAAGGGGCAGGGGATACTGGGTGAAGAGGGAGTGCAGATAAGAGATAAGCCACAATTGGATGGAGTGATAGACCAGGTTCAAAGTGAGAGTGACCGACTCCTATTCCTCATTCTGATCTTTCCACACTTCCAGTGTCAGGCAGGGGAAGCCCAACCCTGCTCTGCCACAGTCTCCAACTTGTTGAATATAAGTTGCGATCTTAAACTGAGACCCTGTAAGACTGTACGTTGTAGGTGAAGGTGTAGGCCATTAAACCGTCAAGTCTGCTCTGCGATTCAGTGAGACCATCCTGCCTGATCCCTCTAGCTTTCAATTCCCCTCTTGATTAAGAATCTGTCTCTCTCAGCCTTGAATGTACTGAATGACCCAGCCTCGACAGCCCTCTGTGGTAAGGAATTCCGCAGATTCACTCCCCTCTGAGAGAGGAAATTCCTCCTCATCTCCCCCCCAAGGGGGATCAGCCTCTCCAAATCCCCCCTGTCAAGTCCCCTAAGAGTCCTGTTAGTCTCAGTAAGGTCACCGTGCTTTCCTCTAAACTCCGATGAGTACAGAACCAAATTTACTCACCCTCTCCTCATAAACAGGCCCTCTCCACCCAGGATCAGCTGATTGAACCTTCTCTGGACTGTCCTCAATCCCAGTCTTTCTCTCCTTGGATAAGGGGTCTGAAACAATTCACCGTGTTCCTGCTGTGATCTGGCGAGAACCTTATTTAGTTTCAGTGAAACTTCCCACACTTTATTCTCCACTACCTTTGAAATAAAGACCAATATTCCATTTGCCTTCCCTAGGACCCACTGAGCTTGGATGCGAGATTTTTATGATCCATGGATGAGGACCCCCAAATCCCTCTGTTCCGCAGCTTTCTGCAGTATTTCTCCATTTAAGTGATATTCGGCGCCATATTCTTCCTGTAAAACCACATAACCTCACATTTCATAACATTTCTCCTCAGGGGAGGCAATGGCCACGTGATATTACCGCGAGAATATGGGGACCTGGGTTCAAGACCCACAACAGCAGATGGTGCAATTTGAATTACATAAAAACCTGGAATAAAGAACCTAATGGTGACTATGACTCCGTAGTCAGTTGTTGGGAAAAATCCATCTCGTTCATTAATGTCCTTTCAGGAAGGAAACTGCTATCTTTACCCAGTCAGACCGACACGTGACTCCAGACTCACGGCAATGTGATCGAAGATTAGCTGCCCACTGGGTAATTAGGGATGGGCAATAACCAGTGGCCCAGCCAGTGATGCCAACATCCCGTGAATTAACAAAACAAATTGTTATGCCTTCTTCACGATTTTTGAGAAGATTTATAGCTCAGGTTGAGGTTCTGGATGTAGGTTTTCTCGCTGAGCAGCACGGTTTGTTTTCAGACATTTCGTCACCCTACTAGATAGCATCATCGGTGAGCTAATTTACACACTGATGTGCCACATACCAGGTTTATACCCAGTCCTCAGCAGAGGCCTCACCTTCATTCCCCCACGCCCTCGAATCAATGAGTTCAACACGCGGCGAGATATTGAACAATTCTTCCGCCGCCTTCGCCTCCGTGCCTACTTTCACAACCAAGACTCCCGCCCACCCTCTGACGACCCCTTCTCCCGCCTCCAACGCACCCCATCCACCTGGACACCCCGTGCTGGCCTCTTACCCGCCCTCGATCTATTTATAGCCAACTGCCGCCGCGACATTAACCGACTCAACCTGTCCACCCCTCTCACCCACTCCAATCTCTCACCCTCAGAACGTGCAGCCCTCCACTCCCTCCGCTCCAATCCCAACCTCACCATCAAACCGGCAGACAAGGGAGGCGCGGTAGTAGTTTGGCGCACCGACCTTTATACCGCTGAGGCCAAACGCCAGCTCGCGGACACCTCCTCCTATTGCCCCCTCGACCACGACCCCACCTCCCACCACCAAACCATCATCTCCCAGACCATCCATAACCTCATCACCTCAGGGGATCTCCCATCCACCGCCTCCAACCTCACAGTCCCACAACCCTGCACTGCCCGTTTCTACCTCCTGCCCAAAATCCACAAACCTGCCTGCCCCGGCCGACCCATTGTCTCAGCCTGCTCCTGCCCCACCGAAATCATCTCCCAATACCTCGACACGATCCTGTCCCCTTTAGTCCAAGAACTCCCCACCTACGTTCGGGACACCACCCACGCCCTCCACCTCCTCCAGGATTTTCGCTTCCCCGGTCCCCAACGCCTTATCTTCACGATGGACATCCAGTCCCTGTACACCTCCATCCCCCATCACGAAGGACTCAAAGCCCTCCGCTTCTTCCTTTCCCGCCGCACCAACCAGTACCCTTCCACTGACACCCTCCTTCGACTGACTGAACTGGTCCTCACCCTGAATAACTTCTCTTTTCAATCCTCCCACTTCCTCCAAACTAAAGGAGTTGCCATGGGCACCCGCATGGGCCCCAGCTATGCCTGCCTCTTCGTAGGATATGTGGAACAGTCCATCTTCCGCAACTACACTGGCACCACCCCCCACCTTTTCCTCCGCTACATCGATGACTGTATCGGCGCTGCCTCGTGCTCCCACGAGGAGGTTGAACAGTTCATCAACTTTACTAACACCTTCCATCCCGACCTGAAATTCACCTGGACTGTCTCAGACTCCTCCCTCCCCTTCCTAGAGCTTTCCATTTCTATCTCAGGTGGATGCTGCCTGACCTGCTGTGCTTTAACCAGCAACGCATTTTCAACTTATACCCAGTCACCTAACCTGACTGTATACTGTTACCGTATTACTCCCCAAACACAGACTGTATACTGTCACTGTACTATTTCCCAAATCCTGACCATATATTGTTACTGTATTACTCCCCAAACCCTGACTGTATACTGTTATTGTATTACTCCCCAAACCCAGACTGTATACTGTTACTATATTACTCCCTAAAACGTGACTGTATACTGTTACTGTATTACTCCCCAAACCCTGATTGTATACTATTACTGTGTTACGCCCCAAACCCTGACTGTAAACTGTTATTGTATTACTCCGCAAACCCTGACTGTATACTGTTACTGTATTACTCCCTGAACCCTGACTGTATACTGTTACTGTATTACTCCCTAAAACGTGACTGTATACTGTTACTGTATTACTCCCCAAACCCTGATTGTATACTATTACTGTGTTACGCCCCAAACCCTGACTGTAAACTGTTATTGTATTACTCCGCAAACCCAGACTGTATACTGTTACTGTATTACTCCCTGAACCCAGACTGTATACTGTTACTATACTATTCCCCAATCCCTGAGCTCATATTAGTTACAACTTGGTGTACAGCAACCTATCAAACACCTTCTTAAAATTAAAATGTTTTACATCTACTGCCTCCCTTCCATCCCTCCTGCTTGTTATCTCCTCAAAGAATTCTCACAAATGTATCAGGCACGATTTCCACTTTTGAATCCCCCAATCACATTAACAGACAGGTTCACCCAGCACTATTTCGTAGCCCCGACTCCTGACCGATATTTTTCCCTCAACGATCCTCCCTGAAACAGGTCAGCTGATCATTATCACGTTGCTGCTTGGGGAGTCACACTGTGCACGTATTGCCCGCTGTTCCTTGCTTCCATCAGAGCAGGGACCACACAGTTCACAACTGCTTCAGGCTGGAAGATGTTTTGAGCTTGTGAGGTTTATGTATTGGTCTGCTGTTTTTATCCTAACTTCACACACCCCCATCCCATTGAACAGTCAACCCCCCTAGCCTCTCGCAACAACTTCACACAACACCTACTTTAATTCCACAAAATATGACCCTGAGCTTCCAGTTACCTGTCCCTTTAACACCCCCACCCTGTTCCCTGGCCAACATCTCAGTCTCAGGCTTGCTGCAGTGTTCCAGTGAAGGTCAACACAAGCTGCAAGAACAGCATCTCATTTTCTGCTTGAGAATTCTACAGCCTTTTGGACTCAGTATCAAGTTCAACAGAACTGAGCCCCTTCCTCCATGTCCTTTATCTGACCCTACACCTCAGGCCCTGTCATCACAGGGGGCTGCTATCACACCCATTCTCACCCACCCATCCTCTCCATTATCCCCTTTCCTCTCTCCGTGACTCACCATCATCCATCCCTTTACCTGTCTAACCATCTTTCTCTCCTTCTGGGCTCCTAACGCTCTCTCCATTAAGCCCCTCTGCCCCCACCACCCCCTGTCATCAGCCTAAACATATCACCCTTCCCTCAATACCCTGATAAAGTGTCACTGGACTCGAAGCATTAACTCCGTTTCTCTCTCCTCAGGTGCTGCCAGATCTGCTGAGTTTCTCCAGCAGATTCTGGTTTTGTTGTGATCACTGAACTACATTGGCTCCCATTCAGAGATTTTAAGTTTTAATTTCCTCACCTTGTGTTCCAATCCTCCTGCAACGTGACCCCTCCCTAACCTGTCATCTCCACCAGCCTCACAATCGTCAAATAACTTCCTTTGAACTCTAGCTGGTTACATTTCCCTGACTGAAATCACTCCGTTACTAACAGCCCTCTGTTCAGGCAACTTGGCTCCAAGCTCTAGAATAGACACAGGGAGGACATCCCAGTGGTTGGAGCATCCAGAACCAGGGGTCACAGACTGAGGATTCGGGCGGGACCATTGAAGACAAAGATGAGGAAACATTTCTTCACCCAGAGAGTGAGGAGCCTGGGGAATACATTACCACAGGAAGGAGTTGATGCCAAACCATTGGATGGATCCAAGAGGTGGCTAGGTATAGCACTTGGGGCGAATGGGATGAAACATTTTGGGAAGAAAGCAGGATTAGGTTATTGAGTTGGATGATCAGCCATGATCGTGATGTATGGCAGAGCTGGGTCAAAGGGCCGAGTGGCCTCCTCCTGCTCCAATCTTCTATGAATCCCTTCCCAACAGAGGGTTGTGAATCTGTGGAATTCCCTGCCCTGTGAAGTGGTTGAGGCTTCCCCAGTAAATGCCTTTAAAGCTAAATTAGGTAATTTTTTGAACAGTAAGGGAATTAAGGGTGATTGTGAGAGGGTGGGTAAGTGGAGCTGAGGCCATGGAAAGATCAGCCATGATCTTATTGAATGGCGGGGCAGGCTCGAAGGGCCAGACGGCCTACTCCTGCTCCTGGCTCTTATGTTCTTATGTAATGTAAACCTCACACTTTTTATCTCTTTCTCACTTTCCCTCCCTCTCTCCCTCTAAGACTTCTCAAAATTGACCTCTTTGACTAAATTTTTTATCACATGACCTGATAGCGATGGCTCGATGACAAATTTTATTTGATGATGGTTCCTCCAAAAGGCCTTGGAATATTTTAACAGGATTTGGGCGTAGGCCACTCAGCCCCTCAAGCCTGCTTCACCATTCATTAAAGACTGTGGCTCAACCTCAAATCTACTTTCCTTGACTCTCTGGGAGTCCCTAAGGGGCTGAACAGCCTCAGTTTTAAATACATGCCGCTGTCTGTGGTAGAGAGCGCCAAAGAGTTACAATCCCTTCAGTAAAGAACTCCTCCTCATCTAAGACCTAAAGGGCTGACCCCTTACTCCGAGACCAATATCCCACGTTCAAGGCTCCTTTGTCAGGGCCTATGTTTTTCTCAGCTCCACCTTGGCAAAACCTTTCTGAATTTGGCATGTTCCAAGACCTTGCCTCTCAATCTTCTAAATAGTATAGACCTGTCTATTCCATCCTTCCTCATGGAATAATTCTCCCATTCCTGAGAAGATTGGTCTCACTCTCTCCAAAGTGAGAGGAGACCAAACTGGCCAAAGTTCTCCAGGTTTGGTATCACAGGGCCTGGTACAACTGGAGTAAAACCTCTTGCTTATTCGCTCTCATTCTTGTGACAACAATAGTCTGAGTTCCTGTGCTCCGATAAGACCATAACAAATAAGAGCAGGAGTAGGCCATTCAGCCCCTTGGGTTTGGTCCATCATTCAATGGAATCATGGCTGACTCAACATTCCTCACGTCCACTTTCCTGCCCTTTCACCATTACCCTTGATTCTCCCAAGTGATCAACGTTTTACCAATC
This sequence comes from Hemiscyllium ocellatum, assembly GCF_020745735.1. NCBI lineage: Eukaryota > Metazoa > Chordata > Chondrichthyes > Orectolobiformes > Hemiscylliidae > Hemiscyllium > Hemiscyllium ocellatum. The sequence continues at coordinate 43,920,915 of NC_083436.1, read as the reverse complement.
TCAGCCTTAAATATTCACAGGGACTCTGCCCCACATCTGTCTGTGGCCAGGAGTTCCAAAGACCCATAATCCTCTGAGGGAAGAAATTCCTCCTCATCTCTGTCTGAAATTAGTGCCCCTTTATTCTGAGACTGTACCCTCTGGTCCCAGACTCTCCCACCCTGTTCCCTGGCCAACATCTCTGTGGAAACAGGCCCTTCAGCCCAACAAGTCCACACCGACCCGCCAAAACGCAACCCACCCATACCCCTACATATACCCCTTACCTAACACTACGGGCAATTTAGCATGGCCAATTCACCTGACCCGCACATCTTTGGACTGTGGGAGGAAACTGGAGCACCCGGAGGAAACCCACGCAGACACGGGGAGAACGTGCAAACTCCACACAGTCAGTCGCCTGAGTCGGGAATTGAACCCAGGTCCCTGGTGCTGTGAGACAGCAGTGCTAACCACTGTGCCGGCATGCAAGGACAAGTCTACCTGGAATTAATCTTGGCTACTCTGTGTTTTACAGTGCAAACCGTTCGTCTAAGACCTTCAAGCCGAGGAAGAACATTCCAGAAGGTTCCCATCAGTATGAGCTGCTGAAACATGCAGAGGCCACTCTGGGCAGTGGTAATCTCCGCCTGGCTGTGATGTTACCGGATGGTGAAGATTTGAATGAATGGATTGCTGTCAATAGTAAGTTCACTTCAGCCATTCTTTTGGAATTAATTTTCATCTCGAATAGGCCCTTCAGCCCATCGAGTATGTACTGTCAAAAATACACTAGTCCCACTATCCTGCACTGGGCCCATTGCCTTCACTGTTATGACATTCCAAGTGCCCATCCAAATACTGTTTAAAGGTTGTGAGATTTCTCAACTCCCTTGCCATACAATGCATTCCAGACCCCCGCCTCCCTTCCACAAATCCCCCCGAAACCTCCTCCCTTTCACCTTAAAATGAGGTCCCCTTGTTACTGACCCTTTAACTAAGGGGAACAGCTGCTCTCTACCCACCCTGTCCATGCCCCTTGTAATCATACACACCTCCGTCAGCTCCCTGTCAACCTTCTCTGCTCCAAACAGAACAACCATCACCTCCCGGGTCCAGGCTGTTGGCTTTCAGCATTGTCCTCACCAGAGTGGGTTTGACAGAGACAATGCTGAGATATCTGAGCACCTGGAATAAAAGAACAAAAGGCTGTAATCACTATGCAGAAAAACACAAGGTCATGGGTCAAGGTGGCAGCATTGCAATAGTCACGGCTAATGCCCTAGGACAATTCCGGAACAGAAAAGACATGTGGTACATAAAGGGTTACTGCTCCAACAATATACTAACTACCAAGACATGTGGTACATCAAGGGTTACTGCTCCAACATTGCACTAACTACCAAGACATGTGGTACATCAAGGGTTACACTCCAACAATACACTAACTACCAAGACATATGCAGACTTTTTGTGGGCCAGCCATAGACTGGGACAAATGGGCAAACTTCCTTCACTGTTTAGAACACAGAACATAGAAACATTGTATGTCCAGCAGTCGCTTAAATGTCCCTAATGACTCTGCTTCCACCACCACCACTGGCAACACATTCCATGCATTCACAACTCTCTGCGTAAAGAACCTACCTCTGATGTCTCCTTTATACCTTCCTCTTAATATCTTAAAACGATGACCCCTCGTGCCAGTCAATCCTATCCTGGGGAAAAGTCTCTGGCTATTGACTCTGTCCATGCCTCTCATTACCCTGTACACCTCGATCAGGTCTCCTCTCTTCCTCCTTCTCTCCAGGGAGAAAAGTCCAAGCTTAGTCAACGTCTGTTCATAAACCAAGCCCTCCAGTCCAGGCAGCATCCTGGTAAACCTTCTTTGCACCCTCTCCAAAGCCCCTGTATCTTTCCTATAGTAGGGCGACCAGAACTGGACACAATATTCCAAGTGTGGTCTTGTAGAGCTGTAGCAAAACTTTGTGACTCTTAAACTCGATCCCCCTGTTAATGAAAGCCAAAACACCATATGCTTTCTTAACAACCCTATCCACTCGGGTGGCAAATTTGAGGGATCTATGCATCTATTCCTGACGAAGGATCTTTGCCCGAAACGTCGATTTTCCTGCTCCTCGGATGCTGCCTGACCTGCTGTGCTTTTCCAGCACCACTCTAATCCAGACATAGGGAAATCCCTGGCAGTTACGGAGCAGTCAGTCTTACTTCTGTGATCAGCAAAGTTTTGGAAAGAATTATGAGGGATAGGATTTATGACTACTTGGAAAAGCACAGTGTGATTAAAGGCAGTCAGCATGGCTTTGTGAGGGGCAGGTCATGCCTCACAAACCTTATTGAGTTCCTTGAGGAGGTGACAAATCAGGTCGAGGAAGGTTGAGCAGTGGATGTTGTGTATGTGCAAGGCATTTGATAAGGTTTCCATGGTAGGCTCATTCATAAAGTCAGGAGGTATGGGATACAGGGAGATTTGTGTGTCTGGATTCAGAATTGGCTGGCTGACAGTGGTTGTAGATGGAAAGTATTCCACCTGGTGGTCAGTGTTGAGTGGGGTCCAGCAGGGCTCTGTTCTTGGGCCGCTGCTCTTTGTAGTTTTTATAAATGATGTGGATGAGGAGGTTGAGGAGTGGGTTAGTAAATTTGCAGATGACACAAATTGGAGGTGCCGTTGATAGTATCGAGGGCTATTGCAGGCTGCAGAGCTGGGCTGAGAAATGGCAGCTGGAGTTCAACCTGGATAAATGCAAAGTGATGCATTTTGGAAGGTCAAACTTGAATGCTGAATATAGGATTAAAGACAGGATTCTTGGCAGTGGAGATGTTCGCTGTTGATCTTGCTGCATTTGAGCACGGACTGCTTCAGTATCTGAGGAGTCGTAAATGATGTTGAATACTGTGCAATCATCAGTGAACATCCCCCACTTCTGACCCTATGATGGAGGGAAGGTCATTGATAAAGCAGCTGAAGATGGTTGGGCTAGGACACTACCCTGCATAGATGTCCTGGAGCCGAGATGACTGACGTCCAACATCCACAACCATCTTCCAACATGCCAGGTACAACCCTAAGCAGCAGAGAGTTAGCCCCCGATACCCAACAGCTGCAGGCTTGCTCAGGCTCCTTGATGCCACACTCTGCTGAGTGCAGCCTTCATGTTAAAGACTGCCGCTCTCACATCAGCCCTGTGTACACGTCCAGATTCTGAGTGGGTTAGGGAGGAAGAAGAACTCCCCTGACTTCAGGAATCCAGAAGGGAGATAAATGGTGCAACAGAAATGATCTTGCCTGTAGCAGGGAACATGCATGTTCTCCTGGATTGCCTACACCCTATGGCTTTAAAGCCCTCCCAGAGACACAGTGTGGGTTCAGACCTTCCATAAGGATCTCCAACATGGTGTGTGTTATCAAGAAGCTCCAATAGAAATGTTGAGAACAGCGCCAGGAGTGTTTTCAGTCTGTTCTGAAGATGAGTGATACCAGATTTGTAATGTTAATGTTAGTCAATGGAACTAGTGTAGATTTAGTGTAATTTATCATTGGTACAGAGCCGATGGGCTGGAGTGTCCTCTGCACTGTATGATTCTATCATTTCAGTGCAACCAACTTTGTCAAATGCTACCTTTCAGGATTTGTTCATGGAAAATCGTGTCTCACAAACTTGATTGAGTTTTTTTGAGGATGTGACAAAAGATTCTACAATGACCACTGCGATGGCAAGCAGTTGTCAGATTGGGGTGACATTGACTGAGGGATGTATGTTGGCCTGGATGTCTGGGGGGCATCGCTGCTGCCGGAGGCTCTTCAACAAATACAGGAAATGATTAGATTACTTACAGTGTTGAAACAGGCCCTTCGGCCCAACAAGTCCATACCGACCCGCCGAAGTGCAACCCACCCAGACCCCTACGGTTACCCCTTCACCTAACACTACAGGCAATTTAGCATAGTCAATTCACCTAACCTGCACATCTTTTGGACTGTGGGAGGAAACCGGAGCACCCGGAGGAAACCCACACAGACACGGGGAGAATGTGCAAACTCCACACAGACAGGCGGGAATTGAACCACGGTCTCTGGCGCTGTGAAGCAGCGGTGCTAACCACCGTGCACCATCTAGTGAGGACCAAGAGGTTAACACCTGAGCTGAAACTGCAAGGGCAGTGCAAGCAGATTCACCAGTCACTTTTGCAAGGATCATTCCTGGAGGAGGAAGTATTAGCAGGACTAAAGGGACAGTGCAGGATGAACTGGATCTGCTGGATAGCTCCTTCAGGGAGCTGAGACTGACCCTAATGGGCTGAGTGGAATTCTTCTCACCTACAAGATTCCTATCACTGAATGTGAAATTGCTGGGAGCACTCAGCAGGACTGGTAGCACCAGGGGAGAGAAAGAGAGTTAACCTTTTCGGCTGTTAACCTTTCATCAAGTTCTTGTTCTTTCTTTAGTGACGGTAAAATCCTGCGACATTGTAATACTGTCAAGTATTAACGCAGTAACTTTTCTAACTTTGTGTTATTGTTTTGTTCCCAAACATAGCTGTGGATTTCTTCAATCAGATTAACCTGCTGTATGGAACAATAACTGATTACTGCACAGAGGATGGGTGCCCTGTTATGTCGGCTGGGCCCAAGTGAGTACTGTACCAAATTTAATCTTGCCTTTTAGCCCACTTTCTCAGAGTCTTAGAGTCATCGAGATGTACAGAACGGAAACAGACCCTTCGGTCCAACCTGTCCATGCCGACCAGATATCCCAACTCAATCTAGTCCCACCTGCCAGCACCCGGCCCATACCCCTCCAAACCCTTCCTATTCATATACCCATCCAGATGCTTTTTAAATGTTGTAATTGTACCAGCCTCCACCACTTCCTCTGGCAGCTCATTCCATACACACACCATCCTCTGTGTGAAAAAGTTGACCCTTAGGTCCCTTTTATATCTTTTCCCTCTCACCCTAAACCTATGCCCTCTAGTTCTGGACTCCCCGGCCCCAGGGAAAAGATTTTGTCTATTTACCCTATCCATGCCCCTCATAATTTTGTAAACCTCTATAAGGTCACCCCTCAGCCTCCGACACTCCAGGGAAAACAGCCCCAGCCTGTTCAGCCTCTCTCTATAGCTCAAATCCTCCAACCCTGGCATCATCCTTGTAAATCTTTTCTGAACCCTTTCAAGTTTCACAACATCTTTCCAATAGGAAGGAGACCAGAATTGCACACAATATTCTTGTCCGAGCTTCTATTGTTTCATAGAATCCCTACAGTGTGGAAACAGGCCCTTCAGCCCAACAAGCCCACACTGACCTTCTCCCACCCACTCCTGATGAGTAAACCACTCAGACCATTTTCCTATATTTACCCCTGACTAATGCACCTACCCTACACATCCCTCAACACTATGGGCAATTTAGCATGGCCAATTCACCAAACCTACACATTGTTAGATTGCGGGAGGAAACCGGAGCACCCGGACAGACATGGGGAGAATGTGCAAACTCACACAGACAGTCACCCGAGGCTGGAATCAAACCCGGGTCCCTGGCGCTGTGAGGCAGCAATGCTAACCACTGAGCCACCGTGCTGCCTTGTGAGGTTCAATTTCCCAGCTTGCTGAAAAAGGAGCAACACAGTGTGCAGCAATGTGAGATTTTGTAGGAATATGTTTGTACAAGACTCCCACATGGGGGGTGGCCGTCATTGGTGGGATCAGCATTTGTTGCTCATTCCTAATTGGTCTTGTAGCCGCATTTCGAGAGTGGTTAAGAGTTTGCCACATTGCCAGAAGGGAAAAAAAATCAATGAATGAGGCATTTTCTCATTGAGAGCAAGATGGAGGTCAGTCTGTTCATTTCCAAATATTCCTCGTTCTTCCTGCTCGGTTGCTGTGGGTCTGAAGTCACACGTAGGCCAGGACCAGGTAAGGATGACAGATTTCCATCCAGAAAGGACATTAGTGAACCAGATTGGGTTTTGATGACAATGGAGAATAATTGGCATGGTCACTGTTGGGTCACCATTATAGAGATTAATGTAGAATTCCAGATTTTATTAACGGAAATTAAATTTTACATCAAATCCACTTTCCATCCTAACTCCATGTTCCCTGATTTACTCAGCACAGGGTTCTCAAATTGTGACCCCCATTGGGGTTGTGGTTTATGAACTCTAAGGTAGCAATGGTTCACACAGATTTTGAGTGAATGATAACGGCCTCTCGTTTTTTTTTCTACTGGCGGACATGGCCTAACCAACCAATCTTTAAGACCTCCGCCCTCTCCAAAAAAGCTGGCGAAAAGTTACTGAAGATTAAAAAGATCACACCCCTCTCCATCTCCTATCCCCTCCCAGCTTCCCCCTCCCTCAGTCAGACAGATCCCACCCCTGACCCTGACCCTGACCCTGACCAACCAGTCCCACTGTTCTCACTTTGGCTTCATGCCGATATTGGAATGGGGTCACCGTGGGGGAAGTACTTGGGAAGCACTGCATTAACACTTATATAAAAAACCAATCAATCCCAGCCTTGAGTCTACTCAACAACAAAGCACCCACTGTGCTCTGGGTCTTAAACAATAACCATTGCACGGTCACGATCCTGTTAATTCCACATTTTATTGACTGCACGTTTCACCAGCTGTCATGGTGAGATTTGAACCGGTGTCCCAGAGCATTAGCCTATGTTTCTGGTGTATTAATCTGGTGACATTACCACTACCGCACTACCGCACCACCCCTACATTTGACTTATTCTGTCTGTTATAGGAAGGATATTATTAAAGCTGGAGGTGGGGTTCAGAAGAGATTTACCAGGATGTTGCTGAGAATGGAGGGTTTGAGTTATCAGTAGAGGCCAGATGGGCTGGGACTGTTTTCACAGGAGCGTAGGAGGCTGAGGGGCGATCGTATAGAGGTTTATAAAATCACGGGGGGCAAGGATAGGGTGAATGACAGTTGTCTTTTCCCCAGGGCAGGGGATTTCAAGATGACGGGGTATATTTTTAAGGTGAAAGGAGAAAGATGTGAGGGGCAATTCTTTTACATAGAGAGTGGTTTGTGTGTGAAATGAACTGCCAGAGGAACTGGTGGGTGCAGGTACCATTACAAAATTTAAAGGACATTTGGTTAAGTTCATGGATAAGAAATGTTTGGAGGGATATGGGCCAGGAGCAGGCAAGTGGGACTAGTTTAGTTTGGGGTAATGGTCGGCATGGACTGGTTGGACCGAAGGGGAGATTAGAGTGGTGCTGGAAAAGCACAGCAGGTCAGGCAACATCCGAGGAGCAGGAGAATCAAGGTTTTGGGCAGGAGCCCTTCATTAGGACTCTGATCTCCAACATCTGCAGTCCTCACTTTCACCTGGTTGGGCTGAAGGATCAGTTTCCACGCTGTGTGACACTATGACGCTGACTTGCGTACCAGTATTTTCTTAGTCCTGCATTAACAAAGAGCCAGTCCCATTGACCCAGAGGCTGTCATCGATCCAGGGGCAACGTCTTGATGTTTCTCAATTGTTTGAAGTCGTCTTCGCTAAACTAAGCAATGTGGCTGGAGGAGAAACCAGGATTAGACGTGGACTTGGTCTTTTCTCATTAGATTATGGTGGAAAAGTGACAATGTTTGTATTCCCTGTGATGGAGACTGGAATTTCACCACCTGACTCCCAGTGGGAATGACTGAAGTGTAAAGAGTGAGTTTCCCCCTCTCTTGCTAAGATAGATTTCGCTGCAATTGTTGGAAAAAAAAAGCATATTTTTTCTAAACTTTCATATCCTGAAATGTTTTGAATCCTTCAGAGAACACAAAGTGTCAGCTGGTTGTGGGCTTAAACCTTTTGAAATGATTTTAAGTCCAAAGTTCAGGCTGACAGAGCACACAACATTGAGATGTTGATATTACCGCAGAGGAACAAGCAAGAAATTAAACTGAGGCCTTTTCTCAAGTGAAGGTGGAATTTCTCTCCCCTCATTCCCCAACCCCACCAACCCCTCCCAAGAGTGTGGGGGAGGCAGTGGTTAGGGTCTGGGATAGACTGTCTGAGAGTGTGGGGAAGGCAGTGGTTAGGGTCTGGAATGGACTGTCTGAGAGTGTGGGGCAGGCAGTGGTTAGGGTCTGGAATGGACTGTCTGAGAGTGTGGGGCAGGCAGTGGTTAGGGTCTGGGATGGACTGTCTGAGAGTGTGGGGAAGGCAGTGGTTAGGGTCTGGAATGGACTGTCTGGGAGTGTGGGGCTGGCAGTGGTTAGGGTCTGGAATGGACAGAAGGGAGTGTGGGGGAGGTGGGTTTGGTTTTCAAGCTGGATTTAGATGGTTGTTTGAAAAGGAAGACAGTTCAGGGTTACAGGGCAAAAGGAAGAGATGATGTTCACTTGGAGAGCTGGCACAGACATATGGGCTGAATGGCCTTTTTCTGCTCTGTAACAATACTGTGCTGATTTCAGGCCATCTAGTTGTTCTCAAAGCATAGAAACTGGGAACAGGATTCGGCCATTCGGCCCAACGCAGCTGCTTCACCATTCTGTACAATCCTGGCTGATTATTCAACCCAATATCATATTCCTGCTTTTTCTCCAAAATCTTTGATACCTTTAAAATCTAAAGTTTGAGCTGTCTCTTAACCGAGTGTATTCAGTGACTTGGCCTCCATCACCTTCTGTAGTAAAGAATTCCAACAGTTCACTGAGTAAAAAAATCTTTCCTCATCTCAGTCCAAAATGGTCTACCCTCTATCCTGAGACTGTGTCTCTGTTTCTCTGGTTGGGGAGTGTAGAACCATCCTCCCTGCATCTAGTCTGTCCCGCCTTGTTCTAACTTCATATGTTCAATTAGATCCCCTCATATCCGTCTAAACTCCAGTGACTGTCAGCCCAGTCAAACCAATCTCTCCTGTGGACAGTCCTGCCATCCCTGCTTAGTGAACCGTAATCTTTCTTAGGTAGGGAGACCACAACTTCACACAATTCTCCAGGAATGGTCTCACCAAGACCCTGTATGACTGCAGTAAGACATCCCTACTTCCAAACTTCCATCCTCTGGCCATGAAGATCGATACATCATTCACCTTCCTAACTGTGTGCTGCACCTGCCTGTCTACCTTCATTGACTGGCGTACAAAGATAACCTGCACCATCAGAATTGTCACATTGCTGAATTTGTGGGATCTTGCTATGTGCAAATTGGCTGCTGCGTTTCCTAGGTTACGGAGTGGCTGTACCTCAGAAGTACCTCATTGGTTGTGAGGTGCTGAGGGAATTCCTGAGGTTGTGAAAGGTGCTACATGTTATGGACCAGGCCTGACCCCCTCAAAACATTTCAAGAAAGTAGCTCCTCCCTAACTTTGCGCGTTGTTTTAAGCAGGTATAATATGGGTATTCTAGGAGGGATGCAGTTGGTTAAACCACTTAGTCTTAATCAAAACAGAATTTATTTACAAGATTACTGAATGAAACACAAACAAAAGAGAACAGAATACAGAAAAACTTAACCTCTCTGAAAACCCAACAGACCATCCCAACTTAATGATGGTGTTCCAAATCCTTGCTACAATCCCCATAAACACGCCTCGGCACTCAAGGTAAAATCAAACCCAAGGTCTTATAGGAGAGATGTCAGAGAGAGGGAGGGGCAGCATGGGGCTGTTTCTTTGGATCCAGCAGCTTCACAACTGACTGACTGCTTTCAGTGACCAGCCAGACTGAACCAAACCAGAGAATAGTGGAGCTGGCAGAACGAGGCATTCCCCTTTCATTGTACAAGTGTCTTTTTTTAAACTTGAAAGCCTGAGGCAGACTGTGTTAGCTGTACTCAAACTGGCCCTAAACCCCTCCAACTCCAGACTTTTTGGAACCTATGTCTTTACGACCTCCTGAGAAAAAAGGACAACACAACCTTGTTCAAGGAGCAGCATCATCATGTACAGAAATGGCAATTCTTTCAATTGATATATGAAGGGAAGATCATCATCCAGTTAATTCAGGATGGCCATCGTCGTAAAGATTTTAATAGATTAGATTCCCTACACTGTGGAAGCAGGCCCTTTGGCCCAACAAGTCCACACCGACCCTCCGAAGAGCAACCCACCCAGACCCATTTCCCTCTGACTAATGCATCTAACACTTCGGGCAATTTAGCGTGGCCGATTCACCCTGACCTGCACATCTTTGGGCTGTGAGAGGAAACTGGAGCACCTGGAGGAACCCACGCAGACACGGGGAGAATGTGCAAACTCCACACAGACACTTGCCCAAGGCTGGAATCAAAACTGAGGCATCAGTGCTAACCACTGAGTCACCGTGCCACCCCAAATAATAGATGAATAAAAGCAGAAGGCTTTTTGTTATTGATTATCCATGACTGCACTTTGATCTGGCAAAATGCATCTCACCAATGAGATCATCATTCAGCAAAAAAATCAATACAATTTCCAACTTTAGAGGAATCAGTGGGTCTGGGGTGAAAGTGGGAATATGGCCTTGAGATAGAGGATCAGTGATGATCATATTGACCAGAAGGGCAGGCTGGAATTGGCTGAATACCCTGCTCCTGCTCCCAGTTTCCATGTTTGTCTATCATGTGATAATCCAGAATTGTGTAAAACCTTGTTTCAGATTCTGTTTGAACACCACATCTCAATAACTCATTTACCCACAGGCCTTCCACTGTACAATGAACACACTTGTACGATTATACATCTTGAATACTCAAAGACTCACAGTGTTAACTGTGACACTGGACTAGAAAAAAACTGGAGTGTTCATATTTGGAAATCTCGGAATGATCTCAGTGACCAGGCCCAATGGCCTTCTCCCTCCTGATTGCTGCATCATCAGTGAAGTCTGTCTTGTGACAAAACCAACGTAAATATACTCTGCTTCTGCTTTTGTCACTTATGGGTCCAAACTGAAAGCTCACAGCAGTAACTGGCCTCAACAAACTGGAGCTGAAAATGTATTGCTGGAAAAGCGCAGCAGGTCAGGCAGCATCCAAGGAACAGGAGATTCGACGTTTCGGGCATAAGTCCTCAGGCTCATGCCCGAAACGTCGAATTTCCTGTTCCTTGGATGCTGCCTGACCTGCTGCGCTTTTCCAGCAATACATTTTCAGCTCTGATCTCCAGCATCTGCAGACCTCACTTTAGCCTCAGCAAACTGGACCCTAAATGACAAAAAGAGGCTTCAAGGAACAACAGTGCTTCTGTCGGATAATTTGATTTATTATTGTCATGTGTACCTCGGTACAGTGAAACGTTTTGTTTTGTGTGCAGTACAGGCAGATCATACCATACAGCGATCATAGGGTGATCGAACACAGCGAGGAAACTTATGTTAGAGCTGCAGGGAAGGTGCACAAGAAGCAAGACCAACGTTAGATTTGAAATTTGAAGGGTCCATAGTGAAGTCTAATAACAGCGGGGAAGAAGCTGTTCTTAAACCTGTTGATACTTGTATTTAAGCTTCTGTGTCTCTGCCTGACAGGGCTGGGGTGGTACGATGGCTCAGTGGTTAGCACTGCTAAGTCACAGCGGCAGGAATCTGGGTTCGATTCCAGCCTCAGGTGACTGTCTGGACTTGGCACATTCTCCCCATGTCCCTTCTGGGTGCTCTGGTCTCCTTCCACAGTCCAAGGATGTACAGGTTAGGTGAATTGGCCATGCTAAATTGCCCGTAGTGTTGAGGGATGTATAGATTGGGTTCAATAGTCAGTCATAAATGTAGGATAATAGAGCAGGGAAATGCATCTGGGTGGGTTATTCTTTAGAGGGTCGGTTGGGCCAAAGATCCTGTTTCTACAGTGTAGGGATTTTATGATTCTGAAAGAGATTATAACTGGGAGGGGTCTTTGATACTGTTGATATAGATGGAGTCAATGGATTGTTGGTTGGTTTGTGTGATAGACTGGCCTATGTTCACAACTCTCTGGAGTTTCTTACAGTTCTGGGCAGAGCACTTGCCATTCCAGGCTGTGATCCATCCTGAGTGAATGTTTTTGATGGTGCATCTGTAAAAGCTGGTGAGGGTCCTTATGGAATGTGGGAGGTTGTGATGTTACATCCACACGTTGCCTTTTATATGTGTCTCTGTCGTCAGAGGCTGCCTCAGTCTGGGCTGTGCCAAGCCTGGGCACCTCCTCTTTAATCTTTGGTACTTCCTCCAGGCTGGATTTGTTTTGGGGGTTAGGGTTTCTGCAACTGCATGACAGAATCCGAGGACATGCCAATCAGGGAGTGATGAGGATACTGGAATCAGAACCACTGCCAGTGGCACTGAGGTCCTGCCCAGCAAGAATGACTGGGCAATCAGACGGCAACAGCCCTTGTGCTCAGCAGTGCCACTGGGAGGGTAGTGGCTGCTGCCAGAAGGACAGGCACTGGAGTCTCAGGGTCACTGACCAAGCTAGACCGTGGTATTGTGGGGGTGGAGGTGGTGAGGGTTTGGGAGAGGTGTGTGGCAAACACAGGGAGAAGGGTGTGGGGGGGTGGGGGGGGTGCAGTTTCAGAAACGAGGGAATGGGGTGTCTCCTGATGTCGAGTTCCTTGTTCAAGCACTGATAGCCTTTGACTGAGGGATCATACCCTGACCCCACTGTGAGATGACAAGCAACCCATACAGTTTGACCTACGCTGCCCAGCAACAGACCACAGTTACTGGGATCTGGCCCCTTAAAACCTCAGTTAGCCAACCGTTGAACTTCCCACCAACTTCCCTGGGGAAGGTGCAAAGGCAAGGGGAATGTGTGACCATGTACACTACCAGTTTCCTGATGAAGGGCTTTTGCTCAAAACATCGATTTTCCTGCTCCTTGGATGCTCCTTGGATGCTGCATGACCTGCTGTGCTTTTCCAGCACCACTCTAATCTTGACTCTAATCTCCAGCATCTGCAGTACCCTCTTTCGCCTACACTGCTATCTTGTCTAATGATTTCTTCCACAGGGAGAGGCCATTCAGCCCCCTAATCGAATGCTGGATCCTCACGGTTAGTTCCCCTACCTCCTGCCCCCTCTTGGTTGGGATGCTTGGATGGCAGATTGTTAATTTCCCGAAAAACCAACACGGCAGCAAGTGCTGCATTCTGACAAGGATACACATCAAGTGTAAATTGTCCACATAACTCAAGGCCACGTTTTGGATGTTAAAATAAAATCCAAAGTAGAAGGACACTGGATAATTCTGATCATTTCAGCTGACAAAAAGTACAATCCCTCACAAAATGGAGGTTTCCTTAATTTACAGAATAGAAACAAAAGATCACTTACCTCTCTGAGTTTTGTCAGAACGTCCATGGATCATTTCTTTGTCACATTGAGTCCATTAACTTCTCAATCACTTCCATCTCTTTATGAGTTTTATGAAGCAGGGGATTGGATGATGTTGGAGGTTGGATGGAGGATTGTGGAGATCATAAAAATCTGCATTGACCAGTCAGGACCGAATGGCCTGTTTCTGTGCTGTACATTCCAGTAATTATCTTCATTAGTAATGATGGTGCCCGTCTGTTTTTACTCATAATATTGCAGGTATGAGTATCACTGGGCGGATGGAACAAACATAAAGAAACCGATTAAATGCTCAGCACCAAAATACATTGATTACCTGATGACCTGGGTACAGGACCAGCTCGATGATGAGACTCTGTTTCCATCCAAAATAGGTAAGGTCTTCACAGTTCAACCCTGGCCACATTGGAATTATATTTATTACAATCTCAAAGCCTTTGAAAATGAAACAACAACTGTGGCAGTAACTTTAGGGAATTTGTTCACAAATTAAAGGTCACAATGTTAGGCATCTGATTATAGAGAAGAGAGGCATCGCTGAAACTTTACATCTTGCATTCATCAGGAGAAATGCAAGAATGCCAAATTTCACACAATCACAACAATTTATCTGCAGGAGGGTGCATGTGTTCCCAGGTCTGATTGTGTGTGTGTGTGTGTGTGTGTGTGTTTCCACGTGTGTATGTGTGTGTGTGTATCTGTGTGTGTGTCTGTGTGTGTGTTTCCCAGTTTGTGTGCGTATGTGTGTTCCCGTGTGTGCATGTGTTCCTGTGTGTGTGTTGCCGGGTGTGTGTTCCCAGGTTTCTGTGTTCCTGTGTGTGTGTTGCTGGGTATATGTGTTCCTGGGTGTGTGTTCCCAGGTTTGTGTGTTCCTGTGTGTGTGTTGCTGGGTGTGTGTTCCTGGGTGTGTGTTCCCAGGTCTGTGTGTTCCCGTGTGTGCATGTTTTCCTGGGTGTGTGTTCCCAGGTTTGTGTGTTCCTGTGTTCCTGTGTGTGTGTTGCTGGGTGTGTGTGTTCCTGGGTGTGTGTTCCCAGGTTTGTGTGTTCCCATGTGTGCATGTGTTCCTGTGTAATGCGTGTATCCTGTGTATGTTCTCGAAGTGTGTGTTCTTGGGTGTGTGTTCCCAGGTATGTGTTTTCCCATGTGTGCATATTTTCCTGTGTGTGTGTGTTGCTGGATGTGTGTGTTCCCAGGTTTGTGTGTTCCCGTGTGTGCATGTGTTCCTGTGTAACGCGCGTGTCCCGTGTATGTTCTCGAAGCGTGTATTCCCGGGTGTGTGTGTGTTCCCGGGTATGTGTGTGCCCAGGTGTGCGTGCGTGTGCGCATTGCTGTACCTGGTGGTGCCATTCACAATAAACACACTCATTCTCAAAAGGTGGAAGCACAGCCAGACCTTGGCAAATCAGAGCCCACACACCAACCAATCAGGACAGTTTTCTCCAGGAGTAGAAATTGTTATAAACACTGATATTGTTGGAGAAACACAGCAGGTCTGGCAGCAGCTGTCCAGAGAGAAAACAGTTAAATTTTTGAGTTTGATAGGACTTTTCTTTCAAGACATTAGACATGAAATGACAACTCCCTTTATTAAGACTACTCTCCTGTACATGTTGATTCCCTGCCCTTGGCCAATTCCAGCCACTTTGTTCCCGTGTGCTTTGGCTTACTCCACAGACCGTAAGAGAACATTTACAGAAATGTTATCACTTTGTTCAGACATGTCCAGCTGCTTCACATTCCCGTAGTTCCTTTGCGGCGTGCAGTAACTGTTGAATCATAAGAAATTGCAGTCCCTGATAATTTGAAAATGGTGCAATTCTACAAATATCAGCAAGGTGAAATACCTCTGTTCAGACTTAACTCCTGCAGACTTTTTTGTTGGGCTGCATCTCTGATATGATTGGTTAAATCTGAATTGTTGAGATTTTGGCACTGTTTGTTTGAATCAGGGAGCACAAAGGAGGCCATTTGGCCCATTCGGGCTGTGCTTGTTCTTTCACACTCTTCCTCCCCTGTTCCGTGCCCCTCACAATCTCCGACTGGCTTGAGACTGTTTCCAGGATTGAAGAACCCAAACTGATGATTCAGAGAAAACAGCAGTTGTTCCTTGTTGTATGAGGACTCTGTGGTTCAATGACGGTCAGCCATGATCCAGCGAGATGTATACTCACTCATGAGTCGAAAGGAAATGGGATCAGGTTCCACTTCAGAAAGCTGAGCAGTAAACCTAGACAGAGGGTGTATATTAATTATCGGCGAATCCATCTATCAGCTGAGGCAGTAAACAGAGACTCTCAGGAGCATGTTGAAGGTCCACTAGGCATTCAGAATAGCAAGTGTGCATACCAATCTTTTTCTCTCATACCCTCAGATCATTGTCGCTCTGGGAGCTTGCCCTGTGCTATATTTCTTACATTATATCAGTGATTGCACTTCACAAGTACTAAGAATGAGGGGCATGGATAGGGTAAATAGACAAGGTCTTTTCCCTGGGGTGGGGGAGTCCAAACCTAGAGGGCATAGGTTTAGGGTGAGAGGGGAAAAATTCAAAAGAGACCTAAGGGACAATTTTCTCACGCAGAGGCTGGAGGATGCATAGAATGAGCTGCCAGAGGAAGTGGTGGAGGCTGGTACAGTTACAGCCTTTAAAAGGCATCTGGATGGGTATACGAATAGGAAGGGTTTGGAGGGACATCGGCCAGGTGCTGGCAACTGGGACTAGATTGGGTTAGGACATCTGCTCAGCTGGATAAGTTGGACCGAAGGGTTTGTTCGCTGCTGTATATCTCTATGATTCTAGCCAATAAAGTTTGAGGAATCAAAATTATATTATCATCTGTGACAGTCCCACTTTCCTGCACTGGGCACATAGCTCTGAATGTTATAACATTACAGTTGCTCATCCATGTATATTTTAAAAATTGTGAGATTACCAAAATCATATCCCCCTTCCCCTCTCCCCAGTTTATTTCACCCCCTCCCCACCCCCCCTCCCCCTCCCCCAGTGAATTTCATCCCCTCCCCTCCCCCTCCCCACAGTGTATTTCACCCCTCCCCTCCCCCTCCCCCAGTATATTTCATCCCCTCCCCTCCCCCTCCTCACGGTGTATTTCACCCCACCCCTCCCCCTCCCCTCAGTGTATTTCACCCCCTCTCCTTCCCCCCAGTGTATTTCATCCCCTCCCCTCCCCCTCCCCTCAGTGTATTTCACCCCCTCTCCTTCCCCCCAGTGTATTTCACCCCCTCCCCCTTTCCACTCCCCCTCCCCCAGTGTATTTCAACCCCTCCCCCTTCCGCTCCCCCTCCCCTCCCCCAGTTTATTTCACCCCTCCTCTCCTCCTCCCCCAGTGTATTTCACCCCTCCCCCTCCTCCTCCCCCTCCTCCTCCCCCCCAGTGTATTTCACCCCTCCCCCTCCTCCTCCCCCCAGTGTATTTCACCCCTCCCCCTCCTGCACCCCCAATGTAATTCACACCCTCCCCCAGTGTATTTCCTACCTCCCCCCCCCACCCCCCTCCCCCACCCCACCCTGGGTGAAGAGTTTTCCTCAAATCTGCTCTGAATCTCCTGCCTTCCACCTTAAAATGATGTCCCCTTGTTTATTGACTCTGACTAAAAGGAACAGCTGCTTTCTATCCACGCTGACCATGTCCCTCATAACCTTCGAGCCCTCTCTCAGGAACACCCCCCTCAACCCTCTCTGCTCCAAAGAAAACACAGTCAGAAGTCACATGACACCAGGTGATAGTCCGGCAGGTTTATTAGACAGCACAAGCTTACAGAGCGCTGTTCCTTCGTCATTTCACCTGATGACGGACAGACTCTGAAAGCTTGTGATTTCAAATAAACCTGTTGGACTATAGCCTGACTCCTGACCTTGTCAACCCCAAATTGGCACTCCACTCCAAAAAAAAACCCAACGTATCCAGGCCCTCTCCATCACTGAAATGCTCCATCCCAGGGAACATCCAGGTGAAACAGTCCTTTTGCACCCTCTCCAGGGAAATCACATCGCCCTGTAGTGCAGCGACTGTAAAACACTTTGGGACGTTCCAAGATGGTGAAAGGTACTCTACGATTTTAAATTATTTTTTAACATCAAAGTAGTTTTACATCAAGTCAGTGCAATATTAATTTTTCTCTTTTTCTCTCTCTCTCTCTCTAGGCGTTCCCTTCCCTCGGAATTTCATGTCAGTCGCAAAAACCATCCTGAAGCGCCTGTTCCGAGTCTATGCCCACATTTATCATCAACATTTTGATTCTGTGATCCAGCTGCAGGAAGAGGCTCATCTCAACACTTCCTTCAAACACTTTATCTTTTTTATTCAGGTACAGCCAGTTGTGAAAATCCTTGACTGTAATTGGCTCTGGGTTCTAACCCAAGATGAATAACAACAGCATCAGACAGGAACTGACTTGTCTTATTGTTGCGAAGACTGAGTCCAGGCTAAATAATCCAAGATGCAGGATCCCCCTGCAATTTCTTAACTAGATCCTCCCTAACTCTCCTGGATCCAATTACCAGAAACCATACATTTGTGGGCCATAATTTGCGGTAGACGTAACTCCTGCCATCAATTACACTGGCTCCTTGGCATTTTAAGTTTTACTTACTCACAATAAGAACAGAAATTATTGGAGAAATTCAGCAGGTTTGCCAGCTGCTGTTGAGAGAGAAACAGAGCTAATGTTGCCAGTGCTGAAAATGTGTTGCTGGAAAAGCGCAGCAGGTCAGGCAGCATCCAAGGAACAGGAAATTCGACGTTTCGGGCATAAGCCCTCCAACAACACATTTTCAGCTCTGATCTCCAGCATCTGCAGACTTCACGTTCTCCTCCCTAATGTTGCCAGTTCCTTGATAATTTTTTAGAACTGAAGTGGGCTGCAAAAATGATGTTATTTTAATGATTGATAAAGGGGAAGGGGGAATGTGTTAAAGACATCCAAAACAAGAGACCAAGGTAGTGTTAATGGTAGCAAAGGAGTGATATAGTTCTAAAATAGGTGTTAATGGTAGGTGTAAATAGCCAAAAATAGGATGGTTTTGCTGAGAACCACCCCATGCAAACTCGCCACTGGGGTTGGTGGGGGATGTGGGCAAAAGTGAGGACTGCAGATGCTGGAAATCAGAGTCAAGATTAGAGTGGTGCTGGAAAAGCACAGCAGGTCAGGCAGCATCCGAGGAGCAGGAGAATCGACATTTTGGGCAGAAACCCTTCATCTGGGGGTCAGGAGAGGATGTAATCAAAATGAAAGCCACTGTTCATGCTCTGAGGTTGTTGAATTCAGTATTGAGTCCTGAAGGCTATAAAGTCCTATGCATTTCTTTTCGTTTGAGAGAGTGTGAGATGATAATGTTGGGAGAAGGCGAGGACTGCAGATGCTGGAGATCAGAGTCGAGAGTGTGGTGCTGGAAAAACACAGCACCTCAGGCAGCTTCTGAGGAGCAGGAGAATTGACATTTTGGGCATAAGTTGGTTCTCCTACTCCTTGGATGCTGCCTGACTCACTGTGATTTTCCAACACCACACTCTCGACTGAAATGATAATGTTACAATGAGGAAAATCGGGTATCTGACACCACATAACCAATCAGATTGAATGGACTGTGAAATTGACAATGTAAGGACTGAGAAGTGCAAGTTCAGAGTGGGTGAATTGAAATCGACAATGTAGGTCAGTCACAGATGAGCTACAGTGGAAGATGGAGATGGTGTAAGTCAGACAGCATATTCTGTGGCTGGAGAAGCTACAAGCAGCAGAAGCCGCAGAAATAAAATCAGTTCTAGGAAGAGAAATGAAGTGAGGGAAATACCAATTAGGAGAGAGAAAAGAAAGACTGAACAGAAAAACTATGTCTTCGAGTCACAGAGATGGACAGTACAGACAGTGACCCTTTGGTCCAACTCGTTCATGCCAACCAGATATCCTAACCTAATATAATCCCATTTGCCAGCATTTGGCCCACATCCCTCTAAAATCTTCCTGTTCATATACCCATCCAAATGCCTTTTAAATGTTGCAATTGTACCAGCCTCCACCACTTCCTCTGGCAGCTCATTCCATACACATACCACCCTCTGTGTGAAAACGTTGACCCTTAGATCCCTTTTGTATCGTTCCCCTCTCACCCTAAATCCATGCCCTCTAGTTTTGGATACACCACCTGAGGAAAAAGACCTTGTCTATTTATCCTATCCATGCCCCTCATGATTTTATAAACCTCTATAAGGTCACCCCTCAGCCTCCGACGCTCCAGGGAAAACAGCCCCAGCCTGTTCAGCCTCTCCCCATAGCTCAAATCCTCCAACCCTGGTAACATCCTTGGAAATCTTTTCTGAACACTTTCAAGATTCACAACATCCTTCCTGTAGCAGTGAGACCAGAATGAATGCAGTATTGTATTTAACAATTTGCATTTTGAAACCTCCAACAATTCTACACGTGTCCATCACACGCAAGGCAACATGTACAATGTGAGCCTTTCTTTCTCTGTGTCACCGCCAACAGATTGTCAGGTTGAAGCATGATCATGTGGGCGGCATGGTGGCACAGTGGATAGCACTGCTGCCTCACAAGCGCCAGAGACCTGGGTTCAATTCCCGACTCAGGTGACTGTCTGTGTGAGTTTGCACATTCTCCCCGTGTCTGTGTGGGGGGTGCTCCGGTTTCCTCCCACAGTCCAAAAACATGCAGGTCAGGTGAATTGACCGTGCTAAATTGCCCGTAGTGTTAGGTAAAGGGGTAAATGTAGGGGTATGGGTGGGTTGTGCTTCGGTGGGTTGGTGTGGACTTGTTGGGCTGAAGGGCCTGTTTCCACACTGTAAGTAATCTAATCTAACTCTGCAATAATACACCATTTCTTTCATTTTTTAGGAGTTTAACCTCATAGACCGGAAGGAATTGGCTCCATTGCAGGAACTGATCGAGAAACTGACTACAAAGGACAGATAGAAAGCAGCTGAAAGAGAAACACAATCCATTTCCCCTCTTTAAGAAAACTGGACACAGACGATGGATTGGATGTTGTAAAATCCACGCTATGCTAGTGCTGATGAAATTGCAAGTGTTTTCCATTCGAAGGTTTGATACAAGATGATCCTAGACTTCTCTTTAAGCACAGACAGCTTTCGCTGAGGCATGTTGCTACGCTGCACAGAATCCTCCGATGCCTGTAAAATGTAATTCATTGGCACCGATTATAAGCTACCTTCTCCAAGTGCCTGCATTGTTTCATAAATTCCAATTTATTTTTCTTTCTTTTCAGTGTTTTGATAAAAGAATAAAATAACACACTGGGCTGACACTTCATCGAGGGAAGATTCCACTGATTATAAAAGGTCTTCTATTTTGGATATGATTCATAAAGTCTTCACTGAAACGTGTTGTTTCTTGAGGTTTTCAGGGCTGAAGCCTTCACACACTTGGTCGAGATGTTGGTTATTCTGAGGGTGTTTGTGCTGCTTTAGCTGTATCTGTTGTTGTTAGTTCCGCATTGGCAGTTTCAGGTACATTATCCAAAACCTGGCTGTCCAAACCTCGGGAATGCTTGAATGTTCCATGCAGCGATACCGCTGTGTCAAACTAAGCAGCAGTAGACTTTCAGAGATTTAGAAATGTTGTAACATAAGTCTATAGCTCAATACAAACAGCTTTCACCATGCCCTTCTGGATTCTTTCCCTGTCCAGCAGCCAATCACCATTGGGAAGAACCCTGCCTTTTCCCCCCAAGATAAATATTCATAATACTTAATATTAGTCAGTATATAATTTACATGCAAGCATGGTGCTGGGTCCACTGATTTTTGTCATTTACATAAATGATTTGGATGTGAGCATAAGAGGTACAGTTAGTAAGTTTGCAGATGACACCAAAATTGGAAATGCAGTGGACAGTGAAGAAGGTTACCTCAGATTACAATAGGATCTTGACCAGATGGGTCAATGGGCTGAGAAGTGGCAGATGGAGTTTAATCTAGATAAATGTGAGGTGCTGCATTTTGGAAAAGCAAATCAGAGCAGGAGTTATACACTTAATGGTAAGGTCCTGGGGAGTGTTGCTGAACAAAGAGACCTTGGAGTGCAGGTTCATAGCTCCTTGAAAGTGGAGTCGCAGGTAGATAGGATAGTGAAGAAGGCATTTGGTATGTTTTCCTTTATTGGTCAGAGTATTGAGTACAGGAATTGGGAGGTCATGTTGCGGCTGTACAGGACATTGGTTAGGCCACTGTTGGAATATTGCATGCACTTCTGGTCTCCTTCCTATCGAAAAGATGTTGTGAAACTTGAAAAGGTTCAGAAAAGATTTACAAGGATGTTGCCGGGGTGGAGGATTTGAGCTATAGGGAGAGGCTGAATAGGCTGTGGCTGTTTTCCCTGGAGTGTCGGAGGCTGAGGGGTGACCTTATAGAGGTTTATAAAATCACAAGGGGCATGGATAGGATAAATAGACAAGGCTTTTTTCCTGGGGTGGGCGAGTCCAGAACTAGAGGGTGAGGTTTGGGTGAGAGGGGAAAGATTTAAAAGGGACCTAAGGGGCAACTTTTTCACACAAAATGTGATGTGCATATGGAATGAGCTGCCAGAGGAAGTGGTGGAGGCTGGTACAATTACAACATTTGAAAGGCATCTGGATGGGTATATGAATAGGAAGGGTTTGGAGGGATATAGGCCGGGTGCTAGCAAATGGGAGCACATTAGGTTAGGATATCTGTAGGCATGGACGAGTTGGACCAAAGGGTCTGTGTCTGTTCTGTACATCTCTATGACTCTATGATTCTATATGGACAAGGAGGCCACTCGGCCCTTTGAGCCTGCCCCACCATCAATATGATCCTGGCTGGTCTGACTTTAACTCTGAGTCTACACTCCCGTATACCCCCCCGATAATCTTACATCCCCTTGGTCATCAGGAATCTATCTACCTTCACCTTCAAAATATTTACAGATTCTGCACCCACTGCTGTTTGAGGAAGAGAATTCCAAAGACCCTCATCATTTCCCTATTTCCCTATCTCTGATCTAAACGGGCTGACCCCCCCCTCACCCCCTTACTTTTAAACTCAGACCCCAAGTTCTAGATTTTCTCATTCTCCCACATCCACCTGGTCAGGGTCCCTCAGGATCTGAAATGTTTCAATGAAATCTCCTCTGTCTCTTCGAAACTCCAGAGGATACTGGGCCCAGCCTTTCCAGCCTTTCCTCATCAGGCAATCCCCACGTTCCAGGGATTAGTCTGGGAAACCTGCTCTGATCTGTGTCCAACACGTGAACATCTGTCAGTAAGTACGGGAACGACACAGTACACAGGACTCCAGATCCGGTCTCACCAATACCCCGTTTAACTGAAGCATAACCTTCATACCCTTGCACTCAATACCCCTCACAATAAAACACAACATTTTATTGAACTGACTGAGTGTAGTAGAATAAATGTTTATCTATGCAATGTCATTGGAAAACCAAAGGAACACATGTTTTCCATTGAAGTCTGTGGTCTCTATATATATTACTTACATCAGGAGTCGTTTTTTAAAATAACAGTGAATATTCATTCATTGCCATGGTAACTGACAGAGAATAAAAATTGACATTACCCAACTAGAGAGAGAGAGATAGAGAGAGATTCCCCTGAAGTTTGGGAGAGCGAGATGGGACCTCGAGCATACGTTTTTGATCATGCTCATCTCGAAACGTCGACTCTCCTGCTCCTCGGATGCCGCCTGACCAGCTGTGCTATTCCAGCACCACAATTTTTCCCTCAGTCTCTTGTGAAGTGCTGCTGTACTGTCTCTCCTGGAATTTATTTAGTTCTGTTCCTGCTGCTTCCTGTTGCTGGCTGTAGTGGTTGGTATATTAGGTCCAGGTCTATATCTTGGTTGATAAGCCCGTGGATGAGTGCCATGCTTCTACACATTTTCTGGCTGTCCCCTGTTTGGCTTGTCCTGTGATCGTTGTATTGTCCCAGTCACATATGTGGTCTGTGTCATGTGTGTGTGGCTACTGGGGCCAGCTGGTTGTGGGGTGTAGTGGTTAGTTGGTGTTCATTGACGTGGATTACTAGTTGTCTGCTTGTTTGTCCTAGATAGTGTTTTGTGCAGTCTTTGCATGGAATCCTGTAAATTACATCAGTCTTGCACATTATGGGTAACGGGTCTTTTGTCCTGGTGAGTTGCCTGAGCGTGGCTATCGGTTTATGGACTGGGGCCAGCAACAGGAAGCAACAGAAACGGAAACAAATAAATTTCAGAAGACACAGAACAGCAGCACTTCATAGGAAGCTCCAAAGCGCTGAAGATGTCACCGAGACAGGGGACGAAAATCAACATCCCAGCTCGGCGGATATACCCACAGTTACGGCAACGGACAGCCGAGCTACAAACTGTTACACAAACCTTGAGTTGGGAGATTGTTATACCACCCCTCTGGAACAGGTGGGATTTGAACCAGGAGCTCCTGGCTCCAAGGCAGGGACAAGAATTCTGCCCTTTTTTATAAAGAACTCAATTTGATTTTTCCCTTGCTTTTATATCCAGAAATGCTCTTACACATAACTCAATGAATGCCCTATGTTTTCCAATCGATTAACTACATACATGTGCAAACATTAAAGGCGAGGGGAGGGAGGGGTTCAGGGTGAGAGAGTAGGAATTAAATCAAAGTGGACTTGGAACGGGAGAACTCAGCTCCTTATTTTTTTATTTAACCTATTTTCCTAAACAGTTTGTTCAGAGATGCCATTACACATATATTGAATCCAGCCCTGCCAGTCCAGGGATAAGGACACTACCTCTGTGCCACAAGAGGGCCCCTAATGCCATGACATGTGCGGGACCATTAAAGTGAGGTATAGGCACTGCTGGGATATGAACCCAGGATCTCCAAATGCCTAGACACGAACTTTAATCAATTAAAAGACATAATGCCAGCTTATTACACATCTCTGGGACTTGAACTTGGGGCTCCCAGACAAGGGATAAGGACGTTGCCACTGCACCACAAGGGGCCCAGAATTCAGCCAGTATATTCTACTTGAAGAAGTTTTTAAGTTTTAAGGAAAAACACTAGTACAATGAAAGGGGCGTGGCCGGTTCTCCCAGTTGAGCTTTCTCTGGTTTGGTTTAGTTTGGTTTTAGTAAGCAGACCGTGTTTTGAGGCTGCTAGTCCAACAAACAGCTCTGTGGAGGAAGGTGTACCATGCTGAATCCCTCTGCCATCTCTCTCTCTCTCCTGTAAGACCCTGTGTTTGATTTTACCATTTTTTGGCAAAGGGGTGTTAATGGGGATTGTTGCAAGAATTTGGAACAGCATCATTAAGTTGGGACAATCTGTTGGGTTGACGGAGAGGCTAAGTTATTCTGCATTCTGTTCTCTTCTGTTTGTGTTTCATTCGGTATTCTGTAAGTAAGTTCTGTTTTAGTTGAAACCGAGAGGTTTTGATCAGCTGCATCCCTCCTGTAATATCCACTTTACACCAACTCAATAAAATCAGAAAAATTAGGGCCTGAGCTGTCTTCCTGAAATGATTCAGGGGGGATCTGACCTGGTCCAAAATTGGATTAACAGTATAACAATAATACCACTGAGCCACTGCCTTCCCTAAAAACTTGACATTTTTGATGTTCAGTTAGATCTCAGTTAAATTTTCCTAGGGGATGGAGACTGCGAGAACTGTACACTTACAGGATCTGAATATAGTGTTCTTAAGGATCTGCCTCTGTACCCCTCACCCCCACCCTAGTCATAGAGTCATGTTGGAATATTGCGTGCACGGAAACAGACCCTTCAGTCCAACCTGTCCATGCAGACCAGATATCCCAACCCAATCTAGTCCCACCTGCCAGCATCTGGCCCATATCCCTCCAAACCCTTCCTATTCATATACCCATCCAAATGCCTCTTAAATGTTGCAATTGTACCAGCCTCCACCACTTCCTTTGGCAGCTCATTCCATACACGTACCACTCTTTGCATAAAAATGTTGCCCCTTAGGTCTCTTTTATATCCTTCCCCTCTCACCCAAAACCTATGCCCTCTAGTTCTGGACTCCCCGACCCCAGGGAAAAGACTGCCTATTTATCCTATCCATGCCCCTCATAATTTTATAAACCTCTGTAAGGTCACCCCTCAACCTCCCACAGTCCAGGGAAAACAGCCCCAGCCTTTTCAATCAGCCAACCTTGGCAACATCCTTGTAAATCTTTTCTGAACCCTTTCTAGTTTCACAACATCTTTCCGATATAAAGGAGATCAGAATTGCACGCAATATTCCAACAGTGGCCTTACCAATGTCCTGTATAGTCACAACATGACCTCCCAACTCCTGTACTCAATAATGGGATTAAGGTGTTGAAGATGAAACTGTAGTCAATACATAGGAGTCTGACCTAGGTATCCTTGTTATCCAGATGTTCCAGGGATAAATGTAAGGCCAGGGAGATGGTGCCTGCTGTGGACCTGTTGCAGTAGTAGGTGAATTGTAAAGGATCAAGGTGGGCCAGGAGGCTGGAGATGATGTGAGTCATGACAAGCATCTCGAAGCTCTTCATAATGACTGCGGTCAGAGCTAACGGACGGTTGTCATTGAGACATTCTTGAATACAACCTCTCCCCTCCTGATCTCCATGACCTGCTCCAGTCTCTGGAATTGCTGCTATCTTTTGAAGCCTCTTGACCACCCCTCGATTCCCATCGCTCCACCTTGACCATCCCCCGATTCCCATCGCTCTCCCTTGACAACCCCCCGATTCCCATCGCACCACCTTGACCATCCCCCGATTCCCATCGCACCACCTTGACCATCCCCCGATTTTCATCGCTTCCCCCATGACTATCCCCCTGATTCCCATCGCTCCACCTTGACCATCCCCCGATTCCCATCGCTCTCCCTTGACCATCCTCTGATTCCCATCGCTCCCCCCTTGACCATCCCCCGATTCCCATCGCTCCACCTTGACCACCGCCCGATTCCCATCGCTCCCCCTTGACCATCCCCCTGATTCCCATCGCTCCACCTTGACCACCGCCCGA
Source organism: Hemiscyllium ocellatum (assembly GCF_020745735.1). Taxonomy (NCBI): domain Eukaryota; kingdom Metazoa; phylum Chordata; class Chondrichthyes; order Orectolobiformes; family Hemiscylliidae; genus Hemiscyllium; species Hemiscyllium ocellatum. The sequence continues at coordinate 43,894,616 of NC_083436.1, read as the reverse complement.
TTCCCATCGCTCCACCTTGACCATCCCCCTGATTCCCATCGCTCCCCCTTGACCATCCCCCGATTCCCATCGCTCCCCCTTGACCATCCCCGATTCCCATCGCTCCACCTTGACCACCGCCCGATTCCCATCGCTCCACCTTGACCACCCCCCGATTCCCATCGCTGCACCTTGACTATCTCCCGATTCCCATCACTCCACCTTGACCACCCCCGATTCCCATCGCTCCCCCCTTGACCACCCCCCAATTCCCATCGCTCCACCTTGACCATCTCCCGATTCCCATCACTCCACCTTGACCACCCCCGATTCCCATCGCTCCCCCCTTGACCACCCTCCAATTTCCATCGCTCCACCTTCACCATCCCCCAATTCCCATCGCTCCACCTTGACCTCCCCCAATTCCCATTGCTCCACCTTGACCATCCCCCCAATTCCCATTGCTTCCACCTTGACCATCCCCCTGATTCCCATCGCTGCACCTTGACCACCCCCCAATTCCCATCGCTCCCCCTTGACCATCCCCCGATTCCCATCACTCCACCTTGACCAGCCCCTGATTCCCATCGCTCCGCCTTGACCATCCCCCGATTCCCATCGCACCACCTTGACCAGCCCCTGATTCCCATCGCTCCGCCTTGACCATCCCCCGATTCCCATCGCTCCACCTTGACCACCCCCCGATTCCCATCGCTCCACCTTGACCACCCCTCGATTCCCATCGCTCCACCTTGACCATATCCCGATTCCCATCGCTGCACCTTGACCATATCCCGATTCCCATCACTCCACCTTGACCATCCCCCCCCGATTCCCATCGCTGCACCTTGACCATATCCCGATTCCCATCACTCCACCTTGACCACCCCCCGATTCCCATCGCTCCCCCTTGACCATCCCCTGATTCCCATCATTCCACCTTGACTGCCCCCGATTCCCATCGCTCCACCTTGACCATCCCCTGATTCCCATCATTCCACCTTGACCATCCCCCGATTCTCATCGCTCCACCTTGACCATCCCCTGATTCCCATCGCTCCACCACTGGCAGCCCAGCTCCCAGTTGCTTGGGCCCAAGCTTTGAAGTCATTTCCCTTAACCTTTCCACATCACTAGCCTCCAAAAAATTCCAAACCCTTACCTCTTAGACTGAACTATTGTCTATAGGGTGTCTCAGTAGTTAGCTCTGCTGCCTCACAGAGCCAGGAACCCTAGTTCAATTCCAGTCTTGGGTGACTGTCTGTGTGGAGTTTGCACATTCTCCCCATGTCTCTGTGAGTTTGCTACAGTTTCCTTCCAGGTGTCCAGTCCAAAGATGTGCAGGTTAGCTGAACTCTCAATGCTCAAGTGCCTATAATGTTCAGGGATGTGTAGGTTAGGTGCGTTAATCAGGGGTAAATATAGGATAATGGAGTAGGGAAATGTGTCTGGGAGGGTTACTCGTTGGAGGGTTGGTATGGGCTTGTTGGGCCGAATGGCCTGTTTCCACACTGCAGGGATTCTATGCCTTGTGTCGTATTGTGTGGCAATTTTTTTAGAATACCTGCTCGAGGTTCCTTGGAATTTTATTCAGTTGTTAAAGGCACTATATAAATGTGTTGTTATTTCAGTTGCCAATGTGCTATTTGTCTGCCGTGCACCTGAGTTTCTTGAAATGACTGGGAGTTGGTGCAGACGAGAAAACGAGGGGTTGGTGGTTAATAGTAAAACTGTTACTCAGGCTTCCTGAGGTCACAGGCCCACAAAGAGCTGGTGCAGAATTAATTCATTGAATGAATGAATGAGTGAGAATGTGTTTCCTGTCCCTAACTCTCACTAAGCCAGCTGGACCACTTCAGTTCAGAGAGAGACAGAGAGGTTGCCACCAGCTCTCTCACTCCTGCTTTCAGCTCCAGCCCTGACCATGGCTGTCCCTCCAAGTAAAAGGAGCCGACATCAGACCAACAGCATCAAGCCTCAGAAAGTTTCAATCGAGGGGAATATTGGTAAGTGCCGAGGAGCTGTACGCGCACACACACACACACACACACACACACACACACACACACACACACACACACACACACACACACAGAAGCACCACACACACATACAGACGCACCACACACACACACACCCACCCACACCTACACACACCTACACACACAAAGACGCACCACACACACACACTGAGATGCACCACACACACATATATCCACCCACCCACACACAATGAGACACGACACACACACACACACACACACGCACAGACTCACACATACACAGACACACACTGACACACATGCTCTCTCCCTCTCACACACACACAACACAGTGGTCGTTAACACACTGAGGCTGCCTAGAAACCAGAGCTTGGCCCCGAGAGCTCCCCCACCACAGTGTGTAATCGGTCCTAGCTGTACCTAATGCGTTCAGCTCCAGTGTTGCTCAGAGAATGCTTGTTCTCGCTGCATGTCAAATATTGAGGAGCAAAGGGTTGGGTCAGTGTACACTGGTTAAAGGGACTGTCCCTCTCTTGAATGCAGTGCTTATTTTACATCAAGCTGTCACTTGTGACACAATATCAAATAAAAGCAGATCCTCAATGTTATTTATAATCTGTCCGTCCCTCACTCGGTATGTGAATGTGAGGTGTGAGGTCAACATCTGCCTCAAATTGTGACATCCCCTGACACTTTGCGTAACTTGTGGGCGGCACGGTGGCACAGTGGTTAGCACTGCTGCCTCACAGCACCAGAGACCCGGGTCCTATTCCCGTCTCAGGCGACTGACTGTGTGGTGTTTGCATGTTCTCGTGGGTTTGCTCCGGTTTCCTCCCACAGTCCAAAGATGTGCTGGTTAGGTGAAATTTGCTCCTAGTAGGGTGATGGCCTTAATTTGAAGTTCCCAAATTCCCCATGGTCTCACCCCCTCCCTATCTCTGTAACCCCCCTCCAACCTGTACACTCCTCTCTATCTGTAATGCCCTCCAGCCTCTACACCCCCTCCCTATCTTTGTAGCCCCCTCCAACCCCTACATCCCTCTCTATCTCTGTCACCTCCTCCAGCCACTACACCCCTTCTCTATCTCCATCACCTCCTCCCTATCTCTGTAACCTACACTCCCTCCAGCCCCTACACCCCCTTCCCTATCTCTGTCACCTCCTCCAGCCCCTACACTCCCTCCCTATCTCTGTAACCCCCTACACCACCTCTCTATCTCCGTCGCCTCCTCCAGGCCTTAGAAGACATCAGATCTCTGTGCTTTCCCAATTCCGTCCTCCGTTATTCACGATTTTTATCATTCTGCCATTGGTGTTTGTACTTTCCACTGCCTGGACCCCTCATTCTGGAATTCCAGCTCTCTATCTTGTTTTGTATACCTTTCAGAAACTTTAAGACACAGGAACAGAGGTAGATCATTCTGCCCATCAAATCTCTGCCATTCAATGAGATTGTGGCTGATCTGATAATCCTTAACTCCACTTTCCAGCCTTTTCGCCACAACCCCTTGATTGCCTTCCCGATTATCAATCTTAACCTTGAATATATTTAATGACTCAGCCTGAGTAGCCCTCTGGTGGTAGCCCTCTGGTGGTAAAGAATTTCATGGGTACACTCCCCTTGGAGAGAAGAAACTCTTCCTCATCTGTAGCTATAAATGAACTCCTTAAAATATTCCTTTTCTTTTGGTCACCTGTCCCAACATCCTCTCGTGGACCAACGTTTCTCTGATGACCCCCTCCTTTAAACATTGCAGGGTGTGTTTAATAAAGATGTAACATAAACCCGAGTTGTCATTAGGACACCAACAGTGATTTGGACAAGGCACCGTCAGATCATGGCGGAGGAATCTTACCCGCTCTATTCTTATAGCTATCCGCAAGAGAGGGAAAACCCACTCGGCCCATCAATGTTGTGTTGGCTCATGGGAAAGAGAGGAGAAAGTGAGGACTGCAGATGCTGGAGATCAGAGCTGAAAATGTGTTGCTGGAAAAGCGCAGCAGGTCAGGCAGCATCCAAGGAGCAGGAGATTCAACGCTTCGGGCATCAGCTCCTTGGATGCTGCCTGACCTGCTGCGCTTTTCCAGCAACACATTTTCAACTCATGGGAAAGGGAAACACGAGTGGACCATTTGGGCCTGATCCTCCATTAATCCAGATTATGGCTCTTCTCCATCCTCGAAGCCACTTTCCTGTTTGATCTGTTCCTCCTATCTGAAAGATCTATCTCCTGTAAACTCTGCAAACTCCTCCCATACCGCGGAGGAACAGAAGGCCATTCCAACCCCGCTCCATCACTCACATCACCTTCGGTCTCAGAGCCGCCATTTTCAATGAATGCCATCTTCTTCAAATATGCTTCCAGCTGCTGGCAAATCGACATTGGTGCAGATTTTGGGGCAGGCCAGTAAGGATTGGGATGTGGTCGCTGAGCCCATCGCCCGTTGGTGTAACGTGCAAACTGAGGGAGACGACTCTGAGGTAAGGGGGTGAGTATTCCGTGGGAGGGAGCGTGCTGCTCATACCCTCACCCCCAACCCCAACCCCAACCCGCGATGAAGTGTTGGGGCCACCTGGCCTCCCTTCCAGTGTAACATGCTCCAGGTGACATTGAGGGATTGGGAGCCAGATTTCTGCCTCTCACTGGGAGCCAGGTGGGCTGGGGTGGGGGGGCAGGGGAGTGAAAACCAGGCACTATAAGACTTTGCCCACATTGGCACTGATGTATACAGCGTCCTCTCCAAATGACGCACTTGCCCTTCTTGCCTTTTCAGAGACTGGGAGACATTCCTGATGAAGGGCTTATAGAGTCATAGAGTCACAGAGATGTACAGCACAGAAACAGACCCTTCGGTCCAACCCGACCATGCCTACCTGATGTTCCAACCCAATCGAGTCCCATCTGCAAGCACCTGGCCCATCTCCCTCCAAACCCTTCCTATTCAGGCACCCATCCAAATGCCTCTTAAATGTTGGTTCAAAACATTGACTCTCCTGCTCCTCAGATGCTGCCTGACCGGCTGTGCTTTTCCAGCACCACAATTTTTGACACTGCCTTTTCTGAGATGTCATGTAAAAATGATTGGCTGATCAGACCAGGAGCATATTCACTGAGATACACTGCTGGGGAATGTGACAGAGGCAGCTTCAACGGAGGCATCCAAGAGGTGCATTGGATGGTTACCTGGACAGAAATGGTATGCAAGGGTATGGAGAAAAAGTAGGAGATTGGCACTGGGTAGTAGAGGCACAATGGGCCGAATGTTCTCTTGCTGTTCTATAACAATGTGATTCTGTGATATTATGGCCTTCTGACTCTGGCACACCCTTGGTAAGCCAGCGGCAGTGTGGCATAGTTGGGTCTGTTGCCTTGTACATAGACACAATTGCCTGTTAGGTTCTTTTGTTCAAATTTCAGGCAAGCTGCCAATATCATTCCCTGCTAGCCCACCTTGAACAGGGGCTGGGTAGGGATGATCGGGAAAATGAGGCTGTGGGTGGGCAGGGTGGTAGGAGTGGGCAGGGTGTGGGGACAGGGTGGTAGGGGTGGGCAGGGCGCGGGGGGTGGGCAGGGTGGTAGGAGTGGGCAGGGTGTGGGGACAGGGTGGTAGGAGTGGGCAGGGTGGTAGGGGTGGGCAGGGCACAGGGGGTTGGGCAGGGTGGTAGGGGTGGGCAGGGTGCGGGGGCAGGGTGGTGGGGTGGGCAGGGTGCGGGGGCAGGGTGGTAGGGGTGGGCAGGGTGCGGGGGGGGTGGGCAGGGTGTGGGGACAGGGTGGTAGGGGTGGGCAGGGCGCGGGGGGGTGGGCAGGGTGGTAGGAGTGGGCAGGGTGTGGGGACAGGGTGGTAGGAGTGGGCAGGGTGGTAGGGGTGGGCAGGGCACGGGGGGTTGGGCAGGGTGGTAGGGGTGGGCAGGGTGCGGGGGCAGGGTGGTAGGGGTGGGCAGGGTGCGGGGGCAGGGTGCGGGGGGGTGGGCAGGGTGCGGGGGCAGGGTGGTAGGGGTGGGCAGGGTGCGGGGGGGTGGGCAGGGTGCGGGGGCAGGGTGCGGGGGCAGGGTGGTAGGGGTGGGCAGAGTGCGGGGGGGGTGGGCAGGGTGCGGGGGCAGAGTGGTGGGGTGGGCAGGGTGGTAGGGGTGGGCAGGGCACGGGGGGTTGGGCAGGGTGGTAGGGGTGGGCAGGGTGCGAGGGGGTGGGCAGGGTGCGGGGGCAGGGTGGTAGGGGTGGGCAGGGTGCGGGGGCAGGGTGGTAGGGGTGGGCAGGGTGCGGGGGGGTGGGCAGGGTGCGGGGGCAGGGTGCGGGGGCAGGGTGGTAGGGGTGGGCAGGGTGCGGGGGCAGGGTGGTAGGGGTGGGCAGGGTGCGGGGGCAGGGTGGTAGGGGTGGGCAGGGTGCGGGGGGGGTGGGCAGGGTGCGGGGGCAGGCTTTACCAGCTGCTGTGTTTTATACAGCATCTGTCACTGAAAACACTGGGTGATCCAAGTGGGTAGTGCACAATCCAGAGGTTTATAAAGACATAGCCAAGGGTTTTTCCCAGGGGTGGGGGAGTTTGAAACTAGAGAGGCATTTTTTAGGGTGAGAGGAGAAAGAATAATAAAAGACCTAAGGGGTAACTTTTTCCACACAGAGGGTGGTGTGTGTATGGAATGAGCCGCCAGAGGAAGGAGTGGAGGCTGGTACAATTACAGCATTTAAAAGGCATCTGGATGGGTAGATGAACAGGAAGGGTTTGGAGGGATATGGATCAAGTATTGGCAAATGGGACTAGATTAATTTAGGATATCTGGTCAGCATGGACAGGTTGGAGTGGAGGGTCTGTTCCCCCACTGTGTGACTCTCTGAGTCTGTGTACACAATTCCAATCACAGATATGTACTGTCCAGGCCAAACTGGTTATTGCAATCATCTCAAACTGAGGTTGGCCACTTAGGAGTGAAGGAGGAGAAATGTTTTCACTCTGAGGGTGCTGAGAGAGACAGAAAAGCACAGTGAAACCTGCAAAACAATCTCCTGTAATGGGATACCACTCTTTGATGCCTGCCCCTAATTAACCTGGAGAAGGTGGGCGTGAGCTGTCTTCTTCAACAGCGACAATCACTGGGCATCCGCAATGTCCTTAGGCAGGGAATTCCAGGGTTTTGACCCAGCAACACTGAAGGAACAGTGATACATTTCCAAGCTGGGCTGGGCTGGAGGGTTGATTAAGTTGAACAGCACACTGCTCACACAATAACATGGTGGAAGTGGACATGGGAGGGCAGATTGGCATTTATGCTCAGAGTGAAAAAGGGCAGACTAGAATGTGAGGCATATCATTTGGTAGGTGTCCTGTTCACATTATGGGGGGGGGGGGGGGCACATATACAATGATGTAAAACCCTTTTCTTAAGCACCATCTGACTCCCCTAACCTGTCCCCTCAGCCCAATCCTTGCACCCACCCCACCCAATCACATCCTAAAAGCCCCCGATTCACCTTTTCCAGGGCAACTCTGGTCCTCTTCAGACTGTGACTGGCAGTGCCCACGACCCAATCGGATTACCCAGTATTAGTGGATCTCCTCCCGAGTGGAGGAACAGGATGTGGGGATATCCTTTATGTGAAACAGTGAAACAAATGGGCTGTAGACTGGCTGTGTTGTTGAAATGCCAGGAGAGTGTATTGTTAAGTGGTGCACACTTTTAGCTGTGCAAGGCAATATTGCTTTCCAAAGTGGCGAAGGCACTACTTTGAGACAGAACACCAACAGTCTGTCACCAAAGGGAAATACTACTCAGCGACAGTCGCAGATTGTCTGAGCTGCTGTCTGTTACAAATAGAAAAGTGCTCAGCAGCCAGATACCCAGAGCCTGTGAATTGAAAGCATCTTTCTCACCCTGTCTCTCTCCACATGAGAGAGTGAGAAGACAGAAAAACCAAGAAAGGTTAAAACAAAGAATTCCAACAAGAAAAATACCTTGGCCCATCTGATCAGCTATCAGAGTAAGGAATGACCATTGTTTATAGGCCACAGTGTATCATCAGCGCTAAAGATCAACCCACTCTTATGGTCTGGCCTCTTGATCTACAGTAGTTTGTCCCCTGTATTTTTCCCCCCATAATACGGGGCTTTCTGTTATACCGTATGCTTCATCAACACAAATTCACTGAAATGTGATTGACAAATTGGGGACAGTGTTTCTAAAGCGCGAACTTTTAAAATGCGTGTTGGCTGTAACAGGATTACATCACCAACACTTTAAGCACCGCTTCTGGAGCATATGGGTGGCTCAGTGGTTAGCACTGCTGCCTCATAGTACTAGGGTCCCAGGTTCAATTCCAGCCTCAGGCTACTGTCTGTGTGGAGCTTGCATATTCTCCCTGGGTTTCCTCCCACAGTCCAAGGATGTGCACGTCAGGTGAATTGGCTATGCTAAATTGCCCATAGTGTTAGGTGCATTAGTCAGAGGGAAATGGGTTACTCTTTGGAGGGTCAGGTTGGGCTGAGGGGCTGTTTCTACACTATAGGGAATCTAAAAACAAAAGCTGCACGAGAACATGCCATTGCATTATGGAAGATCTGACCATACCTGTGGTAGAGTTTCAGTAATAGCATAGTTATTCTTCATTTTCTCTGTGATTTGCTAAAGTTAAGTGAGTTAAATATAAAACCAGCTGGGAATTTCTTTGCCCTCATTAGCAGTCAGTCAGGCCATTTGGCTGTCTTGGTGATCTCATGAGGATTTTGTACGCGTTGTCAGAGCTGGTGGAACCCGATTTTCAGAGCACTCTTCCCTGTCACTTTCTGACAGATTTCTGATGAAAATTGGCCTCAGGACCTTGAGGAGCACTCCCCCTGCACTTGCTCAAAGTCAGAAGTCACATGACACCAGGGTATAGCCAAACATGTTCATTTGAAATCACAAGCTTTTGGAACATTGCTCCTTCATCAGACTTCACCTCTTAGAGGTTCCCTCTCTTGGTCTCCTTGACCATGCTGGGACGCCCGGACCAACCAACCCAACCACCCCGTGGCTCAACACTTCAACTCCCCCTCCCACTCCACCAAGGACATGCAGGTCCTTGGACTCCTCCATCGCCAGAACATAACAACACGACGGTTGGAGGAAGAGCGCCTCATTTTCCGCCTGGGAACCCTCCAACCACAAGGGATGAACTCAGATTTCTCCAGTTTCCTCATTTCCCCTCCCCCCACCTTGTCTCAGTCGATTCCCTCGAACTCAGCACCGCCCTCCTAACCTGCAATCCCCTTACTGACCTCTCCTCCCCCACCCCACTCCGGCCTATCACCCTCACCTTGACCTCCTTCCACCTATCACATCTCCATAGCCCCTCCCCCAAGTCCCTCCTCCCTACCTTTTATCTTAGCCTGCTGGACACACTTTCCTCATTCCTAATGAAGGGCTTGTGCCCAAAACGTCGAATTTCCTGTTCCTTGGATGCTGCCTGACCTGCAGCGCTTTAACCAGCAACACATTTTCATGCTAGAAAGTGACCATCTGGGTGGGGACCTGCATGGAGCACTTTCTTTGAAGAAGGTCTCATCAAGTCTGAGTTTTCCCGGTGGTGTGTGTTTTTCTTGCCGTGTATGTCATGTCTGTTTAAACTGAACTCCTTGTGTGTTAAAGGAGTTAACCGCATCTCAAAAGAATGGAGGGAACCTGCTGCAAATGATGTACGACAAGCCAGAACGCTGGTCCTACACCTTTCAGAACTATGCCTCTTTAAGCAGAGTGCGGTCACAGCTCAGACCTCTCAGCGACAGAGTGAAAGATTCTGCCCAGCCAGTTCAATTCTTTGAGCGATCTCTGTACAGTGACAGGTAATGAGGCGCCTCAGAGGTTTCTCGTGTGTTTGTGAATTTATTCATTTCTCCCCCTCCATCCGCCAGTAACACAAGGAGTCGGCTGTCTGTCAGTCAGTCACTCTCTCAGCACACTGTCACTTCATGTCCCACTCCAGAAAATAACACATAAATTCCACACTGACACTGAGCACAGGGTGCTGCAATATCAGAGGCACTGTCCTTCAGTAAAGCTGTTAAACTGGGCTCCCGCCTGTCCTCGCTACAGAAGATTTCATGGCAGTATTTCTAGGAAGACATTTTGGGACATTTGCCCTTGTGTCCCAGATAGTACTTTATCTCTCAGTCATCATAACGGGAACAGGTTGTCACATTGTCACATTGTTGTTCGAGGTGGGAGGGGAAGTTAGCTGTGTGCGAATTGGCTGCCATCTTTCTTACATTACAACAACGACTACACTTCCGATATTCTTTATTGAATGTCCCGCGTTTACAAAAGTTGCTATATAAATACAAATATTTCTTCCTTTGCAGAATTAAAAATCACACAACACCAGGTTATAGTCCAACAGGTTTATTTGGAAGCACTAGCTTTCGGAGCATTGCTCCTTCATCAGATGATTGTGGAGTATAAGATCATAGGACACAAAATTTATAGCAAAGGTTTACAGTGTGATGTAACTGAGATGATATACTGAAAAAGACCTGGATTGTTTGTTAAGTCTCTCATAAATCCCAGAACTTTGTTAAAGTTACATTCTCAAGTGAACTTTTAACAATAGGTGCCATGTTGGCTCAGATAATGCATTGAAGGTGTGAGTGTCCTGTGTGAGGTTGTCTGCACCCCAATGTTCAGACAAATCTAATCTAAAAAGACATTTACAGAATCTTACATGGATTCATGCAGTTTTTGAGCAATATAAAATGTAATTCTGCAAGTACAAATTCCCCTCCCAAACTTATATATGTGTGTGTGTGTGTGTGTGTGTAGGGTGGGGTGGGGGTTATTAGTGTGTGTGTGGAGGTGGGGGCTGTTAGTGTCTGTGAGAGTGTGTGTATGTGGGTGAGGGTAAAGGGGTATAAATCTGTGAGAGGGTGTGTATGTGTATGTGTGATTGTGGGAGTATATGTGTGAGTATATGAGAGAGGGCTTGTGTATGAGAGAGGGTCTGTGTGAGTGTTTTGGTCTGTAGGAGTGTTTGTGTGTGCGTCTGTCTGTGGGTGCGTGTCTGTGTGTGTGTGTATAGTGCAGTGGGGTCACCTGTAGTGTGACATGAACCCCAGGTCCCTGTTGAGGCCATCCCCATGGGGACCAAATTGGCTATCAGCCTCTGCTCAGCAACAACGCAACATGGAGCAGCGCTCCGAAGGCTAGTGCTTCCAAATAAACCTGTTGCACTATAACCTGGTGTTGTGTGATTTTTAACTTTGTCCACCTCAGTCCAACACCAGCTCCTCCACATCATTCCTTTGCAGAAGCATTGTAGGGAAATATCGGTTTAATTTGTCCTGAATGTCGTGAAGTCAAACCAGGGGCAGACAGCCGGCTCCAGTGGTTTTCTCTCTGATTGCAAACAGTGATAGTCTCAGCTGCTATGGAACTGTATACACGAGGAAGTCACCAGAGAGCCGAATAAGGTCATGTGTCCCCACTCATGGCTAAATAGCTAGTTGAACACACTATTGACCATACTAGCTGCCCATGGGAAAGCTTTTTTGGGAAAGGAAGGAGTTGGAGGAAGTAAAAATGAAGACTTTAACATTATTTAGGGACAGGAATACCTTTTTATTTATTCATCCAGAGGCCTGTCCCTAGTTGCCCCTTGAGAAGGTGGGGATGAGCTACCTTCTTGAACCGCTGCAGTCCATGGGGGCGGCATGGTGGCTCAGTGATTAGCCCTGCAGCCTCACAGCATCGGGGACCCGGGTTTGGTTTCAGCCTCGGGCTGCTGTCTGTGTGGAGTTTGCACGTTCTCCCCGTGTCTGCGTGGGTTTCCTCTGGGTGCTCCGGTTCCCTCCCACAATCGCAAAGGTTTAGGGTGTAGGTTTGCTTGCTGAGCTGTAGGTTTGATATCCAGACATTTCATTACCTGGCTCAGTAACATCATCAGTGACGACCTCCAAGTGAAGCGAAGCTGTTGTCTCCTGCTTTCTAGTTATATGTTTGTCCTGGATGGGGTTCCTGGAACCTTGATGAGTTACCACAATGGATTCTGTAGGTGGTACTCACTGCTTTCACTGTGCAGTAATGCTGAGAACAGTGAATGTTAAAGCTAATGGATGTGGTGCCAACCAAGCGGCTGCTTTGTCCTGGATGGTGTTGAGCTTCTTGAGTGTTGTTGGAGCTGCCCCCATCCAGGCAAGTGGCGAGTATTCCATTACACTCCGGACTTGTGCCTTGTAGATGGTGGGCTTTGGGGAGTCAGGTGAGTTATTTGCTGTAGGATTACCAGCTTCTGACCTGTTTTTATAGACACTGTGTTAATGTGGTGAGCCCAGTTCAGTTTCTGGTGAATTGTAACCCCAGGATGTTGATAGTAGAGATTCAGCGATGACAATGACTATTGAACGTCAATAGTCAGTGGTTAGAATTTCTCTTATTATTTAACAGAAAAGGGCTCTTAATAAGTGAGGGGGAGAGAAAGGAATAGAAAGTTATGCTGAAAGGAAGAGGTGGGTCCTGTGAAGTACAGACCAGAGGGGCCAAATGGCCTGTTCTGTACTGTGAAACTTTCAGTATCTCTGATGATGATGATGAGTAAATCCTCTCCCTCAGTGATCCAATTCTCTGTGATAATGCTTTAGAGGGGTCTTTGTTCAGCAGAACAGTTACATATATAGCAATCAGAACAGCAGGTGGACAACTGATATTAATCTACATTTCGATTTTATTCCATTCACAGGTATGTCTTTGCTTCCAATCTTTATGAATCTGAGTACATCAATGAGACTGAATGGATTATGTACCAAGACTGGCACAGTTGGATACACAGCTACTTTGGTAAAAATATCGAACTCAGTGGCATCGTCTATCTCCGGGCAACACCTGAGGTGAGGGTTTCTGACACTCTGGATCCGAGCTGTTCCAGCCATTGAATTGTAAACCAGAACTGCTGACACCATGTCCTTCCTTTCAAAAACAGTGAAACGGGCCTCTGTATATCTGGCAATTAATGAGCTATGTGAGAGAAAAACATAGTGCAAAGTTGCTAGATTGACTAGAGGGTGGCTAATACGGTGCTCTCATCCAAGAAAGGTGGTAAGGAAAAGCCAGGGAACAATAGACCAGTGAGCCTGATGTTAGTGGTTTGAATGTTGTTGAACAGGATCCTGAAGGACAGGATTGACACATATTTGGAAAGGTTCTGGATCAGTGGTGCTGGAAGAGCACAGCAGTTCAGGCAGCATCCAACGAGCTGCTCGTTGGATGCTGCCTGAACTGCTGTGCTCTTCCAGCACCACTGATCCAGAATCTGGTTTCCAGCATCTGCAGTCATTGTTTTTACCTTACATATTTGGAAAGGCAAGGCCTGATTAGGAATAGTCAATATGGGGAATTGTGCCTCACTAACTTGATTGACTTTTTTGAAGAGGAGAAGATTGATGTGGGCAGAGCGATAGACCTGTCTCCATGGACTTCAGCAAAGCCTTTAATAAGGTTCTTCATGGTAGCCTGCTTTGCAAGGTTAGATCACATGAAATCTGGGAGAGCTAGCCAATTGGATCTAAAATTGACTTGAAGGTAAGAAGAGTGGTGGTAGAGGATTATTTTTCGAATTGGAGGCCTGTGACTAGCAAGGACCAATGCTGGGTCCACTGCTTTTCATCATTTATATAAATGCTTAGAATGTGAATATAGGAGGTAAAGTCATTAAGTCTGAAGATGACACCAAAATTGGAGGTGCACTGAACAGTGAAGAAGATGATCTCAGAGTACATCAGGACCTTGATCAGATGGGCCATTGGGCTGAGGAGTGGCAGATGGAGTTTAATTTAGATAAATGCGAGGTGCTGCATTTTGGAAAGGCAAATCAGGGCAGGACTGATACATTTAATGGTAAGGCCCTAGGGATTGTTGATGAACAAAGACACCTTGGAATTCAGGGTCATTGTTCCTTGAAAGTGGAGTCACGGGAAGACAGGATAGTGAAGGCGGCATTTGGTATGCTTTCCTTCATTAGTCAGTACATTGTGTATTGGAGTTGGGAGGTCATGTTGCAGCTGTACAAGACATTGGTTAGGCTACACTTTTGGAATATCGCATTTAATTCTGGTCTCCTTCCTATGTTGTGAAACTTGAATGGGTTCAGAAAAGATTTACAAGGATGTTGCCAGGGTTGGAGGATTTGAGCTACAGGGAGACGCTGGGGCTGTTTTCCCTGGAGTGTCGGAGACTGAGGGGTGACCTTATAAAATCATGAGGGGCATGGATAGGGTGAACGGACAAACTATTTTCCCTGGTATGGGGGAGTCCAGAACTAGAGGGCATAGGTTCAGGGTGAAAGGGAAAAGATTTAAAAGGGACCTAAGGGGAAACTTTTTCACACAGAGGGTAGTACGTGTAGATTAGATTAGATTACTTACAGTGTGGAAACAGGCCCTTCGGCCCAACCAGTCCACACCGACCCGCCGAAGCGCAACCCACCCATACCCCTACATTTACCCCTTACCTAACACTACGGGCAATTTAGCATGGCCAATTCGCCTGACCCGCACATCTTTGGACTGTGGGAGGAAACCCACGCAGACACGGGGAGAACGTGCAAACTCCACACAGTCGTGTAAGGAATGAGCTGCCAGAGGAAGTGGTGGAGGCTTGTACAATTACAGCATTTAAAAGGCATCTGGATGGGTATATGAATAGGAAGGGTTTAGAGGGATATGGACCAAATGTTGGTATATAGGACTAGATTAATTTAGGATAACTGATTGGCATTCATGGGTTGGACCGAAGGATCTGTTTCCATGCTGTACATCTTTATGACTCTTTGCCACCCATTACCTTCACCAAAGCTCATCAAAAACGAAATTCGCCAAAACCTCCCTCCCTTGGAATACAGGTGATTCCAGTCCAACGTACATCATCATGAGAAAACCACATGGAGAGATGGTCAAAACTGTCACTTAGAAAATAAGTATTAACCCAATCATGCACGTCAATGTAATCACCTAGGAGAGGCCACCTCAGTACCCTCAGTATGCTCCCTCAGCACTGACCCTCTGACAGTGCAGCACTCCCTCAGCACTGACCCTCTGACAGTGTGGCGTTCTCTCTGACAGTGCAACACTCCCTCAGCACTGACCCTCCGACAGTGCAGCACTCCCTCAGCACTGACCCTCTGACAGTGTGGCGTTCTCTCTGACAGTGCAACACTCTCTCAGCACTGATCCTCCAACAGTGCAGCACTCCCTCAGCACTGACCCTCTGACAGTGCGGCGTTCTCTCTGACAGTGCAACACTCCCTCAGCACTGATCCTCCAACAGTGCAGCACTCCCTCAGCACTGACCCTCTGACAGTGTGGCGTTCTCTCTGACAGTGCAACACTCCCTCGGCACTGATCCTCCAACAGTGCGGCACTCCCTCAGCAATGACCCTCCAACAGTGCGGCACTCCCTCAGCACTGACCCTACAACAGTGTGGCACTCCCTCGGTACTGACCCTCTGACAGTGCGGCACTCCCTCAGTACTGACCCTCCGACAGTGCAGCACTCCCTCGGTACTGACCCTCTGACAGTGCGGCACTTCCTCGGTACATATTTCCTGACAGTGCGGCACTCCCTCGGTACTGACCCTCTGACAGTGCGGCACTCCCTCGGTACTGACCCTCTGACAGTGCGGCACTTCCTCGGTACATATTTCCTGACAGTGCGGCACTCCCTCGGTACTGACTCTCTGACAGTGCAGCACTCCCTCAGCACTGACCCTCTGACAATGCAGCACTCCCTCGGTACATATTTCCTGACAGTGCGACATTCCCTCGGTACTGACCCTCTGGCAGTGTGGCACTCCCTCAGCACTGACCCTCTGACAATGCAGCACTCCCTCGATACTTATTTCCTGACAGTGCATTGCTCCCTGTGAACTATCCCTTCAAATTTATTGCCATGTTCTGATTATATTGTACCCCAATTAAAGTATCCAATTGTTGTAAATGCTTTCAAATTGTAACCTGTCATCCACAGAGACTGGAGGCCAAATCCTCTTCATACTGTGACAAATTCAAACCAGTTCTCAGAGACACAAAGCGCATACTGATGCACAACAAATTCATCAAGTTTGGCAATTGCCTCAAGGTCTTAGAAGAAAGTGTGAATGCATTCCATGGATCCAACAAGGGGCTTGGCGTGGTCTCGATGGGCCGAATGGCCTGCTTCCATACTGCAGGGATTCTGTGAAAGTTTGGGTTGGTAATGAATTGTTGGGACATAACACCTTCTCCAACACAGCAAGCTACTAAACTCAGCAGGGTTTTTAGGCAGACAGGTGGAGATGTCATTGACTGAGACAATTGGAAAGGAAGGTTCATTTGTAGTTGATAGTGACTGCTCTGAATGGACAAGTGAGAGAGAGGTCATTGAGATGATAATGGGAAGAAGGCTGTAGGTGGGGAGAATATAAGTTTCAAAGCAAGGACTGGAGTATTTTGGAAGATAAAATATTTTCTGGAGAACCTGCATAGCTATTTGTTTTTCAGAATTGTATGAAGAGGCTGACCCTGCGAGGTCGCCCAGAAGAGAAAGGAATCCCAATGGAATATCTGGAAAAGCTTCATGTCAAACATGAGTGCTGGCTGCAATACAGGACAACGAGGTCAGTGCAATGTTCTTTACCTTCCTCGGATTTGAAAAGTATTCAAATTTTACGGAGCTGTAGACGGATGAATACGTGGATTCAGTAGGTAGGGAAACAGCAGCTGCAGAGAATAGCAAGTGGGGTTCCTGAGGTTGAGAGAACATTAAAAATTTTAAGAAGAGTTAGAATCAGAGAGCATAGGAAAAGACTTTATAGTGCAGTGATAGTATCCTTATCTCTGAGCTAGGAGTCTCTGCAGAGATGATGATTTTTAAAAAGCAACACGGTGGGCGGCACGGTGGCACAGTGGTTAGCACTGCTGCCTCACAGCGCCTGAGACCCGGGTTCAATTCCCGACTCAGGCGACTGACTGTGTGGAGTTTGCACGTTCTCCCCATGTCTGCGTGGGTTTCCTCCGGGTGCTCCGGTTTCCTCCCACAATCCAAAGATGTGCAGGTCAGGTGAATTGGCCATGCTAAATTGCCCGTAGTGTTAGGTAAGGGGTAAATGTAGGGGTATGGGTGGGTTGCGCTTCGGCGGGTCGGTGTGGACTTGTTGGGCCGAAGGGCCTGTTTCCACACTGTAAGTAATCTAATCTAATCTAACACTTTGGGTCAAGGGTCCAGAAACAAAGAATTAAAAATACTGTCTTCTCATATCCACTGATTCTCCTGTTGACAAAGCTGAACTGCTCCTGGGTGTAAATATCTAAGTCTCATTCCAAACAACTTGCATTTGAGCTGTTGGGGACTGGATAAGATTCTCCAGGTTTTATCAGGTAGCCAGAAGTACTGGTACAGAGGAACCTTGATTATCCAAAGGGCATGGGCGGGTGTATTTTGTTTGGTTAATCGAATTTTGGATAATCGAATGCTGGATAACACAGTTTAGCCAAACATCAGGATATTGCGATCTTGCCGGATAATCTGACAGTTTAGATAATCAAATGCTGGATAATTGAGGTTCCTCTGGATTTTTGGAAACTTGACCATGTTCCGAAGAGCATCTGCTGAGAAACAGGATTTCAGGAAAGAGGTCTGAAACTGCTGGTGTATTTTCTGTGTTTGTAAAGCAGAAGTTTAACAACAACAAAAATTTCAAAGTCAGATTTTTCCAGCAATTAAGGCAACAAGCCCCACCTTTTATCTCCTTGAAAGTTTTGCTTGGCTGTTTCCCCAAAGTCACCTAATTTTTAGTAAACAGCAGTTGAACCATTGCATTAACCTATTGGTTTAATTTCTTAATTATGGAAAAATTTCATGGTAAAAACTATTTTTGATTCAGAGAATGTCCGACTGGTTCAAAGTCTTCCAGTTTTTCCCAGATAGTCCTTAATAATAAATATGTATTCCCAATACGACCCTCGCTGCTCTTTCCCTCTGGTCCTGCAATTTTATCCCTTATGCAAGTTCCTGTTGAACAAACTTCCACTGCTCTTTCAGCAGTTCATTCCTGATCAGTATAAATCCATGTCCGTTTTTCCCGTTGCCCAAGGCTTTTGCCCAGTTACCTTTCCCCAAGATACAGGTTAACCTAAGTATGTAACCATTGTCCATTGTTGTAAAAACCCATTGGGTTCACTAATGTCCTTCAGGGAAGGAAATCTGTCATCCTTACCTGATCTGGCCTACACGTGACTCCAGACCCACAGCAATGAGGTTGTCTCTTAACTGCCCCCTGGGGGCCTAGGGATGTGTAGTGATGTCCTCAAACCCATGAATGATTTAAAAAGTAAGATTTCATGCAGGTTTGATGGGCTGAATGGACTCTTTACGTGTTATTTTATGTTCCTGTAGAAATAAGGGGTTTAACTTTTCATCTTAAACTCCCTGCTATCAGAAAGATGTTGTCAAACTTGAAAGAGTGCTGAAAAGATTTACAAGGATGTTGCCAGGGTTGGAGGGTTTGAGCTATAGGGAGAGGCTGAACAAGCTGGGGCTGTTTTCCCTGGAGCGTCAGAGGCTGAGGGGTGACCTTAGAGAGGTTTGTAAAATCATGAGGGGCATGGATAGGATAAATAGACAAAGTCTTTTCCATGGGGTGGGGTGTCCAGAGGGCATAGGTTTAGGGTGAGTGGAGAAAGATTTAAAAAGAACCTAAGGGACAACTTTTTCACACAGAGGATGTTATGTGTGTGGAATAAGCTGCCAGAGGTTGTGGTGGAGGCTGGTACAATGACAACATTTAAAAGGCATCTGGATGGGTATATGAACAGGAAGGGTTTACAGAGATATGGGTCAAGTGCTGGTGAATGGGACTAGGTTAGGTTGGGATATCTGGTCAGTATGGACGGGTTGGACCGAAGGGTCTGTTTCTGTGCTGTACATCTCTATGACTCTGTCACTATCTTACTCCACTTGGCAGCCCAGATGAAGGCTGTCAATGGAACAAAGCCTTATGGGAATGAATACAGAGAGACGTTAAAAGTAGGCTTACATGGAGTGCAAATATTTGGCTTATTTGACGCTCAGTTTAATTCCATGTTCTAATTTCAGGCTTCATTTTGACTACTTGACGAGAGTTCCAGTTTTGACATTGGATGTTAATGAAGATTTCAAAGACAGTGAAGCACATTGTAATGACATCATTGAAAAGGTACGTCAAAGTGGTCAAATATCACATTGTTGTCACTTGGCAAACACAGAAATGGCAAAGTCATCCGTGCTGGTAATGTTGTTTGGGAGATTGATCTGCCAAAGCTATCCCTGTTTTAAATTCAATGTAGAGACATTTCCAAAATGAACTTTTTAACAGGGCTTTGAGAGAGTGCGCTGCTGAATCTGTAACACTCACAGTGTTACTCCAAAAATTAGTTTCCCAAATGCTTAGGAAAATTGATCTTCTGTTTTTCTGAAATGAGGAAAATTAAAGAGAAAATATTAATAATTAAAAATATTAAAGTTTTTTATTCACTTGGGGGACGTGGGTGTCGCTGGCTGGGTCAACATTTACTGCCTGTCCTTAGTTGCCCCTTGAGAAGGTGGGGGTGAGCTGTCTTCTTGACCCGCTGCAGTCCATGTGCTGTAGGTAGACCCACAATGTCCTTAGGGAGGGGATTCCAGGATTTCGACCCAGTGACAGTGAAGGAACAGTGATATATTTCCAAGTCAGGATGGTGTTGGTCTTAGAGGGGAACTTGCAGGGGGTGGTGTTCCCAAGTACCTGCTGCCCTTGTCCTTGTAGACAGAAGTAGTTGTGGGTTTGGAAGGTGCTGTCTAAGGAGCTTTGGTGAATGTTTCCAGTGTATCTTGTAGTTATTACACACTACTGCTACTATTGCTTTACATAGCTCTCCCAATGTTAGCACCAGGTGACAATTAGGAGGACTTTGGAGATCAGACAGAGCTGAGTTTGTCATTGTTATTTCGAGTACCTAGATCAATGCCAGGTTGGATGGGACGGTGGCTCAGTGGTTAGCACTGCCGCCTCACAGCGCCAGGGACCCGGGTTTGATTCCACCCTCGGGCAACTGTCTGCGTGGAATGTGCACATTCTCCCCGTGTCTGCGTGGTTTTCTCCAGGTGCTCCGGTTCCCTCCCACAGTCCAAAGGTGTGAAGTTTAGGTGAATTGACTATTCTAAATTGTCTGTAATGCTCAGGGATATGGGATACTAGATACGGTGAGGTTCTGGATCTTGATTTGGGTGGGATGTTCTTTATAGAAACAGTTTGGATTCGATGGGATGAATGGCCTTCTTCCGTGCTATAGAGATTCTTTTTTTTAAGGTTTGTTCCAACTCAGTGGCTCACTGAGCCACTTCAGAAGGCAGTTTCGAGAGGGAAGTTTGAATAAAGTATCTTTATCCTGAGAGCTGTCTCCAGTCTCAGATTCTGACCTTTAAAAACTCTTCAAACATTTTCTCTTACAGATCAAGGGATTTCTGCATTCTTTGTAACATTTATAAATTCTGTGCAACACAACATTGGAGCCACTGGAGGAACACGAGGGCAGAGAACAGCTGAAATAGGGACATTTCACATTTCTAATTCTCACGTATTCATATTTTACTGTGTGAATTTTGCAGTTTCTAGATACCAACATTATGATGTCAAGATAGAATGAAATAGCTATTTCTTATAATTAATCGTTTTGAATGAAAATAACAAAATAAATATGAACTCACTTCCATCAATGTCTGCCTCCACACAATGGATTTAAGCTGCGATTAATTGGACAGAATAATCTCCTACAGGTTTGAATGATGATGACCACATTGGGCTGGGTATAGGAGGATTCATCATGAACTGGTGAACAGCTTGGCTCTGACTAAAACCACACAAAAGTGAGCACTGCAGATGCTGGAGATCAGAGACGAGTGTGTGGTGCTGGAAAAGCGCAGCAGGTCAGGCAGCATCCGAGGAGCAGGAGAATCGATGTTTCAGGCAAAAGCCTGTCATCAGGAATGAGGCTGTGAGCTGATGGGGCAGAGAGATAAATTGGGTTTGGGGGGGAGATGCTGGGGGGAAGGCTGCTGAGAGTGCGTTAGGTGGATGGAGGTGGGGGTAAAGATGTTAGGTCAGAGGGGAGGGTGGAGTGGATAGGTGGGAAGGGAGATAGGCAGGTAGGACAGGTCATGGGGACAGTGCTGAGCTGGAAGGTTGGAGCTGGGGGAAGGGGGGGAGGGGAAATGAGGAAACTGGTGAAGTCCACATTGATGCCCTGGGGTTGGAGGGTCCTGAGGTGGATGATAAAGTGTTCTTCCTCCAGGCGTCGGGTGGTTGGCAATGGAGGAGGCCCAGGATCTGCATGTGCTTGGCAGAGTGGGAGGGGGAGTTGAAATGTTTGGAGCTTGAACAGTTCATCAACTTCACCAACACATTCTACCCCGACCTCAAGTTCATCTGGACCATTTCAGACACTCCCCTCCCCTTCCTGGACCTCTCTATCTCCATCAAAGATGACAAACTCAACACTGGCATTTTCTAGCTGAAAATGTGTTGCTGGAAAAGCGCAGCTGGTCAGGCAGCATCCAAGGAACAGGAGAATCGACATTTCGGGCATAAGCCCTTCAACAGGAAGGCTTATCCCCGAAACGTCGATTCTCCTGCTCCTTGGATGTTGCCTGACCAGCTGCGCTTTTCCAGCAACACATTTTCAGCTCTGATCTCCAGCATCTGCAGACCTCACTTTCTCGACTGGCATTTTCTACCACTGACTCCCTCAGCTACCTGAACTACACCTCCCCCCCACCCTGCCTCCTGTAAAAATGCTATCCCTTATTCCCAATTCCTCCGCATCTGCTCCCAGGAGAATCAGTTCCACCACAGAACACACCAAATGACCTCCTCTTTAAAGACTGCAATTTCCCCCCCACATGGGTACTGATGCCCTCAAGCTCATTTCATCTACTTCCAGCACCTCCGCCCTCAAACCCCACCCCTACAACTGCAACAGGGACGCAGCCCACCCCCCAGGTCCTCACCTTCCACCCCGCACATCACAGCCCAGCACAGCACAACCCAGCACAGCCCCGCACAGCCCGGCCCAGCACAGACCAGCACAACCCAGCACAGCCCCGCACAGCCCTGCACAGTCCAGCCCAGCACAGCCCAGCCAAGCCCAGGCCAGCTCAGGCCAGCCCACAGTGAGTCTCAGTCTCTCCGTCTCAGTGAATCCCAAATGTAAACATCCCCTTTCCCCGTCACCCCCAACCCTCCATGATGCTCCCCATTCACCAGTCCCTGTCACCCCCTCCCTGTCACCCCCTCCCTACGACCCCCCTCCCTATGAACCCCCTCCCCGTCCCTCCCTCTCTATGACCTCCCTCCCTATGACCCCCCTCCCTGTCACCCCCTCCCTATGACCCCCCTCCCGGTCACCCCCTCCCTATGACCTCCCTCCCTATGACCCCCCCTCCCCGTCACCCCCTCCCTTTGACCCCCCCTCCTCATCACCCCCTTCCCATCACCCCCTTCCCATCAGTCCATAGGCTCCACCCTTAACCACGTGGCCACTCAGCCCATCCACCTGAGCCTGTACCTTATTGCCCTAGGGCTCCAGGCTGACAGAGTGAAGCCTAAATGTAACCCTTGCCAATTCTGACAGTGCGCTGCTCCCCTACCCCCATCATTGAGGCCAGGCTGCTGCTTACTGTCCACGCCAGCCCCTTCCCGTCCCACGCTCTATCGTCCCCACCCCTTGATTAGTGAGTTGCCCTTCCTCAGTATTGTCACCCTCTTGGCCTCCCAGCATTGTGCCTCCAGTCCCCACGGGGCTTTTCCACAGGCCGAGGATTCCTCGAAACAGCTCACTGAGCCAGTCACTGAGCCCACAGTGAAAACCCCGAGGTAACAGCGAGCTGGGCCAGCAGAGGGCACCACAGTACAGATAATCACAGCTCCCATCAGAGTCTCAGGGATGGTGGGAAGTTGGTGTGTGGGAGGGTGGGACTGTGTTTATACCTGTACACGGGCCAGCTGCAAAGTGTCGATGTACCTCTTAAAGGGACAGCACAGCAGGGGAGTGTGTCTCACCAGCTTCCTCACCTGGTGAGGGTAATTGCTCTTTTTACCAAATGGTTTCGAAGCCAAAGTCAGATCAGACAACTGGAGATTCACCTCCTAGACCCAGGTCAATGACACGACAGGGGGGTGAGGATGGCTTACATTTATATTGTGCCTTCCACAAGCTCAGGGAGTTTGCAGGTGCTTCATAACCAATGAAACAGTCACCCTCTTAATGCGCAGCAAGATCCCACAGAGAGAAATGCAGCAACAAATACAACTTTAAGGGTATTTAAATGATCATTGGATAAACATATGGATGATAATGGAATAGTGTAGATTAGATGGGCTTCAGATTGATTTCACAGGTTGGCACAACACCGCGGGCTGAAAGGCCTGTACTGTGCTGGAATTGTCTATGTTCTATGTTCTCAGTAGGTAATCTGGTTTCAATGGAAAATAGCAGTTTTAAAAAACAATCACTCCCAGGATGTGGGTATCTCTGGCTAGACCAGTATTCATTGCTCATCCCTAACTGCCCAGAATTAACCACATTGTTGTGGGTCTGGATCCACGTATAGGTCAGACCGGGTAAGGATGGCAGTTTCCTTCCCTAAAGGACATTAGTGAACCAGATGTTTTTTTCCCTGATAATGGATTCATGGTCATCGTTCGACCCTTAATTCCAGATTCTTTATTGAATTCAAATTCCACCATCTGCCGTGGCAGGATTGGAACCCAGGGCCCCCCCAAACATCACCTGAGCCTCTGGATTAACAGTCTAACGATAATACCAGCAGTCCATCACCTCCTAATGGAGTTGCAAGAAGTTGGAGATTGTTGTAAGAACCCCATAAATAACTCCAGACATAGGAATAGGATTGCCAAGCCTCTCAATCCATGCGGAACAAATACTGGCCTCCAGATGAAGGGTTTTGCCCGAAACCCTCCCGCTCCTCAGATGCTGTGCTTCTCCAGCTTGACTCTTTCTGACATCTATAATCCTCACTTTCTCCAATGATGCCCACATTCCAAACAAGGGATGAAGCAGCAATTCTTGGATCCACTGAACCTTCTCATTACAATCCCTACAGTGTGGAAACAATCCCTTCGGCCCAACAAGTCCACACCGACCCTCTGAAGAGTAACCCACCCACACCCATTCCCCTACATTTGCCCCTGACTAATGCACCAATACCTCTCGGAACACTTTGGACTATTTAGCATGGCCAATTCACCTGACCTTTTTGGACTGTGGGACGGAACCCCACACAAGCATGGGGAGAATGTGCAAACTCCACCCGAGGCTGGAATCGAACCCGGGACCCTGGCGCTGTGAGGCATAAGTGCTAACCACTGAGCCATAGTGCCATTCCTGCTGAGCCCTGTGCTGTTCTCTTCATCCAGAGACAGTGCCAGGAGTTAGTTCATTCACTGTACAGGTCATTCTATGTTTTGTTAACGCAAATTTGCTATAACATGATTGACGAATTGGGGATACTGTTTCTAAAGCAGAAAGTTTTAAAACGTGTATTGGTTATAACACGATTCAAGTCCCATTGGATTAAATGGTGCTGCTGTTGCACAACTTTCTTATAACATGGGAGTGCACGAGAAGAGAACTACTGCGTTACAGCAGGCCTGACTGTAAAGTGTTTTTGGGATATCCTGAGGTCACAGGGATGTCAAGTACTTGAACTGACTGTTCAGACTGGCCTTGTGTTCTCTTGATACAGAAGAATTGGGGGTGATTGAGATCAGGTGCTTACAGTGATCGGGGGACTTAGATGGGGAATACAGAGGAAAACGAGACAAACAAGACAATGTGCTGTAACTTGAAAATTACACTTGGGCTTTTTAAGGTTGGCATCAGGAAACACTTTAGTGGAAACCTAGAACTTGCTTTCCAAAACCACTGTTGAGCTGGGCTCAAAAATGAGATTGGTATATTTTGTTCGGATATGGGGGTTTATGGATATGGAGGTTTATGGATACGGGGGTTAGGATATAGAGGTTTATGGCTTTAGAGGTTTATGGATGTAGAGGTTTATCGATATAGGGGTTTATGCATATAGGAGTTTATGGATGTAGAGGTTTATGGATATAGGGGTTTATGGATATAGGGATTAAAGGATATAGGGGTTTATTAGATATTGGGATTAATGGATATTGGAGTTTATGGATATAGGGGTTTATGGATATAGGGATTAATGAATATTGGTGTTTATGGATATAGGGGTTTATGGATATAGGGATTTATTGGATATAGGGATTACGGGATATTGGGGTTTATGGATATGGGGGTTTGTGGTTATAGGGACTAATGGATATTGGGGTGTATGGATATAGGGATTAATGGACATTGGGGGTTATAGATATCTGGGTTTATGGGTATAGGGGCTTATGGATACAGGGATTAATGGATATTGGGGTTTATGGATATTGGGGTTTATGGATATAGAGGTTTATGGATATTGGGGTTTATGGATAGAGGGGTTTATGGCTATAGGGATTTATTGGATATAAGGATTAATAGATATTGGGTTTATGGATATAGAGGTTTATGGATATTGGGGTTTATGGATTTGGGATTAATGGATATTGGGGTTTATGGATATGGGGTTGATGGATATTGGGGTTTATGGACATAGAGGTTTATGGATATAGAGGTTTATGGAAGTAGAGGTTTATGGATGTAATGGTTTACGGATATAGGGGTTTATGGATTTAGACATTTATGGATATAGGGGTTTATGGCTATGGGTGTTCATGGATATAGAGGTCTATGGAGATAAGGATTTATAGATATAGGGGTTTTTGGATATAGGAGTTTATGAATGTAGAGGCTTATGGACATAGGGTTTTACTGGTTGTAGAGATAAATGGATATTGGAGTTTATGGATATAGGGGTTTATGGATATAGGGATTTATTGGATATTTTGGTTTATGGATATATAGGTTTATGGATATAGGGATTAATGGATATAGGGGTTTATGTATATAGGGGTTTATGGATATAGGGATTTATTGGATATAGGGATTAATGGATATAGAGGTTTATGGATATAGGGATTAATGGATATTGCGGTTTATGGATATAGGGATTTATGGATATTGGGGTTTATGGATATAGGGGTTAATGGATATAGGGGTTTATGGGTATTGGGGTTTATGGACATAGAGGTTTATGGATGTAGAGGTTTATGGTTATAGGGGTTTATGGATATGGGGTTTTATGGATATAGAGGTCTATGGAGATAGGGATTTATAGATATAGAGGTTTATGAATGTAGCGGTTTATAGATACAGGGTTTTCTGGACATGGGAGTTTATGGATATAGGAGTTTATGGATATAGGAGTTTATCGTTGTAGAGGTTTTTGGATATAGAGGTTTATTGGATATGGGGTTAATAGATATTGGGGTTTATGGATATTGCGGTGTATGGAAATAGGAATTAATGGATATTGGAGTTTATGGATATTGGGGTTTATGGATATTGGAGTTTTTGAATAAAGGGTTTTATGGATATAGGGGTTTATGGATATAGGGTTTTTTTATTGAAGCAAGGTGGTTAAATGGGGCCAAGACCAAGCTCAACCCCGATCGAACCGAAATGGGGAAACAGGCAGAAGAGAGGCTGAGTGGCCTCCTCCTGTTCCTATATTCTTATAACATAAAAAATGAAGGGTCTCTCTGTATTTACCTTACACTGTAAATCACATCACCTGGTAATGAAGAGGAAAGGGTTAAGTCAGACTGATATGCGAATGAGAATGAGAGTATTCATCATTACAGGATGTGATGTAATATCACATGATCTTGCAGCCTCATGGTAATATTAAGCCATAATAAGATGTTTTTTGGTTAAAGGGAATCTTTTCCTTCCAACAGCAGATTCTGTGGCAGCACAACCAAACCAAGACTGTTACAGCTCCTATACCAGCTGTCACTGCCAGGTTAACTCGCAGTACTACCCCGCTGTCCACATGGCCTCTTAGCAACCAGATCCCCTAGAACACTCTCCTCCCGATCTCTGTAACCCCCTCCAGACCCTACACCCCCTCCCTAACTCTGTCACGTCCTCCAGCCCCTACACCCCCTCCCTATCTCTGTCACCTCCTCTTACCCCTATATCCTCTCCTGATCTCTGTTACCTCCTCCAGGCCCTACACCCCCTCCCTATCTCTGTTACCTCCTCCAGCCCCTACACCCCCTCCCTATCTCTGTTACCTCCTCCAGCCCCCACACCTTCTCCCTTTCTCTGTCACCTCCTCTTGCCCCTACACCCCCTCCCTATCTGTAACCCACTCCAGCCCCTGTACCACCCCTCCCATCTCTGTACCCACCTCCAGCCCCTACAGTCCTTCTAACTCTGTAACCATCTCTAACCTCTACACCCTCCCTATCTTTGTCAGCTCTTCCAGCCCCTACACCACTCCCGGTGGCTCAGTGGTTAGCAGTGCTGCCTCACAGCACCAGAACCTCAGGCGACTGTCTGTGTGGAGTTTGTACATTCTCCCCGTGTCTGCTCAGGTTTCCTCTGGGTGCTGTGGTTTCCACCCATGGTCCACAGATGTGCAGATTAAGTGAATTGGCCGTGCTAAATTGCCCATAGTTTTAGGTGCATCGTTCAGAGAGAAATGGGTCTGGGTGGGTTACTCCTCGGAGGGTCAGTGTGGACTGGTTGGGCTGAAGGGCCCATTTCCATAATGTAGGGAATCAAATTTCTGTAACCCCCTCCAGCTCCTACACCCCATCCCTATCTGTAACCCCCTCCAGCTCCTACACCTCCTCCCTATCTGTCACCCCCTCCAGCCCCTACACCCCATCCCTATCTCTGTAACCACCTCCAGCCCCCACACCCACTCCCTATCACTGTACCTACATCCAGCCCCCACACCCCCTCCCTATATCTGTACCTACCTCCAGCCCCTACACCCCCTCCCTATCTCTGTCACCCCCTCCCTATCTCTGTAGCCCCCTCCAGCCCCTACACCCCCTCCCTATCTCTGTAACCCCCTCCTTCAGCCCCTACACCCCCTCCCTATCTCTGTCACCTCCTCCAGCCCCTACACCCCCTCCCTAAATCTGTCACCCACTCCTTCAGCCCTTACACCCCCTCCCTATCACTATAACCCCCTCCAGCCCCTACATCCTGTCCCTATCTCTGTCACCAACTCCTTCAGCCCTTACACCCCCTCCCTATCTCTATAACCCCCTCCAGCCCCTACACCCCGTCCCTATCTCTATAACCCCCCCCGCCCCTACACCCCCTCCCTATCTCTATAACCCCCTCCAGCCCCTACACCCCGTCCCTATCTCTATAACCACCCCCGCCCCTACACCCCCTCCCTATCTCTGTAACCTCCTCCTTCAGCCCTTACACCCCCTCCCTATCTCTATAACTCCCTCCAGCCCCTACACCCCGTCCGTATCTCTGTAACCCCCTCCAGCCCCTACACCCCATCCCTATCTCTGTAACCCCCTCCAGCCCCTACACCCCCCCCCATCTCTGTCACCTCATCCAGCCCCATACCCCCTCCCTATCTATGTCACCCCCTCCCTATCTCTATAACCCCCTCCAGCCCCTACACCCCCTCCCTATCTCTGTCACCACTCCTCATCCCCTAAAACTCCTCCCTATCTCTGTGGGTGGCACGGTGGCACAGTGGTTAGCACTGCTGCTTCACAGCGCCTGAGACCCGGGTTCAATTCCCGACTCAGGCGACTGACTGTGTGGAGTTTGCACGTTCTCCCCGTGTCTGCGTGGGTTTCCTCCGGATGCTCCGGTTTCCTCCCACAGTCCAAAGATGTGCGGGTCAGGTGAATTGGCCATGCTAAATTGCCCCTAGTGTTAGGTTAGGGGTATGGGTGGGTTGCGCTTCGGCGGGTCGGTGTGGACTTGTTGGGCTGAAGGGCCTGTTTCCACACTGTAAGTAATCTAATCTAACCCTCTGAGGTTTCTGTATTGATGCCATCTGGGCTTCCAGATCCTTCCTCCTTTGTATTGGTCTGCACTGTTGGCCTTGCCTTCAGCTGCCTAGGCCCTAAACTTTGGATTATCCCTCCCTGAACCTCTCAGCTTCTGGTTCCTCCATGAAGATATTCCTGAAAACTTTCTGCCTTACCTTCAATCTAGGCTGGAATAATATCTCTCACGGTCATATACATGGAAATCAACTTAGATACTTTGGGTAAATTCAGAGCCACCAATCGTCCCGACTGGTGTTAGTCTATGTTACTGATAGCAAATGAGAAAAGGAGCTCCCACAAAGTCTTCAACAGAAGAGAAGGTCTTGCCAAACAGCTAGTTACGCTGTGTCTGTGTCTCCTGGGAGATCTCAGGCTGTTCCCAAGAGTAAGTGTATATCACTGTCACTGAAACAGTGTGGGCTCAGTCAGAACACACTGGAAGGACACTCTAACATCTCACTCTCCAGCCGACAGCTGAGTGACCTGGGATATAGGGAAGAGGCTGAAGATTGCACTGGGGGATGGGACTGGTACAGGCATGAGGGGCTGAATGGCCTCTTTCTGCACCGTAAACATTCTGAGAGTCTGAGAGCACCTTTAGATGAATGCTTATAAAAGACAGATTTGTCACCTCACTGAAGGAAACTATATGATCACAGCCTATGTCTATGTTAACCAAATATTGCATATAGTCTTAAAATGTAGCAAATTGTGTGAATTGGAGATTTAAGGCTGAAGACCTTTCTTGACTTTGCCTTCTCCTTGACTGGAGAGAGCCCAAACTCCTAATCCGACATCAAACTGCACGATGGAAGAGATTTAATCGAGCCAATCAGCACACAGTGCTTCCTTGTTGACAGCAGCTGCCTCTGTATGGCACCGGAGTGATGTACAAACCATAACCTCTTCCTGTCTCATAAAACGAGGCTGCACCACACACATCTCGTTGTCTAGCAGTTACGGGAAGGGGTCTTGTTGATGACCATAGATGGAAATTTGACTGTTTTTTCTTTCCACAAAGAGTACAAAAAATGCAGAAGACTATTAATTCTAATGGGTCGATGCCAAATCCTTGCTAAAAAGAAACTATCGAATTAATCTCAGTCACCTTGCTCTTCCTCAATAGCCCAGCAATCTTTTTTCCCTTTTCTGGCATTCTATAATTCTCAGATAAATGTTGCTGTTGAAATGGCCTGCCCTGTCTTTACAGACAGTGCCTGCCTCTTGCCCATCATACAATAAGATCCAAGTCATTGCACACAAACACCTCACTTCCTCCTTTGTTTCTTTTTGCTGAAATCTTCAGTCTCTGGTTTTTGGTGTGACTCAGTTGGTCGCTCTCCTCACCTTCGAATCTAAAGGTCGTGTTTCAAATCTCAATCCAGACCTTGAGTACAAAACACATGCAATACTGAGGAAATGTTAGAGGAATCAAAGTGTCGTCTTTCAAAGCAGATCTCAAGGAAGAGGGGAAGTTCTCCCTGCTATCTTGACCAATATTTATCCCTCAACCAATGTTGTCCAAACCCATTGGCTGGTCATTCTCATGTTACTGTTGTGGTCTCCTGTGTGCTGTTTGGTTGCTGTTTTGTCTCCATTATTATGGTCATTACACTTCCTCGATGGGCTGTAAAACATATCCTGAAGTCAAGAATACACAATATAAATTGGAAGCATTTAATGACACCCCCATCAATGGAAAACATCTCAGTATTTAATCTAAGGGTGACACAGTGGCTCAGTGGTTAGCACTGCTGCCTCACAGTGCCAGGGACCCGGGTTTGATTCCCTTGGGAGACTGTGTGGAGTTTGCACATTTTCCTTGTGTTTGCATGGGGGTGCTCCAGTTTCCTCCCACAGTCCAAAGATGTGCAGGTTAGGGTGGATTGGCCATGCTAAATTGCTCATAGTGTTCATGGATACGCGGGCTATGTGGGTTAGCCTTGGGAAATGCAGGGTTACAGGGATGAGGTGTGTCTGGGTGGTTTGCTCTTCAGAGGACCAATGTGGACTCAATGGGCCAAATAGCCTGCTTCCACACAGTAGGAATTCTATCAAATCCTTCATAATTTTGAACATGTCCTTTAAATGACCCCTCAATGTTCTCCTTTCTAAGGACCAATCCCGGCTTCTCCATGTTATTGAAGTCCCGCACGTGTGCTCTCATTTGACTAAATCTCCTTGTCACTCTTGGCTGACCTTCCTAAAGTATGAAGCTCAGAACTGGGCACAAAACCCACCCTGAAGCCTGACCAATGCCCTCTGAACGTTTTGCATTCATTCCTTGCTCGGGAAAATGAATCTGAATCTGAGTAAAAATATGTTTCGAGGCGGCACATCAGGGATGCAGCAGGTTGCTAATATACAGATAGCTGGAAACAGTTTTCAGGATGTGGTGTACCCAATCACCCCCTCCCCCCCACCCACCCCTCCCAATAGCTTACAGCACAGTTTAAGAACAAGCAAAGACAATTGTTATTCTTGTTTTGCAAAAATACAGTGCAGCAAAGCTGCAGGAGTGTCTGGGTGTCTGAACAGAAAAGTCACATACCCAATGGTGAGACCGTAAAAATTTATATGTGTGAAAGGTCATGTGAAAGATATTATAAAAGTGCTGATGGAGTTTTTTTGTGTAGGTGGTTGTTTGAAAGTGGTATAGTGTAATGGGGTTAGCACCAGAATCTCAAACCTCATTTATACACCACATGCCTTGCATTTACATAGCACCTTTATTTCAGTAAAACATCCCAAGAAGTTCCACTGGAGTGTTATCGAAAAAAAATGTTCACTCAGCAACATAATGCAACAGTTAAACACGGTATTGGTGAGACCGGATCTGGAGTCCTGTGTAATGTGTCATTCCCGTACTTACAGACGAATGTTCACGTGTTGGACACAGCTCAGAGCAGGTTTCCCAGATTAATCCCTGGAACGTGGGGATTGCCTGATGAGGAAAGGCTGGACGGGCTGAGACCTGTATTCTCTGGAGTTTAGAAGAGACAGAGGAGATTTCATTGAAACATTTCAGATCCTGAGGGACCCTGACCAGGTGGATGTGGGAGAATGAGAAAATCTAGAACTTGGGGTCTTCACAGTATAAGGCAAAGGGAGCTGAAGGCACACTGACGGTGGAGCGGGTAAATGTGACAATGTGCAAAACTCTGGATCTGCAGGAGCGCCAATCTTCTGAAATTCTGAAGAAGATTCACTCTGGACTCAAAACACTGCTTCTTTCTCAACAGTTGCTGCCAGACCTGCCGAGTTCCTCCAGCACTCCGGTTTTTATTTCAGATCTTCAGTGCTGGGCTTTTATTTACCTCTGTAGGTAATGGGGCTGGAGGAGGCTGCTGAGATAGGAAGAAGTGGGGCAGATTTGTAAACAAGGATAAGGATTTTAACATTGAGGCCTTAGCAGACTGTCAGCCTAAATAATAACGCACCACTTCAATTTTATGTATTGACTGGAAGCACACGTTGCTGGCGGCCACTCGGCCCCTTGTTCCTGTCACTGCCATTTGACAGAACTATCCAATTAATCCCCACTCTTTCCCGATAGCTGTAGCCCTGTATTTGAACTTAGATCAGAAAGAGATCGGTGACCTGGGCAGGCTGGTAAAATGGAGAGAAAATAACATCAGATACTGAGGTGGAAAAACATTTTATTCTGCTAAGTAATCTGTTTACGGCAAAAAAAGTTAATGAAGTTTAGAACACAATAAATCTAATTTGGAAAATGTTTTTCACACGATTAATCAAAGAATAAATTAGCTATTATTTATGGGCACAGGGAGTTGCTTCGACAGGTCGACTAAATACTGAACTTTGCTGATGCATTATATTTCTAAAGAACTGCCTGAAAAGTAAAACTTTGGTATCATCAGAAACCAGAGATAATTGAAAACGTGTCTCACAAACAGGAGAGTGTTTTACTAGTTCTTTATCTGTTTTCAATTGTTTTTCCCCAAAATAATGTTCACACGTTTAATCTCGCATTCAAGCTTCCCATGGGTTGACTTCAGAACGCATCAGAGGAAGGTTTGAAATGGCAACATACATCTTGAAACTGCACTGTTTGCCTTTGGCTATAGTATTTTGCAAAAATTGTTCCAGCAAACGCCAGTAATCCTTAATTCATTCATCACATGTTCATGCACTCCATGTACTGTGTTTTCAGTCACTGGAGGTTTAGGTTTGTTCTATATAATGTGTTAGCTTTATTTTCCAAAAACACCCTTTGTTCATAACATTTGTAAAAAGTACATTACAAAGCAGTTCATCTTGAATATTACAGAATTTGCAAAAATATTCGATTTGTCTTCATACAGCCTGCTGCCCCCTTGGGCACCTCAATATGATAGCAATATTTTAATTATGATGTGCACTCCACATCAGGTATACAGCCCAAGGGTGAACCATTCCAAGTTGGAAATTATGGAAAATGCAACAGTAATAAACTTTTCTCCAGGCGCCATGTTCCACTCTAAGGTGCCTTTTTCCAGTTTCAATACTTTCCTGTCCATAAAGTATGTTCTTTATACAAAGTCACAGAGGTCAAGGTATACATCCCAGTTTCCAATTTCTAGCTGAAATGCCTTAGAAACATAGAAACTAGGAGCAGGAGTAGGCCATTCAGCCCTTCAAACCTGCTCCACCATTCAATATGGTCGTGGCTGATAATCCAACTCAGTCCCAATGCTCCCACTTTCTCCCCATACCTCCTTTGATCCCTTTAGCCCTATGAAATGTATCCATTACCTTCTTGAAAACATTCAATGTTTTGGTCTCAGCTGCTTTCTGTGGGAGAGAATCCCACAGGTTCCCCACTCTCTGGGTGAAGACATTTCTCCTCAGCTCAGTCCCAGATGGTCCACCCCATATCCTTACACTGTGACCCCCCCAGTTCTGGACTCACCCGTCATCAAGAACATTTTCCTGTGATGACCCTGTCCAGTCCTGTTAGAATTTTACTGGTTTCTATGGGATTGCACCCCCCACCCCCGTCAATCTTCTGAACTCCAGTGAGTATAGTCCTAACTGATCCAGTCTGTCTTCATACATCAATGCTCCTACCCCCAGGAATCAGTGACAGTGACCTTTCTGCCTTTGTCTCTCTGGTGCTGACGACACTCATTATAACTCTGTTGTACCTGGGACCAGCGTGTGTGAAAGGATAGGATCACAAATAGGAGAAGCACTTTTCAATTACACTCACACTGTCTCACACAATCACAACAGAGCAATTGCACACACATTGTCAGGCCCCAAAGCAACAACAACTTGCATTTATGTGGTGATGTTAACAAAGCCCCTTGTTCTAAGATGCTTCACAGGACCTGGTTATCCAAGGTCTTCAACACTAGGCTACTCTGTGTATTGAGGCAAAGAGTTTAAGAACAGGGAGGTTATACTGGAACTGTCTAAAAAGCTGGTGAGGCCTCAGCTGGAGGATTTCGGTATTTCACATTACAGGGGGGATGTGATAGCACGGGACAGGGTGCAGAGGAGATTGACCTGGGTGTTACCTGGGCTGGAGAGATAAAATGATGAGGGGGATAGACATTTCCCCTTGGTGTAGGGATCAGTGTCTGGTGGAGGGAGGGAAATAGATTGTAGGGAAGGAGCAGAGGTTTCGAGAGGATGTCAGGAAACCTTTTCTCACCCAGAGTGGGGTGGGGAACTTGGAACTGTCTGCCTGGGAGAGGCAGGAATCCTCATCACATTGAAGAAGGATTTAGATGTGCACTTGTGATGTCAAGGTGTACAGGGCTATGGGCTAAGTGCTGGGAAAGGCGTTTAGAATAGTGAGGGGGTAGTATTTGTAAATGTGAAGGGCTGAAAGGTCTTTTTCTATGCTGTGAATCTCTATTACTGTGAGACACAGTGACTCTATAAGGAGATAGTAGGAAAGGTGACCTGAAACTTGGTCAAAGTGGGTACTTTTAAGGAGCAGTTTAATGATCAGAGAGACAGAGAAATTTTAACAGGAAATACCAGAAACTAAAGCTCGTGCAGCTGAAGGCATGGACACTGATGGTAGAATGATTACAAATTGAGAATGTGCATGAGGCTGAGAATCTGAGGAGGGAAGGGTTCTCAAAATGCAGGAGATTCTAGAGCAGGGCATCTGAACACACAGCTGGGAATTATTCTGTGGATTATACTGGACTGTGAGTGGATGGTGTCATTGAGCTGCCTAATGTTGGTGTCAATCAGATGGGTTAACAGTGTTACTGCTGGCGAGAGTCAGTTGGTAAGAGACCCATGTGTTTTATTATCGTTTTTCTGGGAAAGAATGTATTTGTTATAAATGTCCCCCCAACAACATGCTAACATAAATCCCAAGTTAGCATCACATTCCAGTCATTATAACAGGGCCTAGTCTGTTGGAGGGTGGGTGTGAGTCGCAACGAAACATTTGGGTTGAAAATAAAAACCAGTCTGATGTTCCCAGTGCAGTACTGAAGGGGAGCTACACTGTCACACGCTGCTGTTCCCAGTGCAGTACTGAGGGGGAGCTGCACTGTCACATGCTGATGTTCCCAGTGCAGTATTGAAGGGGAGCTGCACTGTCACACGCTGATGTTCCCAGTGCAGTACTGAAGGGGAGCTGCACTGTCACACACTGATGTTCCCAGTGCAATACTGAAGGGGAGCTGCACTGTCACACACTGCTGTTCCCAGTGCAGCACTGAAGGGGAGCTGCACTGTCATGGGCTGATGTTCCCAGTGCAGTACTGATGGGGAGCTGCACTGTCACACACTGCTGTTCCCAGTGCAGTACTGAAGGGGAGCTGCACTGTCAGGGGCTGATGTTCCCAGTGCAGTACTGAAGGGGAGCTGCACTGTCACATGCTGATGTTCCCAGTGCAGTACTGAAGGGGAGCTGCACTGTCACATGCTGATGTTCCCAGTGCAGTACTGAAGGGGAGCTGCACTGTCACATGCTGATGTTCCCAGTGCAGTATTGAAGGGGAGTTGCACTGTCACACGCTGATGTTCCCAGTGCAGTACTGAAGGAGAGCTGCTCTGTCACATGCTGATGTTCCCAGTGCAGTACTGAAGGGGAGCTGCACTGTCACATGCTGATGTTCCCAGTGCAGTACTGAAGGGGAGCTGCACTGTCACAGGCTGATGTTCCCAGTGCAGTACTGAAGGAGAGCTGCTCTGTCACAGGCTGATGTTCCCAGTGCAGTACTGAAGGGGAGCTGCACTGTCACATGCTGATGTTCCCACTGCAGTACTGAAGGGGAGCTGCACTGTCAGGGGCTGATGTTCCCAGTGCAGTACTGAAGGGGAGCTTGACTGTCACATGCTGATGTTCCCAGTGCAGTACTGAAGGGGAGCTTCACTGTCAGGAACTGATTTTCCTAGTGCAGTACTGAAGGGAAGCTGCACTATCACACGCCAATGATCCCAGTGCAGTTCTGAAGGGGAGCTGCACTGTCAGGGGCTGATGTTCCCAGTGAAGTACTGAAAGGGAGCTGCAATGTCAGGGGCTGATGTTCCCAGTGCAGTGCCGAAGGGGAGCTGCACTGTCACATGCTGATGTTCCCAGTGCAGTACTGAAGGGGAGCTGCACTGTCAGGGGCTGATGTTCCCAGTGCAGTACTGAAGGGGAGCTGCAATGTCATACGCTGATGTTCCCAGTGTAGTACTGAAGGGGAGCTGCACTGTCAGGAACTGATGTTCCCACTGCAGTACAGAAGGGGAGCTGCACTGTCACAGGCTGACATTCACAGTGCAATACTAAAGGGGAGCAGCACTGTCACACGCTCTTGTTCCTAGTGCAGCACTGAAGGGGAGCTGTACTGTCACAGGATGATGTTCCCAGTGCAGTACTGTAGGGAGCAACACTCTCAGCTGCTGATGTTCCCAGTGCTGTACTGAAGGGGAGCTGCACTGTCATACGCTGATGTTCCCAGTGCAGTACTGAAGGAGAGCTGCACTTTCACGCGCTGATGTTCCCTGTGCAGTACTGAAGGAGAGCTGCACTTTCACGCGCTGATGTTCCCTGTGCAGCTCTGAAGGGGAGCTGCACTGTCAGGGGCAGATGTTCCCAGTGCAGTACTGAAGGGGAGCTGCAGGGACTGATGTTTCCAGTGCAGTTCTAAAGGGGAGCTGCACTGTCACATGCTGATGTTCCCAGTGCAGTACTGAAGGGGAGCTGCACTGTCAGGGACTGATGTTCCCAGTGCAGTACTGAAGGGGAGCTGCAGGGACTGATGTTTCCAGTGCAGTTCTAAAGGGGAGCTGCACTGTCACATGCTGATGTTCCCAGTGCAGTACTGAAGGGGAGCTGCACTGTCACACGCTGATGTTCCCAGTGCAGTACTGAAGGGTACCGGTACTCTCAGTGGCTGATGTTCCCAGTGCAGTGCTGAAGAGGAGCTGCTCTGTCATTCAGTGATGTTCTCAGTGCTGGACTGAAGAGGAGCTGCACTATCACACGCCAGTGTTCCCAGCGCAGTTCCGAAGGAGAGCTGCACTGTCAGGGGCTGATGTTCCCAGTGCAGTACTGAAGGATAGCTGCACTGTCAGAGGCTGATGAGCTCCAGTGCAGTACCGAAAGGGAGCTGCGCTGTCACACGCTGATGTTCCTAGTGCAGTACTGAAGGGGAGCTGCGCTGTCACACGCTGATGTTCCTAGTGCAGCACTGAAGGGGATCTGCACTGTCAGGGGCTGATGTTCCCAGTGCAGTACTGAAGGGGAGCTGCACTGTCACACGCTGATGTTCCTAGTGCAGTACTGAAGGGGATCTGCACTGTCACACGCTGATGTTCCTAGTGCAGCACTGAAGGGGAGCTGCACTGTCAGGGGCTGATGTTCCCAGTGCAGTACTGAAGGAGAGCTGCTCTGTCACACACCGATGTTCCTAGTGCAGCAATGAAGGGGAGCTGCACTGTCATACGCTGATGTTCCCAGTGGGGTTCTGAAGGCGAGCTGCACCATCAGGGACTGATGTTCCCAGTGCAGTACTGAAGCGGGGCTGCACTGTCACATGCTGACGTTCCCAGTGCAGTATTGAAGAGGAGCTGCACTGTCAGTGGCTGATGTTGTCAGTGCAGTACGGAAGGGGAGCTGCTGTGTCAGGGGCTGATGTTCCCACTGCAGTACTGAAGGGGAGCTGCTCTGTCACTCACTGATGTTCCCAGTGCAGTACTGAAGGGGAGCTGCACTGTCAGGGGCTGATGTTCCCAGTGCAGTACCGAAAGGGAGCTGCACTGTCATAAGCTGATGTTCCCAGTGCAGTTCTGAAGGCGAGCTGCACTGTCACGGGCTGATGTTCCCAGTGCAGTAGTGAAGGGGATCTGCACTGTCACGGGCTGATGTTCCTAGTGCAGTACTGAAGGGGAGCTGCACTGTCACACGCTAATGTTTCCAGCGCAGTACTAAAGGGGAGCTGCACTGTCAGGGGCTGATGTTCCCACTGCAGTACTGAAGGGGAGCTGCTCTGTCACTCACTGATGTTCCCAGTGCAGTACTGAAGGGTGGTTGCACTGTCACACGCTGATGTTCCCAGTGCAGTAATGAAGGGGAGCTGCACTGTCACATGCTGATGTTCCCAGTGCAGTACTGAGGGGGAGCTGCACTGTCACACGCTGATGTTCCCAGTGCAGTACTGAAGGGGAGCTGCACTGTCACACTCTGATGTTCCCAGTCCACTACTGAGGGGGAGCTGCACTGTCAGGGGCTGATGTTCCCAGTGAAGTACTGAAAGGGAGCTGCAATGTCAGGGGCTGATGTTCCCAGTGCAGTGCCGAAGGGGAGCTGCACTGTCACATGCTGATGTTCCCAGTGCAGTACTGAAGGGGAGCTGCACTGTCAGGGGCTGATGTTCCCAGTGCAGTACTGAAGGGGAGCTGCAATGTCATACGCTGATGTTCCCAGTGTAGTACTGAAGGGGAGCTGCACTGTCAGGAACTGATGTTCCCACTGCAGTACAGAAGGGGAGCTGCACTGTCACAGGCTGACATTCACAGTGCAATACTAAAGGGGAGCAGCACTGTCACACGCTCTTGTTCCTAGTGCAGCACTGAAGGGGAGCTGTACTGTCACAGGATGATGTTCCCAGTGCAGTACTGTAGGGAGCAACACTCTCAGCTGCTGATGTTCCCAGTGCTGTACTGAAGGGGAGCTCCACTGTCGGGGCTGATGTTCTCACTGCAGTACTGAAGGAGAGCTGCACTGTCATACGCTGATGTTCCCAGTGCAGTACTGAAGGAGAGCTGCACTTTCACGCGCTGATGTTCCCTGTGCAGTACTGAAGGAGAGCTGCACTGTCACGCGCTGATGTTCCCTGTGCAGCTCTGAAGGGGAGCTGCACTGTCAGGGGCAGATGTTCCCAATGCAATACTGAAGGGGAGCTGCACTGTCAGGGGCAGATGTTCCCAGTGCAGTACTGAAGGGGAGCTGCACTGTCACAGGCTGATGTTCTCAGTGCAGTACTGAAGGGGAGCTGCTGTGTCAGGAGCTGATGTTCCAAGTGCAGTACTGAAGGGGAGCTGCAGGGACTGATGTTCCCAGTGCAGTACTGAAGGGGAGCTGCACTGTCAGGGGCTGATGTTCCCAGTGCAGTACTGAAGGGGAGCTGCACTGTCAGGGACTGATGTTCCCAGTGCAGTACTGAAGGGGAGCTGCAGGGACTGATGTTTCCAGTGCAGTTCTAAAGGGGAGCTGCACTGTCACATGCTGATGTTCCCAGTGCAGTACTGAAGGGGAGCTGCACTGTCACACGCTGATGTTCCTAGTGCAGTACTGAAGGGTACCGGTACTCTCAGTGGCTGATGTTCCCAGTGCAGTGCTGAAGAGGAGCTGCTCTGTCATTCAGTGATGTTCTCAGTGCTGGACTGAAGAGGAGCTGCACTATCACACGCCAGTGTTCCCAGCGCAGTTCCGAAGGAGAGCTGCACTGTCAGGGGCTGATGTTCCCAGTGCAGTACTGAAGGATAGCTGCACTGTCAGAGGCTGATGAGCTCCAGTGCAGTACCGAAAGGGAGCTGCGCTGTCACACGCTGATGTTCCTAGTGCAGTACTGAAGGGGAGCTGCGCTGTCACACGCTGATGTTCCTAGTGCAGCACTGAAGGGGAGCTGCACTGTCAGGGGCTGATGTTCCCAGTGCAGTACTGAAGGAGAGCTGCTCTGTCACACACCGATGTTCCTAGTGCAGCAATGAAGGGGAGCTGCACTGTCATACGCTGATGTTCCCAGTGGGGTTCTGAAGGCGAGCTGCACCATCAGGGACTGATGTTCCCAGTGCAGTACTGAAGCGGGGCTGCACTGTCACATGCTGACGTTCCCAGTGCAGTATTGAAGAGGAGCTGCACTGTCAGTGGCTGATGTTGTCAGTGCAGTACGGAAGGGGAGCTGCTGTGTCAGGGGCTGATGTTCCCACTGCAGTACTGAAGGGGAGCTGCTCTGTCACTCACTGATGTTCCCAGTGCAGTACTGAAGGGGAGCTGCACTGTCAGGGGCTGATGTTCCCAGTGCAGTACCGAAAGGGAGCTGCACTGTCATAAGCTGATGTTCCCAGTGCAGTTCTGAAGGCGAGCTGCACTGTCACGGGCTGATGTTCCCAGTGCAGTAGTGAAGGGGATCTGCACTGTCACGGGCTGATGTTCCTAGTGCAGTACTGAAGGGGAGCTGCACTGTCACACGCTAATGTTTCCAGCGCAGTACTAAAGGGGAGCTGCACTGTCAGGGGCTGATGTTCCCACTGCAGTACTGAAGGGGAGCTGCTCTGTCACTCACTGATGTTCCCAGTGCAGTACTGAAGGGTGGTTGCACTGTCACACGCTGATGTTCCCAGTGCAGTAATGAAGGGGAGCTGCACTGTCACATGCTGATGTTCCCAGTGCAGTACTGAGGGGGAGCTGCACTGTCACACGCTGATGTTCCCAGTGCAGTACTGAAGGGGAGCTGCACTGTCACACTCTGATGTTCCCAGTCCACTACTGAGGGGGAGCTGCACTGTCAGTGGCTGATGTTTCCAGTGCAGTGCTGAAGGGGAGCTGCAGAGCCTTATGTTCCCAGTGCAGTTCTGAAGGGGTGCTGCACTGTCACGGGCTGATGTTCCCAGTGCAGTAGTGAAGGGGATCTGCACTGTCACGGGCTGATGTTCCTAGTGCAGTACTGAAGGGGAGCTGCACTGTCACACGCTAATGTTTCCAGCGCAGTACTAAAGGGGAGCTGCACTGTCAGGGGCTGATGTTCCCACTGCAGTACTGAAGGGTGGTTGCACTGTCACACGCTGATGTTCCCAGTGCAGTAATGAAGGGGAGCTGCAC
This sequence comes from Hemiscyllium ocellatum, assembly GCF_020745735.1. Taxonomy (NCBI): domain Eukaryota; kingdom Metazoa; phylum Chordata; class Chondrichthyes; order Orectolobiformes; family Hemiscylliidae; genus Hemiscyllium; species Hemiscyllium ocellatum. Next base: position 43,853,340 of record NC_083436.1, on the reverse strand, counting down.
TGTCACATGCTGATGTTCCCAGTGCAGTACTGAGGGGGAGCTGCACTGTCACACGCTGATGTTCCCAGTGCAGTACTGAAGGGGAGCTGCACTGTCACACTCTGATGTTCCCAGTCCACTACTGAGGGGGAGCTGCACTGTCAGTGGCTGATGTTTCCAGTGCAGTGCTGAAGGGGAGCTGCAGAGCCTTATGTTCCCAGTGCAGTTCTGAAGGGGTGCTGCACTGTCACACGCTGATGTTCCCAGTGCAGCACTGAAGGGGAGCTGCACTGTCAGTCGCTGATGTTCCCAATCCACTACTGAGGGGGAGCTGCACTGTCACATGCTGATGTTTCCAGTGCAGTACTGAAGGGTGGCTGCAGAGCCTGATGTTCCCAGTGCAGTACTGAAGGGGTGCTGCACTGTCACATGCTGATGTTCCCAGTGCAGTACTAAAGGGGAGCTGCACTGTCAGGAGCTGATGTTCCCTGTGCAGTACTGAAGGGGAGTTGCACTGTCACATGCTGATGTTTCCAGTGCAGTACTGAAGGAGAGCTGCACTGTCAGGAGCTGATGTTCCCAGTGCAGTACTGAAGGGGAGCTGCAGAGCCTGATGTTCCCAGTGCAGTACTGAAGGGGAGCTGCACTGTCACAGGCTGATGTTCCCACTGCAGTACTGAAGGAGAGCTGCACTGTCACAGGCTGATGTTCCCAGTGCAGTACTGAAGGGGAGCTGCACTGTCACAGGCTGATGTTCCCAGTGCAGTACTGAAGTGGGGTTGCACTGTCACACGCTTATGTTCCCAGTGCAGCACTAAAGGGGAGCTGCACTGTCAGGGGCTGATGTTCCCAGTGCAGTACTGAAGGGGAGCTGCATTGCCACGCGCTGATGTTTCCAGCGCAGTACTGAAGGGGAGCTGCACTGTCACAGGCTGATGTTCCCAGTGCAGTACTGAAGGGGAGCTGCACTGTCAGGCGCTGATGTTCCCAGTGCAGTACTGGAGGGGAGCTGCACTGTCAGGGGCTGATGTTCCCAGTGCAGTACTGAAGGGAGCTGCTCTGTCACATGCTGATGTTCCCAGTGCAGTACTGAAGGGGAGCTGCACTGTCACACGCTGATGTTCCCTGTGCAGTACTGAAGGGGTGCTGCACTGTCACATGCTGATGTTCCCAGTGCAGTACTAAAGGGGAGCTGCACTGTCAGGAGCTGATGTTCCCAGTGCAGTACTGAACGGGAGCTGCACTGTCACAGGCTGATGTTCCCAGTCCACTACTGAGGGGGAGCTGCACTGTCAGGGGCTGATGTTTCCAGTGCAGTACTGAAGGGGAGCTGCAGAGTCTGATGTTCCCAGTGCAGTACTGAAGGGGAGCTGCAGAGTCTGATGTTCCCAGTGCAGTACTGAAGGGGAGTTGCACTGTCACATGCTGATGTTCCCAGTGCAGTACTGAAGGGGAGCTGCAGAGCCTGATGTTCCCAGTGCAGTACTGAAGGGGAGTTGCACTGTCACAGGCTGATGTTCCCAGTGCAGTACTGAAGGAGAGCTGCACTGTCACAGGCTGATGTTCCCAGTGCAGTACTGAGGGGGAGCTGCACTGTCAAGGGCAGATGTTTCCAGTACAGTACTGAAGGGGAGCTGCACTGTCACACGCTGATGATCCCAGTGCAGCACTGAAGGGGAGCTGCACTGCCACGCACTGATGTTCCCAGTGCAGCACTGAAGGGGAACTGCACTGTCACACACTGATGTTCCCAGTGCAGTACTGAAGGGGAGCTGCACTGTCACATGCTGATGTTCCCAGTGCAGTACTGAAAGGGAGCTGCACTGTCACACACTGATGTTCCCAGTGCAATACTGAAGTGGGGTTGCACTGTCACACACTTATGTTCCCAGTGCAGCACTAAAGGGGAGCTGCACTGTCAGGGGCTGATGTTCCCAGTGCAGTATTGAAGGGGAACTGCATTGTCACACGCTGATGTTTCCAGTGCAGTGCTGAAGTGGAGCTGCACTGTCACAGGCTGTTGTTCCCAGTGCAGTACTGAAGGGGAGCTGCACTGTCAGGCGCTGATGTTCCCAGTGCAATACTGAAGGGGAGCTGCTCTGTCACATGCTGATGTTCCCAGTGCAGTACTGAAGGGGAGCTGCACTGTCAGGCGCTGATGTTCCCAGTGCAGTACTGAAGGGGAGCTGCACTGTCAGGGGCTGATGTTCCCAGTGCAATACTGAAGGGGAGCTGCTCTGTCACATGCTGATGTTCCCTGTGCAGTACTGAAGGGGCGCTGCACTGTCACACGCTGATGTTCCCAGTGCAGCACTGAAGGGGGGTGCTGCACTGTCAGGGGCTGATGTTCCTAATGCAGTACTGAAGGAGAGCTGCACTGTCACATGCTGATGTTGCCAGTGCAGTGCTGAAGGGGAGCTGCACTGTCAGGCGCTGATGTTCCCAGTGCAGTACTGAAGGGGAGCTGCACTGTCACAGGCTGATGTTCCCAATGCAGTACTGAAGGGGAGCTGCACTGTCACATGCTGATGTTCCCAGTGTAATGCTGAAGGGGAGCTGCACTGTCACATGCTGATGTTCCCAATGCAGTACTGAAGGGGAGCTGCACTGTCAGGGGCTGATGTTCCTAGTGCTGTATGAAGGGTAGCTACAGTGTCACAGCTATTACCTTTCAGATGGGATGTTAAACACAAACTCTGCCTGCCTTTTCAGGTTTGGTAATGATCGCGCTGCCATTATTTCGAACAGCAAGTGGATTCGAATATAAGTCTTTAAAGAACAGGAGCAGAAGCAGACCGTTCAGCCCATCGAACCTGCTGTGTCTTCATTTAAATCATGGCTCTTTTGTAACTCCCATGCCCGCTTTCTACCTTTCCCCAGACCACTCTCACTAATTAATATCTGATTATCCCAGGCTTGACTATAACCCGACCCCCCCACAGCCATGCAGAATCCCTAACCTCTCAGAGGAGGACCAGTTCGCAATTTTACGCAAGATTTCTTTCCGGAAGGCATTAACAGCCGATTCAGCAAGTCATTTCTCAAAGCGCTTCTTATGAGATCTTGCTATGCTAATTGGCTGTTAATGTTCCCCCATGACAACAGTGATTATACTTCGGAATTGAAACAAAGAGGAAAACCCCCATCTGTCCCCGTGAAGTGCCTCACTGGGGTTACTGCATTCCTTATTTTGGGGAGAAACCTGGATTTTTTTTGGTGGGGTTTGGAGGGTGTGGATGAAGTTGGTGTTGGAAGTGACTCTGTGTGTGTATGTGTGTGTGTCTGTGTGTGTCTGTGTGTCTGCGTGTTTGTGTGTCTGTGTGTGTTTGTGTGTCTGTGTGTGTGTCTGTCTCTGTGTGTTTGTCTGTCTGTATGTGTCTGTGTGTGTGTGTGGCTGTCTGTGTGTGCCTGTGTGTGCTTGTCTGTGTGTGTGTCTGTCTGTATGTGTTTGTCTGTGTGTGTCTGTGTGTTTGTCTGTGTGTGTGTTTGTCTGTGTGTGTGTTTGTGTGTGTGTCTGTGTATTTGTCTGTGTGTGTCTCTGTGTCTGTTTGTCTGTGTGTGTCTCTGTGTGTGCCTATGTCTGTGTGTCTGTCTGTGTGTGTCTGTTTGTGTGTATTTGTGTGTGTGTCTGTTTGTGTTGTGTCTGTGTGTTTGTGTGTGTGTCTGTGTCTGTCTGTCTGTGTGTCTCTGTGTCTGTGTGTTTTTATGTGTGTCTGTGTGTGTGTCTGTGTCTGCCTGTGTGTGTGTGTCTGTGTCTGTCTGTGTTTTTGTCTGTGTGTCTGTGTGTGTGTCTGTCTGCCTGTGTGTGTGTCTGTGTGTCTGTGTGTGTGAACCAGCAGAGAGCGCTCCTCCACAGGCTGCCCTGCACCATACAAACACACACACAGTTCGGCGTCTGATATCAGATTATAAAAAACACACATAAAACTTTGCAGCTCGTGGTGGGAGACCAGCAGTTACTAAACTTTACAGTAAAACTGAAACAACCGCTTTGTCCCGGAAATGTGGAGATTATTTGCTGTGTTCCCTGGCTGCAGACACTGCATGGGAACTGTCGCTTTGTTAAACACAAATGTTTGCGAAATGTTAAAACAAGTGAAAGGAAAGAGAATGGGAGGAAGAGAAACTGCTGGGGTAGGGGAATCCGTGTAAACGCTGAATGCACACTATTCACTTGCCTGACTGTGTCTAAAACCATGCTCTTGTCCCGCATGTGGTTCTTATACTGACTTTGGGATGGAGCTAATTCTGTTTGAGAGGCTGGAGGTTCACATCAGTGTAACTCCCCCAGAGTCGGTCGGCAGAGAACTAAAGTCCCTTTAACGGGGCACTTTGACCCCTTGAAGATCTTGCCTCCCACTTGGCTGAGTGACGTGGTACAAGACCGGCTCTTTAAATATGGAAAGGCAACTTGGGCTCTGAGTTACTCAAGAGACAGAGAGAAAGGCTGTGTGTGTGAGAGAGAGAGAGCTGGAGCGGCCAGTTACCCACTGAGGCAGGAACTATCCAAGGACACACACACACACACAGAGACAGAGAGAAGTGCCTGACCGTCACCCAGGCGGGGTGTGGGGGCAGGAACACCGCGGGAGACCCTGGACACGGCTCGGAGGTAAGGAGCAGCAGAAGTTTGAGCTATTACTGACTGGTCTCTGCAGCAGTAAGTACAGCGAAGAATGAGGAGGGTATTGTTCAGTGTGTGAGACAGGGAGAGGGGGGCTGACTACAGCATTGTCTGTGCGAGGCAGAGAAAGAGGGAGAGGGGGGTTTTCTGTGAGTACTGAGCATTGCCTGAGAGCGGAGTGGAGAGAATTGTCTGTGAGCATTGTTTAACGTGTGTGTGTGAGTTAGAGAGAGCGTTATATGAGAGAGATCATGTGTGGGAGAGAGCTTTGTTTAGTGACTGTGTTAGAGGGAGAGAGGCGAGAGGGCTAGAAGTGCGTTGTGAGTGAATGCCTGGGGTTTCTGTGTCTCTGTGTGACTGTGTGTGTGTCGGTGTGTGTCTCTGTGTGTGTCAGTGTGTGCTGAGGGTGGGGGAAGATCGGTTTTTGTGTCCCTTTCCTGGCTGTGGGGGAGCAGCGATTGCCCGAGGCCCCTTGAGAACAAAGAGAGTGTGCGGGACACGGGGCTTTTTGTGTGAGATGGTAGCGGCCGGGGAGGGTGGGGAGGTTCGGAGGGAGGGTGTGTGGGGGTGTGAGGGGGGGGGGGGGGGAAGGCAGCTCGGGCTGGGGGCTGAGTTTGGAAATGAGTGAAGGGAGCCAGGCAGTGGGATTGTGTTTCACTTTCTGCTCCTGAGGACTGTGTTGTGGTCAATGAGGGAGCCACGTGTTTCTCCAGTCTGAACCACCATGTGAAACAATCCACACCCCAGAGGCACAGGATTAGGCCATTCAGCCCATCCAGCCTGCTCCAACATCGGATCAAGGCTGATCTGTTTCTCAACCCCATTCTCCTGCCTTCCCCAGTAACCAGGATCCCTTAATAATCAAGGACCTATCTATCTCTGGCTCACGTACACCCAATGACTTGGCATGCAAAACTCTGATCCAAAAACGGGTGGGATTGGGACTGGGACTGGGGGCAGACTACCCTGGCTGTTCATGCTGGCTGAAGGGGTGACAGGGTGGGCAGGGATGTGCCCTGGTTTGCTTCATTAACTTCACACTCCCAACATTGTGGGATCAAGTCACATTGCGAGAGAGTTTGACACAAAATCAATACTAACACATTACTACAGTGCTGAGGAAGTGCCGCACTGTCGGAGGGTCAGTGCAGAGGGAGTGGGCACTGTCGAAAGGTCAGTGCTGAGGGAGTGCCGCACTGTCGGAGGGTCAAAGCTGAGGGAGCGCCGCACTGTCGGAGGGTCAAAGCTGAGGGAGTGCCACAATGTCGGAGGGTCAGTGTTGAGGCAGTGCCACACTGTCAGAGGGTCAAAGCTGAGGGAGTGCCGCACTGTCGGAGGGTCGGTGCTGAGGGAGTGCCGCACTGTCGGAGGGTCGGTGCTGAGGGAGTGCCGCACTGTCGGAGAGTCAGTGCTGAGGGAGTGCCGCACTGTCGGAGGGTCAGTGCTGAGGGAGTGCCGTACTGTCAGAGGGTTGGTGCTGAGGGAGTGCTGTACTGTCAGAGGGTTGGTGCTGAGGGAGTGCTGTACTGTCAGAGGGTCAGGATTGTGGAATGCTTCACTGTTGATACTGTGGTCTTTAAATGAGAAACTAATCCATGGCTCTAGCTGCGGTCTAAGGCTGATGTAAAGGATCCCAGGCATGTGCTGGAAGAAGAGCAGGGCATGTCTCTCCTTGTGATAATGAGTATTTCCCAAGGAATCTCACTCAAACAGATTTTTCTGCACACTTTCCCATTGCTGTTTGCTCTTGTATCCCCTCCAGTGTACTTTTCCTGGCCTACAAGCTGTGCTTAAAAGCCCTGAAATCATATAAGGTGCTAGAGAAATGCAGGTTGTTTCTCCACATGAGACTGCCACAGGAACAATGTGGAGGTGAGATTCCTGATGTTTTGATCAGTTCAGTGCTTCAGTGCTGTCCCGTCTTGGGGCTGAGAGAGCTGCTGGGTAAAGTGCAGTGTTAAACCAGCTGGTCTAAATCTGAAATATTTCAAATCTTCCTTTAGCACAGTGACCCAATCTCAGTCCAACCCTCTGTTTTCACATCCCATCCCCCTTGCTTGCTCTCTGCACGAGACTCTGACTGTGCTCCTTTCCTTCCCCAGGATTACTGGCTGTGCATTTATATAGCATTTCTCTTACCATTTGGAAGTGTTTTGTTGTCACTAAGCCCTTTATAAAGTGTCGTCATTGTTATAAAGTAGGAACTCTGGCAGGGTTAGCTTTTCCAGACAGGAAATGACCAGATAACCTGTAATTTTTTTAACAATGGTGATGGAAGGATAAATGTTAGCTCGCTCGTTTCAGTCAAATGTTCTCTGTTGTATAATGGCTATCTGATTTATTTTTCGTGTGTCCCTGCAAGGGCAGATGGGCTTCAGTTTTACACCTCTGTCTAAATTCTGGATTAGTGGTGCTGGAAGAGCACAGCAGTTCAGGCAGCATCTGAGGAGCAGCAAAATCAACATTTCGGGCAAAAGCCCTTCATCAGGAATAAAGGCAGTGAGCCTGAAGGGTGGAGAGATAAGCTAGAGGAGGGTGGGGGTGGGGAGAAAGTAGCATAGAGTACAATGGGTGAGTGGGGGAGTGGCACAGGGGTTTTTACCTCTGTCTAAAGGCAGCTCAGCTGTTAGTGCTGCACTCCGTTAGCCCTGGCTCTGGGGCTGTCAGCCTGGATTTTGTACTAGCCTTGACTAATCAGCAAGAGAGACATCGAACGTGACAGTGCAGTACAGGCCCTTCGGCCCCTCGATGTTGCACAGACCTGTGAACCCAATCTGAAGCCCATCTAACCTACACTATTCCATTCTCGTCCATACGTCTATCCTATGACCATCAAAATGCCCTTAAAGTTGGTGAGTTTGTTTTGTGTCCCTGTCTGAATTGAGGAAGTTTGCAGGGGATTGTCAGCATTTCCCCCTCTCCCCTCAGTGACGGAGAGTTCCTAAACCAGAACACTTGTCTCTTTATGAAGGTTTGACTTTAAACGTTATAAGGAGCTCGCACATTGAAAGCTTGGCCTTTGATGTAACATCCAGGTTACAGACTGTCCCTTTGTTTTGAGGGAATGTTAAAAATCCCGTGGCTCTATTTTGAGGAGCAGGCTTGTCCTCCCCATTGGGTAGTTTTTTTTAACGGTGAAGTGTAACTGCAGAATGTTCATCCCAGCTTCTTTAAACATAGCCTTTAAAAACGGGGTATTGCTGTATGCTTGCCCTCCAAAACAACCTGATGCTTCAGAAAGGGTTTTGCTGGCAGAGGTAATGAAAGGTGCTGTGTAAATGCATTGTCCCTGAGTACACTTCTCGTGTCCACACAACAAGTCTCTCTCACATTATCAGCCTCCACACTCTGTACTTCAGTAACTTTCCAATCACAAACATACAGAACACTCAGTCCCCATCACCCTATACCCAGTAATTGCACAGCGCTGTTAAAAAACCCCGCTCACACCTGTGACTGCTGTCTACGGGACCTCCACCCCCAATAAAACACCCTCATATACACTGTCACGCATTCTCTCTCTCTCTCTCTCTCTCTCTCTCTCTCTCTGTCTCTCTCTCACACACACATACAAACACACACAATCACTCATGCTCGCACACAGAATCTGTCATATACACACACACTCTTCTTTCACACACACTCTCTCATACACACACCCTCTGTCTCAAACACACACACAGTCTTTCACATACACTCTCTCTCACGCACACACGGACATTAACACACACAAACACACACACTCTCTTAACACAATCTCTCACATACGTACTCTCTCACACACACACACTCCCATACACCCTCAAGCTCTCACAATCTCACACACACTCTCTCATACACTTGCGCACACATCCTCTTTCACACTCACATACTCACACACACACATTCTCTCACTCTCATACACTCACTCACTCTCACACTCTTTCACACACACACTGTCTCACACACACGCTCTCGCACACGCACATGCATACTCTATCTCTCACACACACACACTCACATTCACATACACACACGCACTCAAACACATTCTGACACTCTTCTGTCACACACACACTCTCACACACACACTCTCACACACACACTCTCTCACACACACACCCTCTGTCACATACACACTCTCTCTCATACATGCACCCTCTGTCATACACTCTCTCTCATACACACTCTCTCACACACACACACACACTCTCTCACACATGCACTCTCTCCCGCACATACTCTCTTCTCTCTCTCTCACACATGACTCTAACACTCATACACATTCTCTCTTACACACACATCTTCTCACACAACCACTCTCTCTCACACACACGCACACTGTTTCATTCGCACACGTACACACACTCTCTCACATACACGCCCTCTCTCTCACACACATGCACTTTCTCCCACACACACACTCTTCTCTCTCTCTCTCTCTCCCTCTCTCTCTCACACACACACATGCACGGACACACACATACTCTCTCTCACACACACACATTCTCTTACGCGTACACACTCTCTCTTTAACTCACATATTCTCTCACTCATACACACACACACACACACACACACACACACACACACACACACACACACACACACACACACACACACACCTGTCTGTTGGTTTTGCCTGTGACAATGTTAACTCTCCTGCTCCAGAAGGGCAGCATCCTGCAGACCCCTGTTGTCATCTGGGGAATGTAACAGTCAGTTAATGTACAGCAAGATACACCTGCAGGGGCAAAGTGAGAATGACCACATCTGCTTTTTCCTGATACTGGCAGAGGGATCACTATGCCAGGACATCATAAATAAACACTATTCTTCTTTGAAAAAGAATTTCCTGATGTTCCAGACCAACATTTATCCCTCAACTGACAAAATTATCTGGTTGTTCTCACATTGGTTTTGGTGGCATCACGCTATACACAGACCACTCTAAAAGAAGGCGAGACCTTGCTTTGCTTCCATCCAGATTTGTAGGAAGATCTGACCCCACACAGAGATATGGATTAGACGGTGCAGTTTGACAGCAACAATTGCAAAGATGTCCGCCTGTATCATTAGGCCTCCTCCACCTCTCCCTCTGTTTCTCTTTGATGTTACTTGAGATTTTTGCAAGAGTTTGTGGATTGTGGAAGGTGGATTAAAATCGACGTTTCAGGCAAAAGCCCTTCTCTTTTGCCCGAAACATCGATTTTCCTGCTCCTCGGATGCTGCCTGAACTGCTGTGCTTTTCCAGCACCACTAATCCAGAATCTGGTTTCCAGCACCTGCAGAAGGTGGATTAATGTTTGATGTCCTGCTTGTATTCCCTTTGGGTTTTGGTATCCCAGAGAAAGGAAGGAAGAATTTTTCGTGTGTTGTGCAAGTAATTTTTTCCAATAATTCATTCTATTGTAATTTATTCTAATGTATTATTTCAACATGATGTCTCATGGTTTATTTACTTTTAACTTCTGTTATAATTCTGTTAAACAATGTTGTAACCACAACTGGATGGGAGTATGAGGGACATTTGAGGACTCTGGGACTATACTTGATGGAGTTGTGAAGGGTGAGGCGGGATCTAATTGAAACATACTGAAAGGCCTGGACAGAGTGGGTCTTGGGAAGATGTTTCAACTGGTAGGAGAGACTAGGACCTGGGGGTACAGCCTTAGAGAAAACCCTTTAGAATGGAGATAAGGAGAAACTTCTTCAGCCAGAGAGTGGGGAATCTATGGAATTCACTGCCACAGAAGGCTGTGGGGGCCAGGTCATTGTGTGCATTTAAGACAGAGATAGATAGGTTCTTGATTGTCAAGGAGATCAAAGGTTATGGGGAGAAAGTGTAAAAATGTAGTTGAGAAGCTTATCAGCCATGATTGAATGGGCGAGCCAACTCAGTGGGCTGAATGGCCTGATTTCTGCTCCTATGTCTTATGGTCTTATGGTGTAAACGTCCTCCAGGTAGATATTGGGAATTTTCAAGTCATTGCCTTTGATGTCCAAATTGCCGATTTCATACCTCCTGTTAGAAAATAACCCAGACTCTGTGTAACCTTGTTTCCTTTGTTGACCAGACGTTACGAGTCTAGAAGTGTATTGATGTCATTGCGCAGATCTCCTGGTTCTCCCTTCAGAGCTACATCTGCATCTGTTCCTGCTTTGTCCTGTCTCCTGGGCTGGTTGTCAAACTCTGGTTGGAGAACTTGCAGGAGAATCCACTGAATTTGTTGGCCAATTGGCAATTGGGTGTCACGTGTTGGCTATTCCTCAGGAATCAGTGAGTCCCTCCCGGGGGAGGCTGAGGGAGTGGGGTGAGGGTGGCACAGCTGGCTGCCCTGTACAAGACTGGCAGATCTCCATCACCCATCAGTGCCACATGAAGGCGGGGGTCCACTTGTTGAGTTTGTGGGTTAAGAGGAAGTCAGTTGCAAGGAGTGGAGGTGGCTGTCTGTGGGAACCCCCTCTTTCCCATTGAAGGACACCTAGTGCCTTTAAAAGAGGGGTCACGCCCTTAAGCCACCCATTGGAGGTTGCTGGCCAATCCCATCCAACCTGCTGTGTCATTCAGTGAGATCATTGGCTGATCTGATTTTTATCCTCAAGCCTACATTCCCAGCTGCCCTTGGTAACCTTACATCCATAAGAATCTACATACATCTGCCTTAAAAATATTCAGGGACTCTACTTTCATCGCGTTTTCAGGAAGAGAGCTCCAAACATGATAGGGACATAGGAGCAAGAGTCTGTTCCACCATTCATGGCTGATCTAATCATCCTCAACTCCATTTTCCAGCCTTACCCTCACAACCATCTGTGAGAGAAAAGAAATCACCTCATCGCTGTCTTAAATGGGTGACCCCTAATTCTTAAGCACTGGCACCTTGTTCTAGCTTGTTCCTCTCCACAGAGTCCCTGCCAAGACCCTTCAGCATCTTGTATGTTTCAATCAAGTTGACTTTTACTCCAGCAGATACAAGACTAACCCCTCCCACCGTTCCTCATATGCCAACCTGTTCATTTCTGGTGTTAGTCTAGTAAACCATGTCAGAATTGCCTCCAATGCATTTACATCCGGTCTTAATAAGGAGACCAAACTGTACGGGATAGTCCAGAGATGCTCTCACAGGGCCCAGTATCACTGAAGCATAACTCTTATACTTTTGTATTTACTTCCCCTTCTGATAAATGATAACATTCTCCAAGCCTTCCTGATTACTTGCTGTACCTACACACGAACCTTCTGTGATTCATGCATGAGAACACCTAGGTCTCTCTCCTGGAGAGGGATTCTGGCCCCTCTCCCTATTTTCATTCAAACAGGGCAGAGTCCAAATGAGAGAAGCTGGGAGAGGAGGGGTCTGAGGAAGGGTTACCGGACCCAAAACGTTAACTCTGATTTCCCCGCACAGATGCTGCCAGACCTGCTGAGCTTTTCCAGCAATTCCTGTTTTTGTTTGAGATCTAAAGGGGTGGGAGGAGACTCATAAGCACCAGCTAAGAGTTGGACTGAATGGCCTGTTTCTGGAAAGGCTTGTACCTGTACTGCATTGAGTAACATGAAGGAGACAAGGATACCTCATCATCTTTTATTTAACTGTGCATAGGCTCTGAAAGTGAGCAGAACCTCTGAATTATCTGTTTCTTTTCTTTAAGCAAGAACAGGATGTCTGACACTCCTATTTGTTTTCTTTCTTTATTCTTCATTTACTTCTTTTCTTTTTTTTCTTTTAGTGAACAGAACTTTGGACACTCCTGTTCTTTTTTATTATTTTTCTTTTAGTGCTTAATTTCCCCAGCACCCGTGTTGTCTGTGTGCAGGTGTGAGACACAGCCTGGTTCTACCTGTCAGCCAGGGCTCCCTGATTGGCCCCAGGTTAACAGCCCCAATCAGGGATCTCAGGGTCAATGAGATCCACCTGGCTTTTGTTCCCATCACTAATCCCTGCCCACCTCATGTTCAGGGATCCACGTGTTGCCTTTCCTGGGCTATTTTCAGTCCACGTCTGGTTCCTCTGACTGTGACATGGACACGGGAATAATCAAAGAGGAACAGTCCCTCGTGCAACTACAGGGATAGCTCCAGCCAAGTTATTGATGGGGAGAAGAATCCGCACCAGATATTCCTGGATTTGGGAGGGGGGAAGGGGAAGGGGAAGGTGGGGTTGGTTTTGGTGGGGGTGGAATGGTGGCTGGAATGCCAGTGCCAACCACATGCCTCCTGGAAGTGAGAGACGGTTTACTTTGTGTATATTCCATGTAATTCTGTGTAAGATGAGGAGAGGGAGAGTGTGGTGGCTGGATTTGTAAGTACTCACAGGGAGATTAGCATTGACTGTGAGGAAGCAGCTGCTGGTGCAGCTGAGGAAAGTCTGGCCTCGGGTTTGTTCAGCTGGGCCATTGCAACAGGAACATTTTTTTGTTAATACATTACTTGGTCTGCGTTTATGACAGGTGTTCAGTGTGTCTTTTTTCACATTGAGAGATCTTCACAAGTGTAGTCGTGTTGCGAGATCCCAGGTATTTGAACCTCAGCTGCTGGCCAGTGTAGACCTGCCAAGGCTGGGTAAGCGTGGTTAGTGCCAACAATGGTTAGTTCTGGTGAGGCTGGGGCAGCGTGAGGAACTGACAGCGCTGGATGTGGTTATTCACACGCAGCAGCAGGAGTTTTAATTAATTTGTAAAATGTCATCTTTTTGCAGTATACTTTCAAGGCCAGAATGATTCATTTCATTGCTATCTGATATTAGATGGAGCTGAAATGTCAAAAGTGGTGATAAAATGAGTTTCACATCGGGTGGGATGAAAGAATTTGCGCAGTTCAGTCACCAGCCTGAAAGTATTAATGCTCAAGGGTCTTGATAAAGTAGACAGGCAGGGTGGTGGTGGTGGAGGCCTGTGACCAGTGGAGTGCCACAAGGATCGGTGCTGGGTCCACTGCTTTTTGTCATTTACATAAATGATTTGGATGTGAGCAAAAGAGGTACAGTTAGTAAGTTTGCAGATGGCACCAAAATTAGAGGTATAGTAGACAGTGAAGAGGGTTACCTCAGATTACAACAGGATCTTGATCAGATGGGCTGATGGGCTGAGAAGTAAGTGGCAGATGGAGTTTAATTCAGATAAATGCGAGGCGCTGCATTTTGGGAAAGCAAATCTTAGCAGCTGTTATACACTTAATGGTAAGGTTCTAGAGAGTGTTGCTGAACAAAGAGACCTTGGAGTGCAGGTTCATAGCTCCTTGAAAGTGGAGTTGCAGTTAGATAGGATAGTGAAGAAGGCGTTTTGTATGCTTTCCTTTATTGGTCTGAGTATTGAGTACAGGAGTTGGGAGGTCATGTTGCGGATGTACAGGACATTGGTTAGGCCACTGTTGGAATATTGCATGCAATTCTGGTCTCCTTCCTATTGGAAAGATATTGTGAGATTTGAAAGGGTTCAGAAAAGATTTGCAAGGATGTTGCCAGGGTTGGAGGATTTGAGCTATAGGGAGAGGCTGAACAGGCTGGGGCTGTTTTCTGTGGAGCGTTGGAGGCTGAGGGTGATCTTATAGAGGTTTACAAAATTATGAGGGTGATGGATAGGATAAATAGACAAAGTCTTTTCCCTGGGGTGGGGGAGTCCCGAACTAGAGAGCATAGGTTCAGGGTGAGAGGGGAAAGATATAAAAGAGATCTCAGAGGTAACGTTTTCACGCAGAGGGTGTTCTGTGTATGGAATGAGCTTTCAGAGGAAGTGGAGGAGGCTGGTACAATTGCAACATTTAAAAGGCATCTGGATGGATATACGAATAGGAAGGGTTTAGAAGGATATGGTCCAAATGCTGGCAGGTGGGACAAGATTGAGTTGGAATACCTGGTCGGCATGGACGGGTTGGACCAAAGGGTTTGTTTCCGTGCTGTACGTCTCTATGACTCTCTGACTCTGTAACACAGCAAGTCAGGCAGTATTACAAGGTGGATAGGTCAATGTTTCGGACGTATCCCATCTCCATCTCCTGATGCTGCCTGGCTTGCTGTGTTCTCCCAGCCTCCTGCCTGTTCACTTTGGATTCCAGCATTTTCAGTGTTTTTTGTCTCTAACCAATTATCTTGATAAAGCAGAAAAATCCAAACACTGGTGCAGGGGTCGGTCACTAGAAATTATGATTATCATGGAGGTCTACAGCATGGAAACAGGCCCCTCAGCCCAACTTGGCCATGCTGCCCAGTTTTTACAATTAAACTAGTCCCATTTGCCTGCATTTGGTCCATACCCTCCATACCTATCCCATTCAGATGCCTATCTAACTGTTTTTTAAATGATGAAATTATATTAGCTTCCACCACTACATCTGGCAACCCATTCCAGACACTCACCACCCTCTTTGTGAAATAAATTGCCCCTCTGGACTCTGTTATATCTCTCCCCACTCACCTTAAACCACTGCCCTCTAGTTTTCAAAGGGAAAAGCTGTTGGCTATCTACCCTATCACTGCTCCTCATGGTTTTATAGACCTCTACAAGGTCACCCCTCAGTCTCCTACACTCTGGGGAAAAAGTCCCAGCTTATTCAACCTCTCCTTATACCTCAAATCTTCCAGTCCACATAGCGTCCTTATAAATCTTTTCTGCACTGTTTTTAGTTTAACACTACCCTTCTTCTAGTACAACACCAGGTTATAGTCCAACAGGTTTAACTGGAAGCACTCCTTCATCAGGAGCAGCGCTTCGAAAGCTAGTGTGCTTCCAAATAAACCTGTTGGACTATAACCTGGTGTTGTGTGATTTTTAACTTTGTACACCCCAGTCCAACATCGGCATCTCCAAATCATGACTTCGTATAGTAGGGTGACTAGACCTGCATAAAGTACTCCAAATGTGGCCTCCATCATCTTGTACAGCTGCAACAAGATGTCCCAACTCCGATACTCAATTTAAATAAAAACATTCATTCACAGGTTGGTTTCACTGACTAGGTCAACATTCACTTCCCATTATTAATTGCTCAGAAGGAGAACAAAAAACATAAGTGAACTAGATAGATTTTTAACAACAATGGTTTCATGGTCATCATTAGCAAGTCAATGCCAGATTTTTATTGAATTCAGATCCACCATGGTGGGATTTGAACACAGGTCTTCAGGACATTATCTGGTCCTCAGGATTAATGGGAGAAAGTGAGGACTGCAGATGCTGGAGATCAGAGTCGAGTGTATGGTGCTGGAAAAGCACAGCAGGCCAGGCAGCACCCGAGGACCAGGAGAATCGACGTTTCGGGCAAAAGCCCTTCATCAGGAATCGTGATGAAATGCTTATGCCTGAACCGTTGATTCTCCCGCCTCTCGGATGCTGCCTGACCTGCTGTGCTTTTCTCTTGAGATTAATAGCCTCGTGACAGTGCCTTTTGGGCACCACCTCCCTTTTATTGATTAAAGGTCCTGAGTAGAGGTGAGGGAAAGGGCCTCTAACAACGTGAGCTGTGATGTGGAACACAGTCTGGAAAGGCAGTGAAAGTAGATTCAATAATCAGAAGGGAATTTATGTGGGAAGTACATGGGAATGGGGCAATTGGGATGGTTCTTCCAAAGAGGCACCACATGTTCTGAGTCATGGAAACACAGAAAATAGGGGCAGGAGTAGGCCATTCGGCCCTTCGAGCCTGCATTACCATTCAAATATGATCAGGTTGATTATGGCTTTCTCCGTAGAATCATATGGCCCAGACGAGACCCTTCAGCCCACTGGGTCAACACTGACCAAATTTGCACTTCCCAGCATTTGGCCCATAGACTTGAATGGTATGGAATCTTTTACCTTTCCCTGAGAGGATATGCAGGGCTTTAACATTTTTTTCCAAAAGTTACTGTCATGCAATCCCAGAATCCCAGTCCCGCGTTCTCCCCATAACCCGCGATCCCTTAAGCTGCACAAGCTCCCTCTTGGATCTATCTCATGAACTGGTCCCAACTGCTTCCTGTGGGAGAGAATTCCACAGGTTCACAGCTCTCTGAGTGAAGAAATTCACCCTCACCCCCCAGTCCCTTATTCTCAGACTGTGAATGGCCTGTTGCTGTGTTTCTAATTCTGTGAGATCCCAGAGCCTGACTGCGCTCACTCGTACAGCCCTCGAGCACACCCAAGATCTGAGGCTATAACCCAGTCAAACATCTGAAATGAGCTGTTAATTACTTTGTAATTGATGTAAGTAATGCTAATGTCAGTTTGCCAGTCAGCTTGCATTTAGTGACTCGCTATTAATCCATATCTGACCATAAAACTTACTCGTAATTAACTGCATTTCTAAATATGATGTAAGGCCAATTTAATCTTTAATCTCTCGGTGTGACTGTCACATTCCCGTGAGATTGGTCGGGTTACCAAATCCCCGGGACTGGCCTGCAGTCTCCAGGGGAATTAAAAAGGAAGATTTGCATTCATATAGCACCTTTTTACCTCTACCGCCTTTACAGTTAATGCAATAATTTTGAAGCGTAGTTACATTATAGTGTAGGAAGCAGCACTGTCAGTTTGCACACAGCAAGATCCCATAAACAGCACTGTGAAAACGACTGAGAAAATCTGAATTTTAAAAAAATTTGTGGTGTGGATATAAGGGATAAGTATTGGCCAGGCCACTGGTTGAACTCCCCTGCTCTTCACAGAGTCATAGAATCATATAGTCACAAAGTGTGGTGCTAGAAAAGCACAGCCGGTCAGGCAGCATCTGAGGATACTTCCTGTGATTTTCCAACACCACACTTTTGAATCTAATCCGCAGCATCTGCAGTCCTCACTTTCTCCAGAGAATCACACGGCCCAGACGAGACCCTTCAGCCCACTGGGTCAACACTGACCAAATTTGCGCTCATCTCACTTCCCAGCACTTGGCCCATAGCCTTGAATGGAATCTTTTACCTTTCCCTGAGAGGACAGGCAGGGCTTCAGGCAAAAGTGAGGACTGCAGATGCTGGAGGTCAGAATCAAGATTAGAGTGTTGCTGGAAAAGCACAGCAGGTCAGGCAGCATCCGAGGAGCAGGAAAATCAATTTCGGACAAAAACCCTTCATCAGGAATCAGGCAAAAGGGCTTTAGTTTACCATTTTTTTCAAAAGTTACTGTTACCAACAGTGCAGGGAGGGCCGCCGGAATATTAGCACGGATTTTCTATTCTAACTCCTGGTTTGGGATTTGAACCATAAGCACATTATGCCTGTGATGGTGCCAATCACAAGAAGCAAGTGACAGGTTAGTCAATTGGCTAATGAAGGGCCAACTTGATTTCCAGTAGACTGCAGGAACAGTGTGGTTGGAGGTTTGGGTGATAGTTGGGAGGTTGGGGGGGGGGGGGAAGGGGAGCCGGGGGGTGGAGTATGTGGAGGGGTTGGTGTTTGGAGGCAAACAGTCATGTGACAGAACCTACCGGAACACATTGGGTATGGCCCCACCAGTATACCACCACCAGAACTGAAAACCCACTGTGTGAGCAATCAGGTTCCTGTCCCGAATGGTGCTTTCAAAACACACACAGGATTCAATGGGAATAAGGTATTTGTATAAAATGCAAGAGTTATGGAGGAGGCATGGGCCTAGTTCTGAGGAAGAGTCACTTAATCCAAAACACTAGCTTTCATTTCTCTCCACAGATGTTGCCAGACCTGCCGAGCTTTTCCAGCAGTGCTGTTGTAGCCAATAAAATGACAGCGTTAGGAATCCAGTACCCCAGCTTGCTGTTCTGGGAACATTGGTTTCAAATCCCACCATGGCAGATGGTGGAATCTGAATTCAATAAAAGTCTGGAATTAGAGTCACAGTGTCATAGAGATGCACAGCACAGAATCAGACCCTTCGGTCCAACTTCTCCATGCCGACCAGATATCCTAAGTTAATCTAGTCCCATCTTCAAGGTTTGTGCGAAGATTTGTAGCTCGGGTACTCGTTGTTGTGGTTCTGTTCGCCGAGCTGGAAGTTTTTGTTGCAAGTTTTTGTCTACCATACATCAGGAGCGTTTCAGAACTGACAGCCAGACTACTGCGACCCCTAGGACTCATAATGGCACACAAACCAACAGCCACGCTCAGACAACAACTTACTAGAACAAAGGAGCCGATACCCAACATGAGCAAAACTAATGTAGTTTACAAAATACCATGCAAGGACTGCACAAAACACTATATAGGACAAACAGGAAGACAGCTAACAATCCGCATACATGAACATCAACTAGCCACGAAATGACACGACCAGCTATCCCTAGTAGCCACACACTCAGACAACAAGCAACATGAATTCGACTGGGAAAACACTACTATCATAGGGCAAGCCAGACAGAGAACAGCCAGGGAATTCCTAGAGGCATGGCATTCATCCACAAACTCCATCAACAAACACATCGACCTGGACCCAATATACCAACCACTACAGCGGACAGCTGAAACTGACACCCGGAAGCGGCAAGGACAGACCACTATAAATACCGGAAGAAACATCAAAGAAGCGCTTCGCAGGAGGCTCCAGAGCACTGATGATGTCGCCTAGCCAGGGGACGAAACGTTTGCAACAAAAACTTCCAGCTCGGCGAACAGAACCACAACAACTAGTCCCATCTGCCAGCACTTGGCCCATATCCCTCCAAACCCTTCCTATTCATAAACCCATTTAGATGCCTTTTAAATGTTGCAATTGTACCAGCCTCCACCACTTCCTCTGGCAGCTCATTCCATACACGCACCACCCTCTGTGTGAAAATGTTGCCCCTTTAGGCCCCTTTCACCCTAAACCAATGCCCCTCTAGTTCTGGACTCCCCCACCCCAGGGAAAAGACTTTGTCTATTTATCCTATCCATGCTCCTCATAATTTTGTAAACCTCTATAAGGTCACCCCCCAGCCTCCGACGCTCCAGGGAAAACAGCCCCAGCCTGTTCAGCCTCTCCCTGTAGCTCAAATCTTCCAACCCTGGCAACATCCTTGTAAATTTTTTCTGAACCCTTTCAAGTTTCACAACATCTTTCCGATAGGAAGGAAACCAGAATTGCATGCAACATTCTAACAGTGGCCTAACCAACATCCTGTACAGCCGCAACATGGCTGCCCAACCCCTGTACTCAAAACTCTGTCCAATAAAGGAAAGCATACCAAACACCTTCTTCACTATCCTATCTACCTGAGACTCCACTTTTAAGGAGCTATGAACCTGCACTCCAAGGTCTCTTTGTTCAGCAACACTCCCCAGGACCTTACCATTAAGTGGATAAGTCCTGCTCTGATTTGCCTTTCCAAAATGTAGCACCTCGCATTTATCTAAATTAAACCCCATCTACCACTCCTCAGCCCATTGGCCCATTTGATCAAGATCCCGTTGTAATCTGAGGTAACCTTCTTTGCTGTCCCTCAATTTTGGTGTTATTAGATTAGATTACTTACAGTGTGGAAACAGGCCCTTCGGCCCAACAAGTCCACACCGACCCGCCGAAGCGCAACCCACCCATACCCCTACATATACCCCTTACCTAACACTACGTGCAATTTAGCATGGCCAATTCACCTGACCCGCACATCTTTGGACTGTGGGAGGAAACCGGAGCACCCGGAGGAAACCCACGCAGACACGGGGAGAACGTGCAAACTCCACACAGTCAGTCGCCTGAGGTGGGAATTGAACCCAGGTCCCTGGCGCTGTGAGGCAGCAGTGCTAACCACTGTGCCACCGTGCCGCCCTGAAGTTATCTGCAAACTTACCTACTATACCTGCTATGTTCTCATCCGAATCGTTTATAAAACAGTGGACCCAGCACCGATCCTTGTGGCACTCCACTGGTCACAGGCCTCCAGTCTGAAAAACAACCCTCCACCACCACCCTCTGTCTTTTACCTTTGAGCCAGTTCTGTATCCAAATGGCTAGTTCTCCCTGTATTCCATGAGATCTAACCTTGCTACTCAGTGTCCCATGGGGAACCTTGTTGAACACCTTACTGGATCCATATAGATCACGTAGATAACCTAATGGTAACTGTTGTCGTAAAGTCCCTCTGGTTCACTGATGTTCTTCAGGGGAGGAAATCTGCCCTTCTTACCTGGTTTGGCCTACATGTGACTCCAGACCCATAGCAACTGGGTTGACTCATAACTTCCCTCTGGGCAATCCCAGTAGAGCAGTAATTACCATCCTAGTCAATGGTGCCCACAATGAATACAAACATAGTTTAATGTATTGACACTAGTGAATAGCTGGTGAGTTTGCAAAGGGGTGTAACATGCAGTAGGTTTTGCAGCAAATAAAATATTTGTTCAACATTTACTTAAATCGATCTACAGGTTACAAAACAAAGAACTGTGAACGTTGGAGGTCTGAAACAAACATAAACACTGGAGAAACTCAGCAAGTCTGGCAGCATGTGTAGAGAGAAAGCAGAGTTACCATTTCCACTCTAGTGACCCTACTTGAGAACTGTTCTGATTAGTTGGATTTGAAACGTTACCTGTTTTCCCTTCACACATACTGCTATAAAGTCTACAGAGTCTGTTTGAACAACAAACCATACCAAACATTCAACACAGTGTATTGTTTTTGTAGAATCAATCACTACCACTCATAGCAGTGCAGTCTCATGATGTGATTGCCAATGGTATGTACCAGTCATCATTAGACAGGCAAGAGGCAAAGGATAACAGACTAAGGAACAGACTGGACTGATTTGGAGACACCATTGTTGAATTTGAGTGTCAGTTATAAACCGCTAAAACTCGATTGTCATGTTTTGTCTTGAACACATTAATTAGTCTTCAACATTGAATGCACTTCCCAGAGTCTATTCGACATTTAATTACTTGGAACAGGTTGTGGTTGGACTACAATGCTGATTTATATTTTTTTTCTTAAATGATTTAATATATTCATATGACTTTCCCTTATATTGGACTTTATTTGATAATGAACTTCCTTAGAATCATACTGAAACAAAAATGATCTATTATGAAAAGTATGATGTTTGCTAATATATTTTAATCCCAGTAGCAGGTGCATGCAGATCATGTAACCTACACGGAACTGTCTACATTCTCCAGTAGTATTACATTGAAATTACAATTTACAAATGGAGCTTTTGAGAAAAAAAGGGATTTATACTCCTGTTGCATCCTTCCCTCTCACTGCATTCTCCCTCCTGTACTTCTCTGTTTCTCCTTGATGGCATTTACACTATCTGGGGAAAGGAGTAAGGACAAAGTCTTCAAATAGAGTTGGTATTTAATGGGCTGAATGGCCTTTTCCTGATCCTATTTTTATGTTCTTATATTTAAAAGAGTAGGAAGAAACCTTTTGACCCCTCAGGCCTGCTCTGGCATTAAATACAATCACAGCTGATCTTTTCATAGAATCTTTACAGTGTGGAAACTTTTGTTTCAACTTCACTGTAGACTGTAAGTTCACATGACCTCGCAGGAGTTGGAGGCCATTCAGCCCACTGAGCCTGATTAGATTCCCTACAGTGTGGAAACAGGCCCTTCAGCCCAACCAGTCCACACCAACCCTCCAAAGAGTAACCCACCCAGACACAACCAATTCACCTGACCTGCACATCTTTGGACTGTGGGAGGAAACCGGAGCACCCAGAGGAAACCCACGCAGACACGGGGAGAATGTGCAAACTCCACACAGCCAGTCCCCTGAGGCTGGAATCGAACCTGGGACCCTGGTGCTGTGAGGCAGCAGTGCTGACCATTGAGCCACTGTGCTGCCCACTAACCACTGAGCCACTGTGCTGCCCACTAACCACTGAGCCACTGTGCTGCCCACTAACCACTGAGCCACTGTGCTGCCCACTAACCATTGAGCCACTGTGCTGCCCACTAACCACTGAGCCACTGTGCTGCCCACTAACCACTGAGCCACTGTGCTGCCCACTAACCACTGAGCCACTGTGCTGCCCACTGTGTCTGCTCCACCGTTAAACGAGATCATGATCTGATCATCCTCAACACCACTTTCCTGCCTTTTCCCCATATCCCTGGTTCCCTTCTGATTCATAATCTGTCTATCTCAGCCTTGAATATATTTAATAATCCAGCCTCTATAGCCCTCTGTGGGAAAGAATTCCATGGATTCACTCCCCTCCGTAACAAGAAATTCCTCCCTACCCTTCCCTGTTTTAAATGGGTGATCCCTGATTCTGGGATGATGTCCTCTGGTCCTCGACTGTCCCACAAGGAGAAACACCCTCTCCATACCAACCCTGTCACCTCCCCTAATATTGTATGTTTCAGTTAGGTTACTTCTCATTCTGTGAAACTCCAATGAATACAGGCCCAATCTACTCATCCTCCATAAGACAGTCCCTTCATTTCCAGGATCAACCCCATGAACTGTTTCTGTATTGTCTCTAATGCCAGTATCTCTTTTGTTAGATACAAGGCTCAAAACCATTCACAGTATTCCAGCTGTGGTCTGATAGTGCCTGTATAGTTTTAGCAAAACTTCCTTTCCTGTATTCCTGCTGAAATGAAAAGGCCAACATTCTGTTTGTCTTCCCTATTACTCTATGCACAAGGGCCCCCCAAATCCCTCTGCTCTGTAACTCTCTGAAGTCTTGCTCCATTTAAATAATATTCAGCTCCTTTATTCTCCCAGCCAAAATGCAGGTCCTTATTCCTGCACATTACAGTCCATCTGCCAAGTTTTTTGCCCAGCCACCTAACTTGTCTGTATTCCTCTGCAGACTCTGTCGTTGCTCGCCACTTGCTTTCCCACCTGTTTTGTGTCTTCCACAAATTAATTCACTTTCCCCATCCCAGTAGTTAATATTGATTGTAAATAATTATGATTCTAGCATTGTTCCCTGTGACACTTCATGAAAATACTCCCCTTATCCCAACTCTCTGTCTTCTACTAATTAGTCGATTCTAATTCCATGCTAATATATACTATCTCCAACACTATTGCCTCTTCTCTTTTTAAGTAGCCTAATGTGCTGTATCTTGTCAAATGCCTTCTGAAAATCCCAGTATATTACATCCTCTACTTTCCCCTTATCTATTCTGCTTGATACCTCCACAAGGAGTTCTATTAAACTTGCAAAGCATGAATTCACCTTTATGAAACCTTGCTGGATCATACCATTTTCCAAATGCTGCACTATCACATCCTGGAAAATGAACTCAACCATTTTCCTGATAATAGATGGTGAGCTCTCTGGTTCCCTCCTTCTCCCAGTATTCCTTGAGTCTTTGCAAGACCAACTCTGTCTGTTTCAGCATTGAAAGAACTCAACATTGGTATATCCATCGTCAGCCCTGGATGGACTCATTTCCCATCACCTCAGACCTAACAATTACCTGTTACTGTGCCCCTGTGTTTGGGATACCCCACTGGGATCATCAACCTCTCTGCGTTTACCCTGTGAAGCTCCTGCACAATCTGCAGAAGGGGGCATGTAATTGGGTGATTCTTTCTACTGTAGTATTCTCCTTTTATTCTCCAAGAGATTTTGATTTTATGCTGTTGCTCAACCTTTAGTCTCAAACAACTGCAATTTAGGGTGTTGAGTTAGTTATTGAAATAACTCCCTGGAGCCGGTATCCCGTCACCGAGTCACCTTTTATGTACATGTGGAGTGTACACAGGCTGTGACCTGCCAGCTCTGGGCCAGTCCCTGGAGTGAGGAGACTTTCTGAATCATCTATTTCTTTCATTGGCTCCCTCAGAGCCAGCGCTCAGAGTGTGAGGATGTCCAACACTCCTGTTCATTTAAAAAAAAATTATTAACCAATACAAGTTACAAACAGTTAACAATGAACAGCAGTTTGCAAGAAACAGCAATTTTACAGGAGAATGGGGCAGCAGACCACCCCCCCCCCCAAATCCCACCATAAAACCAGTTCACAGGGAAAATGGGATGAACCTCTGTATCTCCTGTTTCTTTTTTTTCTTCTTTTTCCTTTTTTTTTTCTTTTTTAAAAAAATTATTTCCCCCACACTACCACCTAACTGCACCCATGGTGTGTGTGTGTGCAGGTATCTCCTGTTTCTACCTGTCAGCCAGGGCTCCCCGATTGGCCCGGATTAACAACCCCAATCAGGGATCTCGTACTGAATGAGCTTGGAACAGGCTGACTCTGTTCCCGTCACTACACTTATCGCTTGGGCTGACTGCCCTGGAGTGTACGGGATACTGAGACAGCACAGTATCACAGCAAGAAATGGTCACGGTGCTTCTGCCATCTTCAGAGACTTCAGAGCGTATAATCAGGAGACAAATTGACTCTGGAATCTGAGACCGTGGTAGGGCTTGCAGACAGGAAGTAAGTGTACGTGCATAACCTTGAAAGTAATGATAGGTTTATTTTCTGTTGGAGTAAATCCCTAGCAAGGCCTAGCTGAAGCGCTGCACTTAGTTCAAGCACGTGGTGTGAAGATGGATGTCAAGGCCTTGGAGAGGGGATTTTCTTGCACATTAATGAAGCACAGGAGGCTGGTTAGCTTGGTTGGCTGGATGGCTGGTTTGTGATGCAAGCTAATGGTTCATGTCCTGCACTGGCTGACGTTTTTACCAACGCTCCTTCTCAACCTCTGCCCTCGCCTGAGGCATGGTGACCCTTAGGTTAACCTATCACCAGTTGCCTTTCTCTAATGAGAGGGTCTGCTAGGACTCTGGTGACTTTATGTTTTATCTATTCTGTAAACAAATTGGTGTGCTATGGCATGCCAACTTAGCCTTTGTTGTAGCATAGTCCGTGACCAGTCTCACCAGCTTCCTCAAAGGACTCATTGAATCCCTCCAGTGTGGAAGCAGGCCATTCAGCCCATCCAGTCCACACTGACCCTCCGAAGCGCATCGCACCCAAACCCAATCACCTATCCTATCCCCATAACTCTGCATTTCTCATGGCTAACCCACACATCCCTGGACACTATGGGCAATTTAGTATGGCCAATCCACCCTAACCTGCACATCTTTGGACTGTGGGAGGAAACCGGAGCACCCAGAGGAAACCCATGCAGACACGGGGAAAACTCCACATAGACTGAGGGTCCCTGGCGCTGTGAGGCAGCAGTGCTGACCACTGGAGAATGTTCCAAACAATGACCATCAACGTTACATACCTGGGCAGTTATGATCTGGCTCACACTCACCCATCCCAGTTCACTGACGTTTATTCCTCCATCAATATCGGTGCAGCAAATTGTTTACTGGTTAGTTATTTTATATATGAGAGCTTACACAAATTAGCTGCAGTGTTTCTCCAGATTAAAACATTAACGTTTCAGAAAAAATATTTGATTGGTTGTTAAGGACTTTGAAATGTTCCATAAAGTGGTGAAGAAACGCAAGCTGCTTCCTTTGTGATGTCTGGGTGATGTTGTTGTTTATGTATTCTGAATTCTTACAGGTTAAGGTTAAAACTGCGACACTGAATATTTGCAAAATCCTGACATCTGATTGGCATGAATCCTAAAGCAGAAATGCACTAGGATCCTGAAGTGACTGGGACTTGGATAAATTGGCACCCTCCACCTCCAAAGTGTTTAATGTGAAAACATTTAAAAGAATCATTGACAGCAGAATAGGCCATTCCTCCCGTCCAGGCTGTTCCGCCATTTAGAATGATCATTGCAAATCATCCAACTCTCCTCTGTTCTCTCATTATCCTTTTATCCTTTCAGCTCAAAGAACTATATCTAACACCTTCTTGGAAACTTTCAATGTTCAACATCCACCTCAACAGTGGCTCAGTGGTTAGTACTGCTGCCTCACAGCACCAGGGTTCCAGGTTCGGTTCCAGCCTTGGGCGACTGTCATTCTCCCTGTGTCTGTGTGGGTTTCCTCCCGGTGCCCTGGTTTCCTCCCACACTCCAAAGATGTTAGGGTGAATTGGCCGTATTAAATTGCCCATAGTGTTGGGTGCATTAGTCAGAGGGGAAATGGGTCTGGGTGGGTTACTCTTCGGAGGGTCATTGTGGATTTGTTGGGCCAAAAGCCTGTTTCCACACTGTAGGGAATCTAATGTAACCACTTAGACAATTCCACAGGCTTACCATTCTCTGGGTGAAAAAAGTTTACCCTCAACTCAGTCCTAACTGCCATCCCATCTCCTTGGACTGTGACCCCCGGTTCTGAATTCCCCTGTCATCAGGAATATCCTTCTCTGTATACTCTGTCCCGTCCTGTTAGAATTTGCTAGTTTCTATGAGATTCCCTCCCTCATTCCTCGAGTCATACAGCTTGGAAATGGACCCATCAGTCCAACTGACCAAGTTTTCCAAACTAATCTAGTCCCACTTGCCTGCGTTTGGCCCGTATCCCTCCAAACTTTATCTATTCATGTACTTATCCAAATGTCTTTTATATGTTGTAACTGTGCCTGCTTCTATCATTTCCTCTGGCAATTCATTCCATAAGTGAACCACCCACTGTAAGAAAAAGTTGCCCCTCAGGTCCCTTTTAAATCTTTCTCCTCTCAACTTAAAATATGTCCCCTAGTTTTGAACTCCCCAAACTAGAGAAAATACCTTTGCTATTTACCTTATCCAAGCCCCTCATGATTTTATAAACCTGTGTAAGGTCACCCCTCAACCTCCTGTGATCCAGTGAAACAAGTCCCAGCCTATCCCTATAACTCAAACCCTCCAATCCTGGCAACACCCTGATAAATCTTTCCTGAACCCTCTCCAGTTTAATAATAACCTTCCTTTAACAGGGGGACCAGAACTTCATGCAGAACGCTTGAAGTGGCCCCACCAATGTCTTGTACAATCTCACTGTGATTATAATCCTAACTGATCCAGTCTCTCTTCATGCATCAGTCCTGCCATCCCAGGAATCCAACTGGGAAACCTTCGCTGCACTCCCTCCCTCGCCAGAACATCCTTCCTCAGGCATGGAGACCAAAACTGCCCACAATGCTTCAGGTTTACTTTTGGAAAAGTGACATCCAAGCTTCCACACAGGACCCCAGTCCCCCAGCAGGCTCTGTCACCCATGTCTTCAAAGCACTGAATTAAATTTGATGGTGGGGTAGTCTAAAACTAGAGGGTATAGGTTTAAGGTGAGAGAGGAACATGCAACAGGGTCCGGGACAATTGTTTTCACACACAGGATGGTGTGTGTCTGGCAGCGGTAGTTGTGGAAGTGAGTACAATTTCGGTATTTAAGAAACAGTTAGACAGGTATGTGAATGGGATAGGTATGGAGGGATACGGACCAAATGCAGGCAAATGGGACTAGATTAATTATGAGACTGGGCGGCATGGCCAAGTTGGGCTGAAGGGCCTGTTTCCGTGCTGTAGATCTCTACGACTCTGTTTGAAGAGCTTTCATGATTTTGGTCCGGTTTGTGATGTTATTTTGAACTCGTGACAGTGAGATTTGAGTCCCTCTGCTACTTCCATGCAGTGAGATTGTAACAATCCCTCTTGATTTCTGGATGAATCTCACTGATTAGATTGTTTTAGTTGTGGCTTGGTTAGTAACACTCGCTTTCGATGCTGAGTGTCCAGGTTGTGAATGAGCTCAGGAGGAAGCAAAGGTGCAGTGAACTGGTAATACCAACACCCAGAAACTCCAGCCCATTCTGGGGTTGTCACATTGACTCCCACCATGACTAATGGTGAAAATCCAATTCAATAAAAAAAATCCTCCTACTTCTGTATCTGGCACAAAAATATCTACTGGAAGCTCCATTGCGCTGTCCAGGGTGCTGTCCTTTCAGATGACGCATTAAGCCAAGGCCTGATTGTCTACACCTATCCAAGCAACCTCAAAGTGCTGTGTTGAGGAAAGGCAGAGGGGTTCTCCCTGGAGTTCTGGCCATCCGAAAAGGTTGTACTAGTATCACAAAAACACAGAGAATCTGGTCATTATCATCTCGCTGTTTGACAACATTTCTTGTTCAAAATGTACCGCAGTGTCTTCACAGGGAGAGGCAGTAATGTTCCTTGCCTAGTCATCCTTAGATTTGATTCTGGGAAAAAGGTTCATAGCACATCAATGCAAGAGGTAGAACGTCAATTCAGTTAGGAACAGGAGTAGGTCATTAGCCCCTCAAACCTGCCCCACCATTGAATGTGGTCATGGTTGACTGAATGTTTCAATGCCATTTACTTGTCCCATAACCATAACCTTTATACCACTGGGAATTGGAAATATATCAATCTTTACTTCAAACCATACCTAAAGACCATATCTAAAGATCATACCTGAAGACTGTGCCTGAAGACTGTGCCTGAAGACCGTGCCTGAAGACCATACCTGAAGACCATACCTGAAGACTCATCCATTGATTCCATCTGTGTCAATTGTGAACAGTTTTGGTCTTCAGATTTGCGGAAGGACATTCTGGCTATTGAAGGAGTGCAGTGTAGGTTCACGAGGTCAATTCCCGGAATGGTATGACTATCATATGTTGAAAAATTGGAGCAACTGGGCTTGTATACACTTGAGTTTAGAAGGATGAAAGGGGGTCTGATTGAGATGTATAAGATTATTAAAAGATTGGACACTCTGGAGGCAGGAAACATTTTTCCGCTGATGGGTGAGTCCAGAACCAGAGGACACAGTTTAAAAATGAGGGGTGGGCCATTTAGGACAGAGATGAGGAGAAACTTCTTCACCCAGAGAGTGGTGGATATATGGAATGCTCTGCCCCAGAAGGTAGTGGAGGCCAAGTCTCTAGATACTTTCAAGAAAGTGATGGATAGAGCTCTTAAAGATACTGGAATGAAGGGTTATGGGGATAAGGCAGGAACAGGATACTGATTGAGGATGATCAGCCATGATCATAATGAATGGTGGTGCAGGCTCGAAGGGCAGAATGGCCTACTCCTGCATCTATTGTCTATTGTCTATTATCAACACTTCTTGCAGACCCCTCCCACCCCAGTTATGATCTCATCCAACCTCTTCTATCAGACAGAAGACACACAACTTTAAACAGCCGCACCCACAGATTCAAGAACAGCTTCTTCCCCGCTGTTATTAGACTTCTGAAGGGACCTCTCAAATTTTAAATTTAATGTTGATCTCACTGTCTATGCACCTTCTCTGCAGCTGTAATTCTGTATTCCCCTCTCTGTTCTAATACCCAATGTACTTTGTATGGTACGATCTGCCTGTACTGTTAGCAAAACAAAATTATTCACTGTACCCAGGTACATGGGACAATAATAAATCAAATCAAAATAAAAAGACTACAATTCCGCCATCTCTGTGGTAGGGAATTGCAAAGATTCACAGCTCTCCAAATTTAACCAAAATCTCCTAATTTCAGTCCTAATTGGTATTTGCCTTATTTTTAAATTGTGGTCCCTGTTTTTAGATTCCCCAAACAGGGGAAACATTGTACCCACGCCCACCCTGTCCATCCCTTTCAGTATTTTGTAAGTTTCAATGAGGTCACCTCTCAGTCTTTGAAACTGTAGAGATTACAAGCCCATGGGACAGTCCCACCATTCCGTGAACAGCCTTCATTGCACTTTCTCTCTGACAATGATACTTTTCCTGAGTTAGGGAGACTGAAACTGTACACTGTGCTCCGTGTGTAGTGTAACCAAGCTCCGATACAGTTGGAGCAAGACGTCACTTCTCCTGTACTCAAATCCTCTTGCAATAAGAGCTAATATTCCACTAGCCTCCACAGGAAAATACCTTATAAAGATCATTGTCATAGTCACGGTATTGGTGATTATCCTAAGTTGTTGTAAAGACTGATGTTAAGTGGATGAAAGTTTGCTGTCCTCCTCTGGTCTGACTTCAGATTCTCAGCAAAGTGGTTCACTTCCTCCACCAGTGACACATCAGTGACAGTGTGGACCTTCCATAAGATCCGCTGTGGCCAAGACCTTTTCAACAGCTCCGTCCAACCCCATGACTCCTACCATCTCAAAAGGCACATGGGAATACCGCCCCTCCAAGACACATTCCCCTCTCAGCCACTCACCATCCTGACTTGGAAATATATTGCCGTTCCTTCACTGTCACTGGGTCAAACTTCATGGAACTCGGTTCAAGAAGGCAGCTCATCACCACAGGGGTAATTAGAAATAGGTAATAAATTGTCAGCAATGCCTACATTCCCATGAAAGAATTTAGTAAAGCTCTTTGAGGTGTTCCATGGTCATGAAAAATGTTTAATCGATGCAAGATTTTATTTCTGTTTGAACAGAGTGTCCACTCTGAGCTACCTTTCTATGGGCTAGGGTAATGGTCATGGGTAAGCTTGAGTGACTTGCCAGTGCCTGAGAGCAGGTGATTTGCTAAGTTTGTGTTTGGAGTTGGGGAAGTGGTTGTATCCTTTAAAGCTAAGGAGGCCCCTTGCTGAACCTGCCCAGCCTCTGCATTTCCAACCCAGCCCTGTCACATCCCGACACGTCAAATTCAATCCGCCTTAGAGAGCCTGGCTTGGATTAACTGGCTCACACTACGCAATACAGCGGTCCTTTCAAGGACACAGGGTTCGGACAATGCGGAGGCTCCAGTCGTAACATTGACCAATAACATCTCTGTCAACCAGAAAGTAATGAGGGAAGTCTTACACACAGCCCCAGCTCCGAAAGCAACATCTAGTGCATCCACAGAAAAATGCGACCAATCTTTCTTCCTCTTCTACTATTACAGGATGGAAGATGAGGCTGTACTGGACAGAGGAGCCTCCTTTATCAAACATGTCTGTGATGAAGAGGAAGTAGAGGGTATGTAAATGGCATTTTTCTTTCAACTCCTTTAATCGTTACATTTAGCTAATAGTGACTACAATTCCCTTTAGCATGTAGTGCAGGTGCTATAAAAATAGAAGTTCTTTTTCTCTATCTCTCTCTCTCTCTCTGTGTCTCAATCTCACTCTCACTCACTCTCTATCTCTCTCTCTCTGTCTCTCAATCTCACTCTCACTCACTCTCTATCTCTCTCTCTCTCTCTCTCCCTCTCTCCACATGCAGAGTAGCAAGGTGCTGTGGTAAACTGTTCAGTGAGTGAGTCTTTTGACACAAGCCTGTTGAATTCTGCTTTTCGATGATAATCAGGCTTGCTATAATTCAGTAATATTCCACAGCAGTTTGCACTTATTTGTGTAGCTGTTACATGTCACAAACCAAATTTGATACTGAGACAGGTTTCGAAAAACCTGGTCAAAAGAGTAGGTCTTGAGGAATGGTCTGGAGGTGAGGAGGGAGGCAGGATGGTTTTGGGGCAGAATTCCAGAGCTCGGGGTCTGGGCAGCTGAATGTACCGAGTGCCAGTGGGGAAGTGAGGGGCCCAGAATTGGAGGACTGCAGAGATTATTGAAGGGTTGTAGGACCAGGAAACGTCACCAAGATTAGAAGGATGTAAAATCCTGCAGGGTTCTGAACACCGAAATGAGAGTTGTTAACTTGAAGGTGTTGTCAGAGTGAAAACTGATGAGGCCAGCCAGCACTTAGATAATACATGGTTATATAATTAATTAATCGAGGATTTTTCATTTTACGAATCCTGCTGCACTCTTTTAGTATTAGAATATGTGGCCACTATCATGAATGTTGCAGTGCACCTTTGGCTGTTTAATCAGTGGTTATTATTGTTTTGGGTTAGCGCACAATGCATTAATCCTCTGTCTGGCAGTGTGTGCTGCATTATTTAAGCACCATATGGTGTCCTGGGAAGGTGTGTTTCCAAGCCCCAGGCTTCTGTCTGGGCCATCAGCAGGGTTCTGCCAAAACAAACCTCGTTATTACGCGGCACAGAAAGAGACCATTCAGGCCATCTAATCCATGCTGGGGTTAATGCTGCACATGAGCCTCCCTGTTTCATGTTCCTCCGTCAATGCTTCCTTCTATTCCGTTCTCCCTCATGTACCTAATTGTCTTCCTCTTCTCAATCATTACATTACACATTCCCCACTCTCTCTGTGGGAAGATGTTTCTCCTGAGATCCTGACTGGATTTATTTGGGACTGTCTTGTTTGTATTGATTTCCCCCCCGCCCCCAGTTTTGCTTTTTCCCACAAGTGGGAACATCTCCCCCTCATCAGCCTTTTCAAGTTTGACCAATCAAACTTTGAGGCTTCTTATTTGGAATGGAAAATGAGAATGAAAGTGAGACAGTGAGATGATGGGGTTATGCTGGTTTTGATGGGATGATGGAACCAATGTTTCCCCTCGTGCTCTTTTCTCTCTGAACTCCGTGTTCAGTAGCAACCTCTGTGTGCGGAGGTCAATGCGTTGCCATGCCGATTGGCATGTGTAGAACCTCCCAGTTGCTGTGTTACCACATAGCTTTGAGGGAACCTTGACATTCCACAGGCCATTCAGTCCATTAAATTGGCCCCACTCTTCAGTTAGAGCATGTGCAGCTGCACTCCTTGAACATTGGCTGGGTGTGTGTGCAGAAAATGTACAGAATCGTAGAAATGGTCACAGCACAGGCAGAGGCCATTTGACCTCCTGTTTCTCTGCTGGCTCTCTGCAGGTGCAGTACAGAGCTTTACACACAGAGTTGGGGAAGTGGGGGTACAAGCAGGGTAATGGATGTCAGGCTCAGCAGGTCAGGCAGCATCATAGGAGCAGGAGAATCGACGTTTCCGTCATAAGCCCTTCTTATGCCTGAAACGTCGATTCACCTGTTCCTTGGATGCTGCCTGACCTGCTGCGCTTTTCCAGCAACCCACTTTTCAGCTCTGATCTCCAGCATCTGCAGTCCTCACTTTCTCCTATGGATGTAAGGGTTTGATTGTGAGGACTGAGGAACAAGAACTGTTTAATATCGAGGCCTGTGTCTCCCTGCAGAGAAGTCAGGCCCAGGCAGGCTCCATTCCTGGAGGATGACCGCTCTCCCCCAGCAGCCCTGCTCGGTCCAATAACCTTTGCTCCCCAATGCATCAACCATGTTTTCCCAACCAGTAAAACAGAAACATTCCCAGGAAAAAAAATCAATATCTGTGGTCTGTTGAATCTGCCCCAACCACCACCACCACCTCCCCACGCCCCCGGGGTGTTTGGATCAGGATGGGGTGGGTAATTCTTCACTGCTGGAGGCTCTTGGACAATTTTAGAGTTGACAACGTCCACACACACACTGTGAAACTGCAGCTATCCAAGGCTGAGGCACTAGGAAACCTCCATTCTATGGAATGGTCAGCAGATTAACATGGGCATCCCACTGTTACCATCTCCTTGTCTACTAAACTGACTTGTTTATCTGGACATGAGTAAG
The DNA here is from genome assembly GCF_020745735.1 of Hemiscyllium ocellatum. Lineage (NCBI taxonomy): Eukaryota > Metazoa > Chordata > Chondrichthyes > Orectolobiformes > Hemiscylliidae > Hemiscyllium > Hemiscyllium ocellatum. The sequence continues at coordinate 43,819,600 of NC_083436.1, read as the reverse complement.
TCATGTGAAGAGATAGCAATAATTAATTTTAAATCTGTGGTTAATAGTCAGATGCGTTGAGGGATATGGGGTGAGTGACCTCGAGTTGGATCACAGATTGGCCATGATCTCATTGACTCATGGCATAACTGGCTGAATATTCATAATAATTCCATATGGACAAAGAATGTCTGCATTATTTGTCTGAGATGACGCAATTCACCGATCAACTCCCTTCTCACCTATCTGCTCCACCCTCCTCTCCAGCCTATCTCCATCACCCCGCCACCCCCTATCTATCGCATTCCCAGCTACCCCACCTGCCAGCCTCACACCCCTCCCATTTATGTCTCAGCCCCTTTGTCACCCCACCTCATTCCTGATGAAGGGCTTATGCCCGAAACGATAATTCCCCTGCTCCTCGGCTGCTGCCTGACCTGCTGTGTTTTGACTCTGATCTCCAACATCTGCAGGCCTCACTTTCTCCCAGTTCCCAGAAGGCCTCACTATGAATACTTGTCTGAATTCCCGAGAATCATTAATGGAACAGCTCAGCAGTTATTGCAGGTGGAAGATGATTTTCTTTGATTGATATTTGAGGCTATAAATAATTATTCTTTCTTTGAACTCTTTTTGTCAAGGTCTGTGTATTTATTTGGGCAAGATTAAGGAATGTGATTAGACATTAAAGCGTTAACATTTAACATGTAACATAGGAATGTGAAGGGTTGCAGATCCTAGGTAGATGTGATGAATGTGCAGGTTGATCATGAACTAATTGAACAGCAACACAGAGTGAAGGGGTTGAAGGGTCTCCTGTTCCTGGATCCCACTCCATTCCCACAGCTCGGTGTTGAGTGTTTAACGCTGTACACGGACAGTGTATGCATGCCGACTGAGTGTGTAATGAAGCTGAGTCCCTGGTTCACCCTTTGTTGTTTGTTTCAGGCCACCATACTGTTTATATTGGGGTCCATGTCCCAAAGAGCTACCGCAGAAGGAGACGCCGTCGGAGACGAACAGGGGCGAAGGAACGGAATAAAGAACGGGAAAGGTCAGCTGGGGCTTCTGATCGCTCAGATACTGAAAACAACGATGACCCAACAAGTGGGAGTCTCTTCAAACCGCTCCGTGAGTACCACCATGTCCTGTGTATCCTCCAACCACTCAGCATCCTTCATCTACAACATGTGTCAATGTCTCTCCTGATACCAAGGAGAATGACACCATTCACACAGTAAACATGAACATGTCCCAGTCAAACTAGACATTGGCAAAATTTGTAACGAGTTCCCAACGTAACACAAAGAATCTTTCCAGTGAGATAAAAGGCAAGGTTACTCCCATTTGCACTAGAGATGAAAAGGGTTTGAGTGAGTGAGGAATCGTTTCAATGATAGTTAGGTACCTGAGCTTTCCTTTAGTACTTTTCATTTTGTCATGACGTCAGCATCACTGGCCCAGCATCTATTGGCTGTCCCTAGCTGCTCTGAGAAGGTGGAGGCGAGCTGTCTTCTTAAACCATGTGCTGTGGGTAGACCCACAATGCCCTGACAAAGGGATTTCCAGTATTTTGACTCAGCGATACTGACGGAATGACGATATATTTCCAAGTTTTGTTTTCAGGAAGGAGGTAGATACAGCTCTTGTGGCGAAAAGGATAAAGAGGTGGTGGGATGAGGGTATTGAGCCCAGTGATCAGCCATGATCATACTGAACAGTAGACCAGGTGCAAGGGCCCAAATGGCTTGCTCCTGTTTGATCTTCTATGTTTCTATATAAGTCAGGATGATCAGAGGCTTGGAGGGGGACTTGCAGGGGATGGTGTTCCCATGTATCTGCTGCCCTTGTCCTTCTAGATGGAAGTGGTCGTGGGTTTGGAAGGTGCTGTCTAAGAGGATTTGATTAATTTCTGTTCAGTAGGTGGGACCTACTGCTGTGAATGTGCTTCCATGGTGGAGTTAGTGAATGTTTAAGGTGGTGGAGACAGATCTGATCAGGTGGGCATTTCCAAAGCAAATATCTCACCATTGTTGGCCCCTGGCTATAATGTATGAAGGTTCTGCATTTATTTCTGACCCTAAAGTTTGTAGATTGTGCCTGAACTATGATTCTATTTGCATTTGTGAGGGGACAGGAGGTGACAGAGGCAACAACAACATTCATTCCTATAGCACTTTTAAAGTAACATGGTCCTTTCCAGCTGTATGTGTGTGTGACTGTGTGTCTTTGTGTCTGTGTGTGTATGTGTCTGTGTATATGTGTGTGTCTGTGTGACTGTGAGTGTGTGTGTGTCTGTGTGAGTGTGTGTGTCTGTGTGAGTGTGTGTGTCTGTGTGAGCGTGTGTGTCTGTGTGAGTGTGTGTCTGTGTGTGTGAGTGTGTGTTTGTTGAGCCACAGTGACAGTGGTGAGAACCTGCAGGATGGGAGTAGAGTTGAAGTTTCTGACTGATGTTCACAGACACAAGTTGCATTTCCCGCTCACTTGCTGATTAGACTTTGTGTTTTACCTCGGGAAGCTGCTGCCTCTTTGTCTCCAATACGTGACAACAAAATTTTCCATTTCGACCCTGAGTTGCTAGAAGAGTCAAAGCTTGAATAGCGCCCAAACTTTAAAATTTCAATGTCACTGGGAAAAGTTTTTGAATTGGTTTACAATTAGAGTCATGGAGATGTACAACACAGAAACTGACCCTTCAGTCCAACTCGTCCATGCCAACCAGATATTCCAATCTGACCTAGTCCCATTTGCCAGCACCTGGCCCATATCCCTCCAACCCTTCCTATTCATATAGCCACCCAGATGTCTTTTAAATGTTGTAATTGTACCAGCCTCCACCACTTCCTCTGGTAGCTCATTCCATACACGCACCACCCTCTGCGTGAGAAAATTGCCCCTTAGATCTCTTTTCTATCTTCCCCCTCTCACCCTAAACCTATGCCCTCTAGTTCTGGACTCCCTGACCCCAGGGAAAAGACTTTGTCTATTTATCTTAACCACGTCCTCATGATTTGAAAAACCTCTATAAGGTCATCCCTCAGCCTCTGATGCTCCAGGGAAAACAGCCCCAGCCTATTCAGCATCTCCCTATAGCTCAAACCCTCCAACTTGGCCCTCCAGTCTCTTACCATCACCTCTCCTTCCTCACTCCTCCCTTCCCAAACTTGTGCTTCTCAGCACACTGGATGTTTTGTTCTTTGTATGATTGGATGGGCATCTTGTTGGGTATCTCCCCACTCAACGGTTGCTCAGAAATCTTGATTGAAGCCTCGGGATTTGTAACAAACCCAATTGAACCCGACATTTAAGAGACCGGGCGTTCAGTTTAAAAACTGGCATCATATTGAGCTCAAAATGATAGAATTGTTACACTGCAGAAAGAGGCCATTTGCCCCATTGTGTCTGCGCCAGCTCTTCAAACGATCATCATTCCTCAGTGCCAACCTCCCACCTTTTCCCGTGCACACCACCTCTATCCAAATTCATCTCCTGGAGATGTTGGACTGGGGTGGACAAGGTCAGAAATCGCACATCACCAGATTAGAGTCCAACAGGTTTATTTGAAATCACAAGCTTTCGGAGCAGCACTCGAACAAGCCTGTTGGACTATGACCTGGTGTTGTGTGACTTCTCACTGTAACTGAATCATCATGCAATGCCGGTTTTGAATGCCTCAATTGAACCTGCCCCCATCACTTTTCTAAGCAGTGTGTTCCACCTCCAACCCCTCGTTGTGTGAGAAGGTTTCTCTTTCCCATCATTCTTGTTTTGTTTGCAAATTACTTTCGGTTCTCCATCCGTCTCGCTCTTGTTCCTTTCACCCCGTGAAAGAACTGGGGCTGATTGTCCTCTTGCTCCCCCTTTCCGCTATCTCTCAATTGTAGATGGCTGGTTGGAATGGGAGCCAGATCTACCACATCTCAGTGGGACCCTTTTCTCCACAAACAATCCGAACAAACCCTTTCCTAGTTTGAGCAGCCCTCTGCCGTCTCTTTTGTCAGAGAAAGCAGCCCAGCCAGTTTCTTCATTTCCTGATGCCCTGGTCCTTCCTCAATTTAACATCATTCTTGTCAACCTTTTTGTTTGCCTTTTCTCATGCACTTTCATATCCTTTTCAAATTTGGAGACGGGAACAGTGCACTGGTCTGTGGGTTTGTTTGAAAGTAAAATCCAGAAGACTGTCTATGGGGTGGAGTTTTAAATATTTTAAAAAATATTTCACATAACGTACATAAAACCCTTGGGGTCACCATGGTCTTATTAACTCGATGAGCTCACAATGGGACCCACGTTCCCTGGCTGAACAGCAGCACCCTTTAATCTGTACATCTGTGAGTGACTGCAGTTACAATTAGCTAAGCTCGCTTAATTCTTTGCTGCTGAAGTTCATTTTGTGTTTTGTGAGAGGCAATAGTTTTTTTTTAAATGTCTAATTTCTGGTAATCACTGCAGAGCTGCGATAAACGGCTTCAGGGCCATTGTTACTGGATTCCTGGATGTGAGATGGGACATGAGGAGGCCATTTGGTTTATCACATCAGCTCCACCATTCAATGAGCCCACGATGGATATGGTTGTGGCTTTAACTGCACTTTCCCTCCTGTTCCCTCCCCCAAACAATCTGTGACTCCTTCCTAGATCAAAACTCCAAGCATTTCCACCATGAATGTATTTTCTGACTCAGCGTCCACTGCCATATGGAAAAAGAAACTAACATTTTTTTTTAGATTAGATTACCTACAGTGTGGAAACAGGCCCTTCGGCCCAACAAGTCCACACCGACCCACCGAAGCGCAACCCACCCATACCCCTACATTACGGGCAATTTAGCATGGCCAATTCACCTGACCCGCACACCGGAAACCAGAGCACCCGGAGGAAACCCACGCAGACACGGGGAGAACGTGCAAACTCCACACAGTCAGTCGCCTGAGTCGGGAATTGAACCTGGGTCTCAGGCGCTGTGAGGCAGCAGTGCTAACCACTGTGCCACCGTGCCGCCCACTCTCTGGTTCCTCCTCTTCTCTGACTGGAATGATTAGATTAGATTCCCTACAGTGTGGAAACAGGCCCTTCAGCCCAACAAGTCCACACCGACCGTCCGAAGAGTAACCCACCCAGACCCATATCCCTCTGACTAATGTACCTAACACTACGAGCAATTTAGCATGGTCAATTCACCTGACCTGCACATCTTTGGATTGTGGGAGGAAACGGGAGCACCCGGAGGAAACCCGCGCAGACACGGGGAGAATGTGCAAACTCCACACAGACAGTCGCCCGAGGCTGGAATTGAACCTGGGACCCTGGTGCTGTGAGGTAGCAGTGCTAACCACTGAGCCACCGTGAATGGGTGACTTATTCTCCAGTGTCCCTCAGATATTCTCTTCAGGGTATTGCTGTCAATGAATCCCCCACTGTCAACATTCAGGGCTACCGTTGATCAGAAACTCAGCTATATAAGTGCACTGGTTACAAGAGTAGATCAGAGAGCAGGAATCCTGCAACAAGTAACTCATCTCCTGATATACTGTCACTGCCCTCTGGAGAGTTTAGAATTGTTGGGCTGAGCATTTGACTTGCTTTTGCTGAGATGGGTGCCTTTAGCTTTGCGTCAGGAATTCTGGATTTCTGATTTCTCAGAGAATGGGGCTGTCAGACTAGTCTGTCCTCAGGATGAGCATTGACCTGTCACAGAGTCTCAGCTATATCTCAGAGACTCTCATTTTTGGATCGTTGTCTGGAGTCACAAAGTTCATAATAGGATCCATCAGACACCTGACATTCCCTGCTGCTCGCATTGCATTGTCTTCATCCACCCTCTCTCCCCATCCACTCTCCATCCACCCTCACTCTCACTCCCCATCCACTCTCCATCCACCCTCACTCCCACTCCCCATCCACCCTCACTCCCACTCTCCATCCACCCTCACCCCCTCTCTCCATCCACCCTCACCCCCTCCACCCTCCATCCAGCCACACCGCCCACTCTCCATCTACCCCCACTCCCCACTCTCCATCCACCCTCACCCCCCTACTCTCCATCCACCATCTCTCCCCACTCCCCATCCACCCCCACCCCCCCACTCCCCATCCACCCCCACCCCCCCACTCCCCATCCACCCTCACCCCCACACCCCATCCACCCTCACCCCCACTCCCCATCCACCCTCACCCCCACTCCCCATCCACCCTCACCCCCACTCCCCATCCACCCTCACCCCCACTCCCCATCCACCCTCACCCCCACTCCCCATCCACCCTCACCCCCAATTTCTTCCACCCTCATCCCCCACTCTCCATCCACCCTCAGCCCCACTCCCCATCCACCCACACCCCCCACTCCCCATCCATCCTCACCCCCATCTCAATCCACCCTCAACCCCCACTCTCCATCCACCCTCACCCCCCTCTCCATCCACCCTCTCTCCCCAATCTCCATCCACCCTCACCTCCACTCTCCCATCCACCCTCTCTCCATCCTCTCTCCATCCATCCTCCCCTCCTCACTCTCCATCCATCCTCGCCCCCATTCCCCATCCACCCTCACTCCCCACTCCCCATCCACCCTCACCCTCTCCACTCTCCATCCACCCTCACCCTCTCCACTCTCCATCCAGCCACACCACCCACTCTCCATCCACCCCCACCCCCACTCTCCATCCACCCTCCACTCCCCACTCTCCATCCACCCTCACCTCCTCTCTCCATCCACCCTCACCCCCATTCCCTATCCACCTTCACTCCCCACTCTCCATCCACCCTCACCTCCTCTCTCCATCCACCCGCACCCCCACTCTCAATCCACCCCCACCCCCCCACTCTCAATCCACCCCCACCCCCCCACTCTCCATCCACCCTCACCCCCCTCCATCCACCCTCACCCCCCCACTCCCCATCCACCCTCACCCCAACTCCCCATCCACCCTCACCCCAACTCCCCATCCACCCTAACCCCCCACTCCCACTCCCTATCCACCCTCACCCCCAATTTCTTCCACTCTCCATCCACCCTCAGCCCCACTCCCCATCCACCCACACCCCCCACTCCCCATCCATCCTCACCCCCATCTCAATCCACCCTCACCTCTTCTCTCCATCCACCCTCACCCCCACTCTCCATCCACCCTCACTGCCCACTCTCCATCCACCCTCACTGCCCACTCTCCATCCACCCTCACTGCCCACTCTGTTCATGCTTGCTCACATTCTCTGTGCACGATCAGCGCTGAGCAGGAGTCCAATTCTGGGATTCGTTGCTGTATCACAACAGAATGTTTTCTTTATCCATCAGCTCTGGGACAGCGTTCCTCCGCCCTGCACGTCACCTTTGTGATGATTATGTTTCACTGGTTGTGAAACATTTCCAGATGTGGTGTGTTTGTTAGTATGGTGTTTACTCCTGCCCACCTACCAGAACTGAATGGTCTCTACACACCCCTTGAGAAGATGCAATAAATTGAGTCTATCTTGCCTTGGCCAATCCCCTGATTTCCTGCAGGATTGACCTGGAGTCTCCAGGTATTGAGGTTCCTTTCTGAATAAGAGGGTTAAGGAGGTGTCCAGCATCGCTTACCCTCGTCAGTCGGGGCATTGGGAATAAAATGAGCCGAATTATGCTGCAGCTGTATCAGACATTGGTGAGGCTACATTGTGTGTGGTTCTGGTCACCACACAAGATGTGGTGGCTTTAGAGAGATTGCAGAAGAGATTTGCCAGGATGTTGCCTGGATTGGAATGTATTAGCTATAAGGAGAGGTTAGACAAACTTGGATTGTTCTCATGAGGGCATTGGCATTAGAGAGGCGACCTGGTAGAAGTGTATAAATTATGGGATGGGCATGGATAGGGTGAATACTCAGAGTCTTTATCCCAGGGTGGAAATGTCAAATATAGGGGCCATTAGTTTAAGGTGAGAAGGGGAAAGGTTAAATGTACAGAGAAAGTTTTTTATGCAGAGGGTGGTAGGTGCCTGGAGCACTCGGCCAAGAGAAGGGGTAGAAACAGATACAATAGGCATTCTGAACAGACAGGAATAGAGGGATATGGACCATGTGCGGGCAGGTGGGATAAATTTAGAATGGCATTGTGGTCAGCACAGACATGATGGGCCAAAGGGCATCTACCTGTGCTGTTCTGTTCTGTTTTCTATTTTCTATGTTCTAAGAGTCACTCTGGACTCAAAACATGAGCTGTTTCTCTGTGCACAGAAGCTGCCAGACCTGCTGAGTTTCTCCAGCACTTTGTTTCAGATTTCCAGCATCTGGAACATTTTGCTGTTGTGTAGGTTGCGTCCCCAGAACACTGCCGTCTGCAACACTGAGAAACGTCAGAGAGGAGTTTTGTTGTTTTAACTTTTTACCAGGAATGAAGATATTGAAAGAGGGAGAAAAGGGTTGTTTGGTTACAGTTAGGCACCGTGCAGCTGGGTAACGGGTCTGTCCATGTGGTGTCGGGGAACAGTGTTACAGCATCAATGTGACAAGAGCAGCTCCTGGTTGGAAAGTGGAGACAGGTGTACGGTTCATCCCAGTTCAGGGGAGGAGGAGACCTAGTGGTATTATTGCTGGACTGTTCATCCAGAGACTCAGTTAATGTTCTGGGGACCTGGGTTTGAATCAAGCCAAGGCAAGTGGTGGAATTTAATAAACATCGGGAATTAAGAGTGTAATGATGACCCTGAATCCATTGCTGATTGTTGGGAAAAACCCATGTGGTTCACTAATGTCCTTTCAGGAAGGAAACTGCCATCCCTATCTGGTCTGGTGACTCCAGAAGCATAGCGATGTAGTTGCCCTCTGGGGTAATTATGGATGGAGAATAAGTACCAATCAGCCAGTGATGCCACATTCCAGGAATGAAGTTAAAAAGTCAGCCACCCCATGCAGTACACTGACTATCTTTAGGTAACACTTCGATAATGGGAACCATCTGAAGGCTCCTCATAAGAATGATACACCAATAGAATTCGGATGCAAGAAGGGGATGTTATGACAGATGATCATAGTTGGTCAAAGTGGAGAGTCTTTCCACTGGAGGGTAAGAATAACACAATTCACACAAGCACCATCTGAACTTTCCGTACAATATTAAACATTCAATAGGTCTCATTGTCATAGAGTAAAAAGTGAGGTCTGCAGATGCTGGAGATCAGAGCTGAAAATGTGATGCTGGTTAAAGCACAGCAGGTCAGGCAGCATCCAAGGAACAGGAAATTCGACGTTTCGGGCCAGAGCCTGATGAAGGGCTTTTGCCCGAAACGTCGAATTTCCTGTTCCTTGGATGCTGCCTGACCTGCTGTGCTTTAACCAGCAACACATTTTCAGCTCATTGTCATAGAGTCATAGAGATGTATAGCATGGAAACAGAACTTTCAATCTAACCCATCCATGCCGACCAGATATCCCAACCCAATCTAGTCCCATTTACCAGCACTTGGCCCATATCCCTCTAAACTCTTCCTATTCACTTACCCATCCAGATAACTCTTAAATGTTGTATTTGTACCAGCCTCCACCACTTCCTGTGGCAGCCCATTCCATACATGCACCACCCTCTGTGTGTAAACGTTACCCCTTAGGTCCCTTTTATATTTTTCCCCTCTCACCCTAAACCTATGACCTCTAGTTCTGGACTCCCTCACTCGAGGAAAAAGATGAGGTCTATTTACCCAATCCATGCTCCTCATGATTTTATAAACCTCTAGAATGTCCCCCCTTAGCCTCCGACATCTCATACATTTAGGATTCATCAGAGTTGTCGAGAAAGGCAAGGGGGGAGGGAGAAAGCTGATAGAGACCTTCATAATCCTGAAAGCGTTTGATAGTGTAGAGAAAATGTTTCGCGTTGTGAGGTGTCCAATCCTAGGGTCATAAGTAGAATGCATTCGCTACAATAAATTCCATCGGAGTATGGGGAGTGGTGAGAATGTGGGTCTGGTGAATTGGATAGATGTGTAGCAGGACACACAGGGCTGTCAGTGTGGGACAGAAAGGTGTGGGAGGAGGATCCTGTGGGACGGAGTGTGGGATTGATTGAGCCGAAGGCCTGGCTTTCTGGGCCAGTCCCTGGGGTTTGTGATCGGAACACCATGTGCAACGGTCAGGTATCAGGGTCATGGTCTCTTTACATTTTGGTTTTCTCTAGAACAATGAATTCCAGCCAACGTATACCAGACTCTCCAGCTCGGTCTTTCGTTGTTCTGATGAATGTCTCAACTGAATAATTCAGTTCTGTAAACTTTAGCAGATCGTCCATTGTTTTTGTTCTTGCTCACCACAGTCTTGCCTAATATTCCCTGACAGCTCAGAACATCACCTCTCTTCCTCCTGTCTGTGAAATATTCTCCCCCCTCGTTCCTTTCTACGGCCCCTGTAGGTTCTGGTGAAAGGTTTCAGGCTGACATGGGAACTCTACCATTGAACGGAATGCTGCATTGTGACTTCCTCATTCAGTTAGTTATGAAGTTACGGATTCTCAAATCATTCGCTTGAGTCCATTCAAGCAGATCAGTCACAAGATGTGCTCACAGATTGGATCCTAGCCTGTGGTTTAGTTTTCACAGAAATGCACATTCTTGCATGTGAGCAACTGAGTGAATAAACAGCAGAAACCTCGGCTCATCCTGCCTGCACCGGCTCTCTAAATGAGCATTGAGAATTTGTGCAATTCTCCTGACTGTTCTCCCCTACTTGAACATTAATTTTATTTGTCTTCCCCTCAGCACTGACCCTCCGACAGTGCGGCGCTCCCTCAGCACTGACCCTCCGACAGTGCGACGCTCCCTCAGCACTGACCCTCCGACAGTGCGGCGCTCCCTCAGCGCTGACCCTCCGACAGTGCGGCGCTCCCTCAGCACTGACCCCCAAACAGAGTGACACTCCCTCAGCACTGACCCTCTGACAATGTGGCACTCCCTCAGCACTGACCCTCTGACAGTGCCCACTCCCTCAGCACTGACCTCTAACAGTGCAGCGCTCCCTCAGCACTGACCCTCTGACAGTGCCCCGCTCCCTCAGCACTGACCCTCTGACAGTGCGACGCTCCCTCAGCACTGACCCTCCGACAGTGCGACGCTCCCTCAGCACTGACCCTCCGACAGTGCGACGCTCCCTCAGCACTGACCCTCCGACAGTGCGACGCTCCCTCAGCACTGACTCTCCGACAGTGCGGCGCTCCCTCAGCACTGACTCTCCGACAGTGCGGTGCTCCCTCAGCACTGACCCTCCGACAGTGCGGCGCTCCCTCAGCACTGACCCCCAAACAGAGTGACACTCCCTCAGCACTGACCCTCTGACAATGCCCACTCCCTCAGCACTGACCTCTAACAGTGCAGCGCTCCCTCAGCACTGACCCTCCAACAGTGCCCCGCTCCCTCAGCACTGACCCTCTGACAGTGCGGCACTCCCTCAGCACTGACCCTCCAACAGTGCAGCACCCCCTCAGCACTGAGCCTTCGACAATGCCCACTCCCTCAGCACTGACCCTCTGACAGTGCAGCACCACCTCAGCACTGAGCCTTCGACAATGCCCACTCCCTCAGCACTGACCCGCTATCTGCAGTTGACATAGCTGCAGGTGGCTGGTTATGTATGGAGGTTGATTTATGAATTGCTTGGTGCACATTTCTATGGGTCAGATATTCAGTGTAAGATCTCACAGTGACTACCACTTAATAGCATTTTAATTGAATTGCATGAAGAATATCCTTTAACTGATGTCCCCAGAGCTTTGAACCATTGCTTTGGGGAATCTGGGGCTCAGGAATACGATGATTGAATCAATGAAAAGTATTGTTGAAGGATTTGAGGACTGTGTGTGATGGGTGACTCTTACATCTCACTTTCATTCCCTTGCATCGTCACGTCGCCAGTGTACCAAGGATTGTCAGTAATTTGGACACAGTATGCATGATCAACCACTGTAGCAATTAACGATCACTTTAAGGGATTAAAAAAGGATTAAAAAAGGGAACATGTTCCTATAATCACGAGTAAACTTTATAGATTAGCCATTTGGAATTAGTAGCTTGTTACTTTAAAAGTAATCACTTTCAAAGGAAATGCAGTCATTATACTGGTCCCTAATCCCAATGGCAAATAGTCAGTACTTGAGCCAAGAATCCTATTGGAACTGACCTCTCAGTCAGACCCACAGTAGCAGTGGCCACCCACAGTGTGCAGTTTGTACACGGCTGGATGCTAGGCAGGTCTCCCAGGCTCTGGTCAACCCTGCGTGCAATCTGACAACAGGGCTGGAGAGGGAACAGCATGGTATCGAGGAGGGGGGAAGGGAGGAGAGGTGGGTGGGTTTGTGGAGACTTGGAGAAAGAGAGAGAGAGAGTGGACAACAGGGGCTCACCACCAACACCTCCCCTCCCCCCCTCCACAGTATCATCATGTGGCACACTGTGAGGGTCGTCTACCCTTTCTCTCTCTAGGCACAAGCTGTAGGCTGACCACCTGCTGACCTCGCCTCAGCGTTGTCCTTTGTGTCCAGCGAAAGCATAGTTAGTGCCAACACCAGACGGGCACGATGGACTAGACCTCTTCACTGGCTGTGAGGTGTTTTACGATGCTAAAGGGTAGTGAAAGGTGCTACGTAAATGTAGGTTTCCCATCCTCTCTTCATTCACGCTCTTTTTTTCTTCGATCCTTTCACACTATTTCTCTTCCAATGTTTTTTATCAACATGGCAACATGGTAAATTGCCCATAGTGTTCAGGGACATATATGTTAGAATGCATTAGTCAGGGGAAATGGAGAGTAATGGAGTAAGGGGAATGGGTCTGGGTGGGTTGCTTTCCGGAGGGTCGGTATGGACTTGTAGGGCCGAAGGGCCTGTTTCCACACATTCTATAACTCCAAAAGGACATTTAGAGCAGGGGATAGGTGACACATGAGGTTTAATATAGAGAAGTGTGAGGTGATGCACCTTAGTGGGAACAACATTGACAAACAAAATAAAATACAGGGTACAGTACTTAAATGGGTGAAAGAGCAGAGGGACTTTGGTGTAAGTGTGAATGGATCATTGAGGATCAGGACAGGTGGAGAGAGCAGTTCATAAAGCACACTGTCCTCAACTTTATTAATACAGCTGAAGAGTGAGGAGGTGATGTTGAACTTGTACATGAGCCTTGTCAGACCAGCTGGAGTGTTGTGTACGTTGGTGGATGTCATATTATCGGAAAGATGTGCAATCATTGGAGAGAGTGCATGAGGAACTTCAGTGATGGGGAGAGTTTAAAGATGTTGAGACTGGTCTCCATGGAGAGAGGAAGGCCGAGAGGAGATTTGATAGAGGTTTTCAAGTTCATGAGGGGCTAGATAGGGTAGATAGAGAGAAGTGATTCCCGCTGGTAATGATTGAGAGGGTGTAGATTCAAAGGGATGTGTAAATGAAGCATGGGTGGAGTGAGAAAACCCTTTCTCACCCAGTGAGTGGTTCGAGTGCACTGCCTGGAAATGTGGTGCAGGCAGCTTCAGTTGAGACTTTCAAGAGGGTATTGGGTGGTTATTTGGATAGAAATAATGTGAGGTGATAAGGGGAAAAGGCAGGAGATTAGCACTAGGGAATAGAGCCAGAGCAGAGACGATGAACTGACTGACCTCTTTCTGCACGGTAATAATTGTGTGACTCGATGAAACCAGGCAGTGGCAAGGGGGAAATGTGCTGACTCGAGGTGGGTTCCCCACCAATGGCAGGCTGCCCTAATTTCCTCTGTTCTCCTGCCCACCAATGGCACATAAACGTCAGCTGAGATCAGTCACACCTCAGCCTTTACTTTTCTCGAGAAAGAGTCCCAGTCTGTTTGTGTTTTCCTAGCAGTTATCACCTTTAAGTGCTATCATTCTGACAGGTGCATCTTCTTCACGGTCATATCCTTCGGTAAAACAGAGGCCTGAACTGTGTATTTTTTTTAACAAGGGAGAATAATCATTGATGAACTGTACTTTCACTTCAAAACCATATACGAACCCAGGACAGTTTGTCTTTGTGGCCGTGGATTGTGCTGCATTTCTCGTGAACAGTGGCAGTTGTTCACGGTTATAGTATGAGATAATTGAGGGATTGGTGTCACCGGACACTCTGGGCAGGGCCATAAATATTCACCATGGAATTCCAGGGGTTTAAGCCTTTCATTGCTGGCAGGGAGCTCACACTGTGATCTTTATATAATGATGATTAATTTTTAATCATGATATTACTGCATTATAAATTAAATTGACATCATACCACTTCAGAATTTTTTTAGTATACCAGACTTAAACAGTGAAAATATATAAAATAAAGAATCTAGGGGCTGGATCTTAAGAATCTTCCAAAACACCAGAGTGTTTCTGCCCCCTGGGGTTGGGGGGGGCTTCGCTTTCTATTCATTCTCAGTCGAGGGTTTGGATCAATGACCTTTGGGTGTTTGAACATAAAAGTTCCAGGGACTAACCAGCTGGGAATCCCACCGTACGGTCCAGGTAAACCAGTAAAATCCAGCTCCATCTCTCCGCCTTTGAGGTGGATAAAAGGCAAGATGGGGCCTTAATTTAAGTCATGAGAATGAAAGATAGGTGTTATTATTGGCATCAGGATTCACTGGAATAACTTTTACAAAAACAGGCCATTCAGCCCATCTGCTAGTGTTTCTGTTCCACATCAGTCTGTCACACCAACAACATCTCCTGTTCTTTCGTTCCCCAGGTATTGATCCAGCTTCCCTTTGGATGTGACATTCTAATCACCTCAGCTACCAGCTGTGGCAATGAGCTCATATTCCACCACTGTCTGGGTGGAGAACCTTGTTCTGAATTTGTTACTGGGTTTCTGGTTGGTGGCCCATCTGTCTGGGCTCCCTCTGCTCATCCCCTCAGCCGTTGCTTTTCTGAGAGAGGGGTCCCAGCCTGTGCAGCCTTTCCTGATGCTTCTAACCTCTTTGGCTGTGATGAACCTCCCGGACTCCATTTCATGGTGCTGCTGACCATCTGTGAGAGAAGGGGAGATTGGCTTTGCACTGTCCCCTCCATCCTCACTCCTCTTACCCCTGCTCCCGGGGCTGCTTGGTGCAAAATGGCCGCTGACAGTTATTGTCATCAGTAACTCCTTTCCCTCAGCTCCCCTGTCCACTCCCTGCAAGACCTGTCTCTGACCCCTTTAATACATGTCAGAAAAGAATGAACAGACTGGGACTCGAGTGTAGAGAAAGCTGAGGGGGCGACATTATAGAAGGACCTAAAATAATTCAACATGTAGACACAGAAGAAATATTTCCACTCACAGATGAAGCAAAAGTTAGAAGCTTTCAAGACAAGACAAAACAGTCACAAATGAATCCAGAACAAAGAGTCTTTACCCCAAGAATGGTGGGAATGTGTAACTAGCTACCATTGGAAGTAATGGACCCAGAAACTGCTGGAAAAACTCAGTAAGTCTGGCAGCATATGTGAGGAGAGAAACAGTTAACATTCTGAGTTTAATATGACTCCAATAAATGGAAGTATTTGAGGTGCTTGGTATGGCTACAGTTTAAGGCTGATGATCAAGGCCTTTGTGTTCACGCTGCAGTTTCACAATTTGTGGATGACATAAACTTGGAAGCATTGTGAACTGTGAGAAAGACAGGTTAGACTTCAAAAGGACAAAGACAACTTATTGCAGCAGGTGAGTAGGTGAGAGATGCGGAGGTGTGTGAAGTGACTTATTTTGGGAGGAAGAACATGGAGACAAAACAAAGTGCACAATTCTACAGAGGCTGCAAGGACAGAGGAACTTGGTCCAACAAGTGAAAAAGTTTAATGCCCTTCAGGGAAGGAGATGCTGTCCTTACCTGGCCAGGCAAACATTCACTAAATCTAATTGTTGAAGGCAGCAGAACCAGGTGAGTGAGACGATCAAAGCTTATCGCATCTTGGGCTGTATTATTAGGGACATAGAATAAAAGAGTAACAAGTTTATGACAAACATATTTAGGGCACTATTTAGACATGAGCTGGAGTATTGTGTATCAGTCTAGGTGTCATACTTTAGTGCAGAGTCCGAGGTTTGGGAACGGTTCTGGGGATAAGGCATTCAGTTATGAGGACAGATTGGGAAAGTTAGGAGGATTTTCTGTGGAGATGGGAAGGACTGATGGAAGTGTCTAGATAGAGCAGACAGGGAGAATATATTTCCATTTGCAAGAATATTGAGATCAAAAAAACACAGATTCCAATTTCCTATGTTCTAAAATATCAGCCCTTGAGGAATAAAACAAACCATTTGTGAATAGCTGTAAATTTGCTCTGAACACACCCATTGATAGTTTAGATTTTGCCCTGATATTAAAATAGATTATGAAATGTATGAATTATTGATCTTTATACTTTCTGAAAGCCTGATGTAATTGAGAAGTTGTTAAACATTTATGTGTGGATGTGGTTACCAAGAGTTACTGTTTAGCCAGGGCTTGGTTACAGGCAGGTAATCCCAATCATTAACTCCTTCCCACTCCTTGTGGAGTCATGATTATTCTGTACCCAACTCCAACACTGCTGTGTCACTCTAGTTAGTAAGTTAACAAATTGTGTTAAGATTCTTTTCCCCTTTGCTTGGTTCAGTAGGTAAGATGGAAAAATGAGAGAACACCTCAGGGAACCAGAGAAAGCTCTGCGAGGGTTTGTCAGAGTAGATAGATTTTGAGAGATTGTAATCGCTGGTGGGGAGTCTAAATGCAAGACCATACTGTCAGGGTAAAAAGCTGTTCATTTAGGACTGAGATAGAAACAGGAGTAGGCTATTCAGCCCCTCCAGCCTGTTCTACATTCACTGAGATCATGGCTGATCTATGGCCTTACTCTGTATACCTGCCTTAGGACCATATCCCTTAATAGCTTTGCTTCACAAAAAATCATCTCTCAGATTTAAAATTAAGAATTGATCCAGCATCCACTGCCATTTATGGAAGAGAGTTCCAAACCTCTCCCACCCTTTGTGTGTAGCTGTGCTTCCTAACATCACTCCTAAACCTGGCCCCCATTCTCAGACTGTGCCCCTAGTTCTAGAATCCCCAACCAGTGGGAATCGTTTATCTTTACCTACCCTGTCATTTTTCACTTAATATCTTGAAGATTTGATCATTTCACCCCTTAACCTTCTAAATTCAAGAGAAAACAGACCTAACTTGTATAACCTGTCCTCACATGTAACTCCCAAAGTCCAGGTATCATTGTTGTAACCGTTCAAGACCAGTCTATCCTTCCTTAGGTGTGGAGCCCAGATCTGCCTGCAGTGCTCCAAGTGGGGTCTCACCAGGGTTTTGTGTAGCTGCAGCATAACCTCTGCATCCTTACACAGTCCTCTCGATGCATAGGCTAGCATTCCATTAGCTTTCTTGATTATTTTCTACACCCATTTGTGACATTTTAAAGATGTATCCACCCAAATACCCATGTTTCTGAGATGAGGAGCAGTCACATCACTCCACAGGTTTGTGAATCTTCCGGAATCTCTGTTTTGGAGGATTGTAGACACCCCATCAATGAATGTGTTTGAGGATGTGGCCAGAGATTTGGCTTCTCTGGAAATTGAGGGATACAGGGAGTGGGCAGGAAAATAGTGTGGAAGGTTGAGGTTAGCCATTCCCATGTTGAGTGGTGCAGTGTGACATGTGGGTTACTCCAGCTCCTTTTTCTTATGAGTAGCGTCCTTGTCTCTTGAGTCAGAACATCATCAGTTCAATCCCATTCCTTAATCTTCAATACATCACCATCCACCAATCAGAATGCTGCACTGTTAGTGCACTGTGTATTCAGTTACAATATTAGCTGCTTCTAACCTGAGAAAAATGGATTTGCGTTTAGGTAGCACCTTCCCCCAGCCTCAGGATATTCCAAAAGACTTGACAACTGATGGAGTCCTTTTGAAATGTAGTCACTGTAATAAAGTAGGAAGCCAATTTGCAAATCTCAATCTGACATTGACCAGGTTATTTGCTTTAAGCGATGTTGATTGGGGGTAAATATTAGTCAGGACCGTAGGGAGGGCAGAGGGTGGGGGGGGGGAGGGGGGAGGGGGTGTATGGTGGATTTCTCCTGCTCTTCTTCAGAATAACACTCTCAGTTCATTCGTGCCCATCCAAGCAGGTTGAAGGGACCTTCATATCTCATTCGAGAGATGGCACCATGATGGACCTGAAAGGGTTAACACTGAGGTGTGCCATAAGCACCACCCACTATGATGATGTCATATGGACTTGTGGGTAAAGTAACTTGTGATCTTGAGGAGTGAGTCTGAACATCTAGGGCCTCCTCCAAACTGCTAAGCGGTCTACGTTACTCATGTTACCTGTAACTAGTTTTTGCTAAGATAGAATAAACTCTGTCTTGTTAACTGCAAAAGCCTCTTCCAGCTGGACCAGGAAGTGGTTTTCCTGTCCCACACGAGATAGGGCAGTCCCTGCAGAACCCTACTCTGAGAGGGAATTGCAGTAACTCTTCGTTAGAAGCATGTGCTCATCCAGAGGAGTGAGTGGCTGTGACCCTCCAATACAGCACTCCATCGGTTACACACCGGGAACATCAGTGCTGACATTAACACTCATGCTGCTGCAGTGGGATCATCTCTTGGCCACCATTTTGAAGAAGACCAGGGGCTTTCTCATGGGATGGAGAGGTGGGAGGACTTCACCGCCATCTTCCTCAAATTTCCAACACCTTTCTCCTTATAGATTGAGTCCTACAACATGGAGACAGGCCCTTTGGCCCAAACTGGTCCATGCCCCTCAAAATGACCATCCACGCTAACCCCATGACCCTGCACTTGGCCATATCCTTCTAAACCTTTTCTATCCATGTATTTGTCCAAATGCCTTTTAAATGTTGATAATGTACCCACCTCAACCACTTCCACTGGCAGCTCATTCCATATGCGTACCACCCTCTGTGTAAAAAGGTTGTCCCTCAGGTTCCCTTTTATTCTTTCCCCCAACCTTAAATTGATGCCCTCTAGTCCTCGAATCACCAACCCTGGGAAAAAGACTGACTGTATTCACCCTACCCATGCCTTTCATGATCTTATACACTTCTATAAGGTCCCCCCTCAGTCCCTTACACTCGAAAGAACGAAAGTCCTAGCTTGTCCAACCTCTCTGTATAACTCAGACCATTGAGTCTTGGCAACATACTTGTAAATTTCTCCTGCATTCTTTCCAGTTTAATAACATCCTTCCTATAGCAAGGTGACCAAAACTGGACACAATATTCCAAGTGTGGCCTCACCAACATCGTGTACAACTACAACATAACTTCCCAACTTCTGTACTCAATGCCCTGACTGATGAAGGCTATGTTGGTGGTGTGACTGAATTCACAGTTTCTGACTCCAGCTCTTGGATACAAAGATTGTCAAAACTACCCAGAGGGGAAGGAAAGCCAGGAAACTTCACTTCTCAGTGGAGGTACTGATATACAAGACGGGCCAGAGCAGTATGAGACATTACCAGAAACAAAAACAGAAGTTGCTGGAAAAGCTCAACAGGTCTGGCAGCATCTGTGAAAAGAAATCAAAGTTAATGTTTTGGGTCCGGTGACACTTTCTGATTTCTCTCCACAGATGCTGCCAGACCTGCTGAGCTTTTCCAGCAACTTCTGTTTTTGTTTCTGATTTACAGCATCCGCAGTTTTTATTCAGTGTGAGATATTGTTCGGTTTTACTGGTTCTTCTTCTGTATATGTAACTCCTTCCCTCCTCTGTTCACGTTTGTAAAGACCATTCCCAGTATCCCTCTGACAACTTTCCCTAATCCTCACACTATTACAACTGGTTGGCATGTGTTGTAACACCACAGTCTTCCCAAACCAGAGGGACCACACTCTCATTAGAGAGAAGTGACTGG
The DNA here is from genome assembly GCF_020745735.1 of Hemiscyllium ocellatum. Taxonomy (NCBI): domain Eukaryota; kingdom Metazoa; phylum Chordata; class Chondrichthyes; order Orectolobiformes; family Hemiscylliidae; genus Hemiscyllium; species Hemiscyllium ocellatum. Next base: position 43,799,758 of record NC_083436.1, on the reverse strand, counting down.
TGGTGATTTAACCTGAGGGCCACCAGACTTCAGGTGAGGGAAGAAGTTGGGAAGGAGAGTCCTTCATAATAACCTCAAACCGGTGATGGGAATTAAACCCACACTGTTGGTATCGAACTGCTCTGCAAACCTACAATACGGCCAACTGAGCTTAACTGATTCCCGGCAATGGGCTAGTGTCCAGTGCTATAAGGCTCTTGATAATTTTGGAAGAAATGTCTTCACTTGGAGGAATGAGAAGCTCTGCTGAAGAACTTGATCAGGCTTGATTCTGGCCAATGAACATTCAGCTAACATCACTAAAAACCAAATTGACACGTTGTTGTTTGTGAGATCTTGCTATGCACAGCTTCACTATTGTATTTCCAGTGTTCTGGCAGTGATTACAGTTCTGAAATACTCATTAACTCCATTAATGCCCTTTGGAACGCCCTGAGGTTGTGAAATATGCTGTTTTGTTTCCTGCAGTCTCTACCCCAGTTTCTGATTCGCCCATTTTTCCACACTAGCTGTTTTGTCCCACAAGGTTGGAATAAGGAATTATGTAGCCTGAAGACCTGACGTTCCCACTGGAAACTGGGAATACCGAGCATCTACATCGTATCTGTCATTGGCTCCATCCCCCCCTCAGCTCTGGGTTGCTAACTTTGATTGGTTTATAACTGCTCCCTGCTATCCACGCTCCCCCAACACCATCCAATATGTTCATCCTCACTCGCTCCAATCCTTCTCTTCCTGTGGCCAATTGGAAAGCCAAAAACCCTTCACTTTCTGATTGGACAATTATGCATAGTCAGCCTAAACCATACACCCTCCCTCTCCCCAAACCCCAATATATTTTTGGGTGAATTAACAGAAGGCAATGAACACAAAGAAGACAACTTTCTTTTAACGCCCCTGGGAATTTTCTCTCAGATGTTTGCTCACAGCAGTGTGTTGCAGCGTCATCCTCAGAGTTCACACATTGTCCTTTCATTCCCTTTCCCTGGAAATTGTTTGAAATGAATCTCGAATTCAGCAGTTTCTGTCAAATGTAAGGCTGTGTGGAGTAGTTTGTCTGGAAGGACTTGGGATAATTTATAAGCATTTTGCAAAAAACAAGAAGAATGTTAAAATGAATTGAAAGCCGGTGAGCGGTTGCTGGGTTTAACCCTTGTCGTGCTGGATTTTGAGTGACAGTACAGCTCAAAGTGTCAACATTGCACATAGGAGGTACAAGGGTTGCTCTCAATCAGAATATCTTACAAAATGACTTGCAGGTTTTGACTGCTGCCTAGAATGTTCCGGTTAATTAGGCCCCATGATTTGCACCTGTGACTGAACCTAAAATCTACACGTCCATTTTGTGTGTGTGTGTGTGTGTGTGTGTGTGTGTGTGTTTTTCCTTAATTTGCTCCATCTGTGACTCATTCTATGGTTTAGTTTTATTATTCAGATACTGAGGCTGTTTGGTGGCTCAGTCAAGTGGCCTCGTTTCTCTTGGATAATAGATTTCTGCAGCTCAGGGGAGGTTATTCGGCCCATCGCACTTTGACAGAGCTGTCCAATGTTTGACCACGCCTCCCCTGATTTTATCCCCATATCCCAGCAAGCCGGTTCCTTTCTGAGGAACCTGTTGGAGGTTCCTCTGCTTCTAGTGCTTTTTCAAATGGTGTGTTCCAGATCACAACCACCCTCTCTGTGTAGAACTCCACTTAATTCCTCCCTGAATTATTTTAGCCGGTGCTCCCCTCTTTCAGTTCCAATTTTTGTTTTATCAACTGGTTGGACATGGGTGTCACTGATTGGCCAGTTTTTATTGGCTGTCCTTAGTTGTCTGTGACCAATGGTGTTCCACAAGGATCAGTGCTGAGAGCTCTGTTGTTTGTAATTTATGTAAATGATTTGGATGAAAATGGCGGTGGTCTGATTAGTAAGTTAGCAGATGACTCAAAAGTCGGTGGAGTTGTGGATAATGAGGAAGAATACAAAAGGATGCAGGAGCATGTGGGTCAGTTGGAAGGTTGGGCAGAGCAATGGCAGATGGAGTTTAATGGAGATAGTGAGGACTGCAGATGCTGGAAAGTCAGCGTCGATAAAGTGTGGAACTTGAAAAAGCACAGCAGGTCAAGCAGCATCAGAGGAGCATGACAGTCGATGTTTCCACCAGGAACCATGAACCCAGACATGTGTGAGGTGATGCACTGTGGATGGTCAAAAGCAAGAGGGAAGTATAAGGTAAATGGCCAAATCCTGAGGAGCTCCAATATACAGAGGGATCTTGGAGTGCAAGTCCATCGCTCCCTGAAACTTGCCAGTAGTTTCTCCTTATTTACCTCGAAATCTCATGTAATTTTGAATTCCTGTATTCCATCTCCTCTCACCCTGCTCTGCCTGAAGCAGAACAGCGCCAGGTTTTCCCTCACTCAGTGAGTGTTCATACCACTGTCAGAATATAAATGTTGTTGTTCCTCAGTTGACTTAATTGAATGAAAGGTTTATTGATTTTTATAAATGAAGGAAAAGATGGCTCATGCTAGTGGTCAGATGTGAGCACTTCCTGGTTCACCAGTTTGGATGGGTCAGTGGCAGGTTCATCTGGGCTGGGAGATGTTTGATGTAATACATTGATTTCTGATCATCCATTGTGTTCTTGCCCTCATTATAGAATGGCGATGTTATCCACTCAGTTCCTTACTGACAAGAGAAATGTCAGGGTATGCTTGCAAAAAAAAAAACCCTGCATTTGTATAGCATCTTTTATGTCTCAGTGTGTTTTGAGAATCAACAAAGCAATTTCAAAGACTTGCCTCTGGTACTATAAGGAAATGCTGTTAATTTATTCACGGGAACCTCAACATTCCAGTCATGTCCTGATCATCGTGTCCTTTGTCATATTGATTGAGGAATGAGTGTTGGACTGAGGACCACAGGGAAAGCTGCCCTGCTCTCTGTTGAACATTGGGTTGGGTCTGTTATTGCTAGCAGAGAGGAGGTGGTCTCAGTTTAACGTTGGACTCAGGGGCAGCCCCTCAGCTCTGCACCTAGAATAGTTTCTAAGCTCAAGTCTGAAGTGGTACACGAACTGATATCCACCATGCTTCAAGAGAAAGAGTGTTAACCACTGACCCACCTCATCTTCCGCCTCGGAACACTTCAACCCCAGGGCATCAATGTAGACTTCAACAGTTTCCTCATTTCCCCTCCCTCCACTTCACCCTAGTTCCAAACTTCCAGCTCAGCACTGTCCCCAGACCTTCTTTTCCACCTATCCACTCCACCCTCTCCTCCCTGACCTATCACCTTCATCCCCTCCCTCACTCACCTATTGTACTCTATGCTACTTTCTCCCCACCCCCACCCTCCTCTAGCTTATCTCTCCACGCTTCAGGCTCTCTGCCTTTATTCCTGATGAAGGGCTTTTGCCCGAAATGTTGATTTTGCTGCTCCTCAGATGCTGCCTGAACAGCTGTGCTCTTCCAGCACCACTAATCCAGAATCTGGTTTCCAGCATCTGCAGTCCATGCAGTGCTCTGAGCTTACCTGTCGTGGACTTCACAGTAACTGTGATAAAACTGAACTGCCTCTTGTAAGGTCCTCACCTTGAGAGAGAACCTTGCTCCAGAGTTAGGTCTCTGACCTGAGACCCAGGTAGTATTTACCCTCTGAGTCAGAGCAATGGGAAATCACTGGGCCAGGAAACAGTAACTAAATTATAAAGATAAATTAATTCAGAGCTTTCTGCCGAAGTCAGTTTGCACCTGAACAAAGGGCAGAACTGACTCAATATTTATTTCAGCTGAGTGGAATTATTCATAAATAACCTCCTGTGGAAATTACAGGGCCTCTGAGTCAAACTGGACTATGCCAATGTTTGTGTGCCTAGAAACCACCTCCCACCCAATCTCCAACAAACTCAATGTCAATATGTCATTCTCATCCTGCTTTCACCTTTTTATTCAGCTTCCTCTTCCTTTATATTGAGACCATTCGGCCCAACCTGGGCTAACAGGTTGTCACAGTCTCATCACTCTCTGGGTAAAGACATTTCTCCTCAATTCTCAGTTGGAATTTTTAATGGTTAGTTTACACTAATGACGAATGCTGTTAAAAGCAGAGAATTACTGCCATATATATAAATTATGGGTGTTTATGGGAAGAGGACTCTTCCTGACCTCTCCGCCCCCACCCCACTCCGGCCTATCACCCTCACCTTGACCTCCTTCCACCTATCACATCCCCATCGCCCCTCCCCCAAGTCCCTCCTCCCTACCTTTTATCTTAGCCTGCCTGGCACCCTCTCCTCATTCCTGATGAAGGGCTCTGGCCCGAAACGTGTAATTTCCTGTTCCTTGGATGCTGCCTAACCTGCTGTGCTTTAACCAGCAACACAAATATAAATTTCCTTCAGTTCAGGTCCTTCAGCCACAGTTACCTCAGGGAGATTGCTTGTGTCTTCCCCAGTGAACATAGATCTGAAGTACCAATTCAATTCTTCTGCCATTTCTTTGTTCCCCGTAATATTTTCTCCTGTTTCTGTCTTCAAGGGCCCAATTTTGGTCTTAACCATTTTTTTTCCCTTTCACATATCTAAAAAGGCATTTACTATCCTCCTTTATATTATTGGCCAGTTTACCTTCGTACCTCATTTTTTTCTCTGCGAATTTCCTTCTTAGTAATTCTCTGTTATTCTTTAAGAAAGCTTCCCAGTCCTCCATTTTCCCACTTATCTTTGCTATGTTATACTTTTTCTCCTTTGACTTTATATGTTTCTTAACTTCTCTCGTCAGCCACGGCCACCCCTGCCTCCTCCTAGGATCTTTCTTTCTTTCTTTTTGGAATGAACTGATCCTGCATGTTCTGAATTATACCCAGAAATATCTACCATTGTTCCACCACGGTCATCCCTGCTAAGGTATTGCACCATTGAACTTTGGCCAGCTCCTCCCTCATAGCTCCATAGTTCCCTTTATTCAACAGAAATATTGTCACTACTGATTGTACCCTCTCCCTCTCAAATTGCAGATTGAAGCTTATTGTATTATGGTCACTACCTCCTAATGGTTCCTTCACTTCAAGGTTCCTGATCAATTCTGGTTTGTTTCACAATACTAGATCCAGAATTGCCTTCTCCCTGGTCGGCTCCAGCACCAGCTGGTCTCAGAATCCATCTCGGAGGCCTACACAAAGTCTGTTTCTTGAGGTCCAATACCATCCTGATTCTCCCAGTCTACCTGCATGTTGAAATCCCCCATAACAACTGTAGTAACATCTTTGCGACAGGCAATTATTCCAGGCGTGCTGGAATAATTTCATTCTCCTGTACATGTTTTTCCCAGCTCCGTCACCACATTGTGTTATAACAAGGCCTTGAACTCCATAACAGAGAATGGTCAGTGCGACGTAACAATGTCAGATGAACAGGGAGTGTTAATTATAGGCTGGGACATTCACCATGAGGTCCTGTACATCTGGACACGAGAAGAGAACGTGAGCCTCCCATCCTTGTTAATAAATCATCCCACTTCCCCCTCTTCCTCTGTCATTCTCTCCAACCCTACATCCCTCTGAGATATCTGCCTTCCTCCAATTCTGGCCTCATGAGCAGCCCAGATTTTCTTAACCGCACCATTGGTGGCTGGGCGTCCACCTGCCTGGGCCCTGAACTCTGGAATACTGTCCTCCTAAACCTCATCACCTCTCTCTCTCTCCCGCACTTTAACACACTCTACCTAACACACACCTCTGGTCCCCTTCTCCTTTATGGAGCTTAGTGTTAAATCTTCAGTCAGGTCTTTGTTTCTTTGAAACCCTCTGCAGATGTTGGTAACAGCGTTAAAGGTGCTATGTAAATGCGAGCCATTGTTGTGAAACGCAGTAACTTTGTCTTTGCAGTCTCACCTGCTGCTGAGAGGATTCGCTTCATCTTGGGGGAGGATGACGAAAGTCCAGCCCCCCAGCTCTTCACGGAATTGGATGAACTCCTGGCCGTGGATGGACAGGAGATGGAATGGAAGGAAACAGCCAGGCAAGCAAACCTTCTCCTGTTCAGAAAAATCCCAGATGAGGAACCAGTTTCTGTGAGTCAGGATGACCCACAGGCGATACTGGAGTGCCTTTGACATGTCCCCATTGTTACAGCGCAAGGGTATCGAGCGGGTAATCTGTACAAAGCTAGCTGCAACAAACAGCAAAGGATCGGACAATCTGTTTCTGAGATGTTAGTTGAGGCATACATAGTGCCCACAGATTTTATATATCGTTTCAGCAAACACCTGACAGACAGGGAAACCCGTCCATTGTGTCAGTGTCTACTGTTTGTACCATGGGGATTCTCACACCAGCTGTAAGGGTGGAGTCTGCACTCTGTGCACCATCAGATCTTGAGAGCTTCTACACTGAGCCAGTTCTCATATTCCACCTTCCCCTCCCTTCCAAGAGTTTGTGATTTTCATTGTCATCAATCTATTCAAGATCGACCTGCTGGTTCCCTCCCCCACCTTCTCTAGAACAGGGATAAGGAGAAGCAGCGCTTCACACGAGGCTCCAACAGCACTGATGATGTTCCATAGCCAGGGAACGAAACGTTTGCAGCAAAAACTTCCAGCTCGGCGAGCAGAACCACAACAATAAGGAGAAACATTTTCAGTCGGAGAGTGGGGAATCGATGGAATTCACTGCCACAGACAGCTGTGGAGGCCAGGGCATTGAGTGTGTTTAAGACAGAGATAGATAGGTTCCTGGTTGTCAAGGGGATCAAGGGTTACAGGGAGAAATGGGATTGAGAAACTTATCAGCCATGATTGAATGGTGGAGCAGACTTCATGGGCTGAATGGTCTTATTTCTGATCCTATGTCTTATGGTCTTATGATGTTAAACCCTATTTTCAGCCTCCCTGGGCCTAACCCGCAACAACCATCCCATCTAATTTCCCCATTATCTCTCTCCATGTGTCCCCAACAAAGGTATGTTATACATGACACCAACCTCCTGCTAACTTAAGTCTCCACTCCCTCAAAACTGCTGAGTAACCAACTGAACATTCATATCTCTGAAAGCACAATCATCACCCTCCCTCTCTACAAACCTAATCGTTTGACCACTTTATCACTGCCCACTCTCCATCCACAGTTTCTCACCATGAAATCCTTAAAAGAGGGCTCCCAGTCTCCTATGCAAGTGCTTATGCCTTCAACGATCACCACTTAAATGAATTATAAAACAGAATCCCTACAGCGTAGAAACAGGCCCTTCGGCCCAACAGGTCCATACCCACCCTCCAAAGAGTAACCCACCCAGACCCATTCCCCTTCCCTGCTACTCTACATTTACCCCTGACTAATGCACTTAGCCTACATATCCCTGAACATTATGGGTATTTTAGCATGGCCAATTTGCCTAACCTGCACATCGTTGGACTATGGGAAGAAACCGGAGCACCCGGAGCAAACCCACACAGACACTGGGAGAAGATGCAAACTCCACACAGACGGTTGCCCAAGGTGGGAATCAAACCTGGGTCCCTGGTGCTGTGAGGCAGCAATGCTAACCCCTGAACCACTATGCTGCCCTGGTCATTATTATGTAGTGGGATCTTGCTGTGCAGGACGTTGCTGCTGTGTTCCTGCACTAACTGCCCAGCAAAGAATACTTGGTTGCTGCAAAGCATTCTAGGATGTCCAGAGGTTGTGAAACATATAAACAAGACGATTGTTTTATTTTCTCGGGAGATGTGCAGTTAATGCAGCCCTCGTCAACTATTGGCACTACATCACGGAGCTGGAGTAGGTAATCGAGGCAGTGTGGGCACGATGGGCCAAATGGTCTCCCTCTGTGCCGGAATAATCCTGTGATGACTCTTTAAGGAAAAGAAAAGTTTCTTAAACACTCCCAGAGAGTCACTCTAATTCTCTATCAGATTGGCAATCATCAGTGCTACATTAACAGCAGCAGCCTGCCATTTCGCAGAGTCATAGAAATCCACAGCACAGAAACAGGCCCTTCGGCCAATTGAGTCTGTGCTGGTCAAATACTACCCCCCTCACTATTGTAATCCCCTTTCCCAGCACTTGGCCCATAGCCCCGTACACCTTGATGTCGCAAGTGCACGGTGGCACAGTGGTTAGCACTGCTGCCTCAGAGCACCAGAGACCTGGGTTCAATTCCCACCTCAGGCGACTGACTCCCCATGTCTGCGTGGGTTTCCTCCGTTTACTCCCACAGTCCACAAATGTGCAGGTTAGGTAAGTTGCCCACAGTGTTAGGTGTAGGGGAATGGGTCTGGGTGGGTTGCGCTTCGGCAGGTCAGTGTGCCTGTTTCCACACTAATCTAATCTAAACCTTTCTTCCATCTCTCCCACCCTTGCAGTCAGTTCCAGATTCCCCACCCCCATCTCTGGGTGAGAAAGGGTTTCCTCAACCCCCTGCCCCTTCCCCAATCCCCGGACACTGATCCCTCCACCCAGAGGAAAAATTTCTAAAACGAAAACAGTAAATTGCTGGAGAAGCTCAGCAGGTCTGGCAAGCATCTGTGGACAGAAGGCAGGGTTAATGTTGAGGCTGCAGTGAACCTTCTTCAGAACATCGTTATCACCGAAATAAAACCATCTGTTCAATTCAGTTCCTGCCTTGGTCTCGGCCTCCTCTGCTCCAAGAAAAACAACCCCAGTCTGTCCCATCCCTCTCCATAACTGGGACTCTCCAGGCCAGGAAATCTCCTCCCCAGTGCAATCACATCCCTCCCACTGTGTTGATTCCAGAGCTGTTGAAGAAACTGTCAGCTCTCTCCTGATATTTATTAATGGAGTGATTGACAATCCCATTGTGTTAGACTAGATTAGACTCCCTACAATGTGGAAACAGGCCATTTGGCCCAACAAGTCAATACTGATCCCCCGAAGAGGAGTAACCCACCCAGACCCATTCCCCTACCCTATATTTTCCCCTGACTAATACTGTGGGCAATTTAGCATGGCCAGTTCACCTAACCTGCACATCTTTGGACTGTGGGAGGAAACCAGAGCACCCAGAGGAAACCAGCACAGACACAGGGAGAATGTGCAAACTCCACACAGACAGTTGCCCGAGGCAGGAATCAAACCCGGGTCTCTGGCACTGTAAGGCAGCAGTGCTAACCACTGAGCCACCCTGCCACCCAGCGGGTGAGTGGGAAAGGGAAAACCAGCCTGGTTTAATTTCTAAGCTCAACAAAGCAGGGTTTATTCACTTAGCAGGGGCTTTGCATTAGGAGCTGGGACTACAGCACAGCCTCCCAGGAACAGCAGGCTCAGTGAGCAGAGGGTCGTTGGAGGGTTTGTAAAATTGTGAAGGGTGGTCTCTGAGCATGACCGTTGAAGAAAACCACCTCCATTCTGCCCAGCATACGCAAGGTCACTGGAGGTAGATGTGCTTTATATTTAAAGCTTTCCTTGCTATCCAATAGGTGGATCAAATTTGAAGAGAAGGTTGAAGAAGGGGGAGAGCGATGGAGCAAACCTCATGTGGCCACGCTGTCCTTGCACAGTTTATTTGAACTCCGGATGTGTATAGAGAAGGGACTGGTCCTGCTGGATCTGGAAGCTTCGACACTCCCACAGATTATTGGTATGTTTCTACAACTCAGCACCTGGGGACATCCCGGTCCCTCAGCTAACGTTCAGAAAGGTGCTATATCAATGCATGGTGTATGAATATACAATTTCAGTGCAGTTCCTGAAGGAGTGCTACACTGTTGGAAATGCCATCACTTAGATGGAACATTGAACTACAGTACTACTGTAGCATGATGTGTCTCTGTTTCATTGATATTCTGTGTCCCCTCCTCCTGCCAGATGAGTTTAAACTCCTCCCAAAAACACTAATAAACCTTCCTGCAAGGATGTTGGTCCTGATGTGGTTCAGGTGCAAACCATCTTGTTTGTGCGTGTCCCTCAAAACGGTCCCAGAGATCCAGGAACCTAAAACCCTCCATTTGTCTGCCCTATTATCCTACTTTTACACTCACTGGCACGTGACACCAGGAGAAATCCAGAGATTATGAACATTTGAGGTCCTGCTGTTTAATTGACTGCCTAGTTCCCTGAATTCTTGATGCAAGATCATATTCCTCACTTTGGTACCAACATGTACCACAAGCTGTAACCCATCACCGTCCCTTTTCAGGATGGCCTGCTGCTCCATTTGTCCCCCCCAGCTCAGGACGAGAATGGGAGTGTTCTGCTCAACAGTTTTCACCAGCCAGTATTTCTGAGAATGGACGGTCGGGTCTTTTATTTACAGCTGCTGTTTTTGCTGGAGCTTACTGTGTGCAAATTCCTACATTCCAAGAATGACCACCCTTTAGAAATACTTGATTGGCCGTAAAGTGTGTTTTGAGGATGTGAAAGGGGCAAGAGCAATGCAGGTTCTGTATTGAGGATGCCTGGTGACTTTATCACAGCAGAGTTCGGAATTGGAGCTGGTTTCCTGACCCCTCCAAGGGGAGGGGATTGACCCTTTCTTCCTGTGTTTTGGCAGAGACAATCATTGATAACCAAATTGCTCACGGGCTTTTAAAAGCTGACCTGAAGGAGAAGGTGACCTACACGCTCCTGCGCAAGCATCGGCATCAGACTAAGAAATCCAACCTCCGCTCGCTGGCTGAAATTGGGAAGACGGTGTCGAGTGCAAGTAGGCTGTTTTCCGCCTCGGATAATGGTAATGCTGGTGCCAATTTGCTGCAGTAACCTCCCCCGCCCCCTCCCCACCAACTCCAGTTACTGTCTACCAGCCCCATTGCTCCTCTTCAGCCCTGACGTCCTCCCTCATCATCCTCCATGTATGGTCTCATATCATAGGGAGTAAACCTCCCCCCAAAAGAACAACTTCATGGAGATTCTTCACCCCCGGGTGAGGGTGCAGGTGGGGGCAGCACCTCCCATTTCCCCCCCCCCACTTATTATTAGACACTACATCCAGAGTACCACAATGTCCAAACGTCTTATTCAGATAATACGCCAACCAGGAGGGAAGTGTAGATGATTAGGACAAAATGGCATTTCCTTCTATGGAACATAAGAAACAAAGGAGGCCATTCAGCCCCTTAAATCAGTTCCAGATTCTGCTACCCCATGACTGCTCTGCATTCTAGCTTCACACTGTAAAATCCCTAACCAACAAATTTCTGTCAAGTCTCCCAACTTCCACAATCCCAACAGGCCGAAAGTGCTTCAGGGAAGAGAGAGTTTCAGATTCCCCCTCTGCTTTGTGTGGAGTAGATTAGAAACACACAATGGGAAAGGAATCCTTTACCCATGGGAAATTCCTCACAGAAAACATTTGTGTGCTGTTACCTGATTTATAGCTTGTTCCGTCTGTTGTAGAGTTATGGATGCCAAGAGCGATAGCAGATTGCCCTGTAGTTAGTACAAAGCCGTTCTGTATACTTTAAACTCTGACCCTTCAAACATGTTCCCAGTGTCAAGTTAGTTAATCAGCAGAGTTAAACTTGCCACTCCTTTACAAAGACACCGAGGAGTGGAAATTGACTCCAAATGTAACCTGTCACAATAATTCAAGATGGGAAACTGTTAGCTCATTAGACCCACTAACTATTGGGTAACGTGGAACATTTGAGTCTTTTTGAGTTAATGATTTGGGTCATTTTTCTGCTAAAAGCTGCATTGTCTGGCAATCCCATGCAGCTGCCTGCCTGGTTAGTGTATACCTTTCTTAAAATAGTTCTTGGCTACTCCTGCACCAACGTAGATCCCTGAAGATCCCATTGACCAACTGGTAAGAGACGGCAGTAATATTACACTCAGAGAGATGTCTGTACCTCTCAGTTGGTGTTCCTGCCTCTACGCTATAACTATTGAAATCGTTTGGACTTTCAGATGGCGTACTGATTGACTGGCGTAATCCCTGGCGGGAAGTTCATTGTTTCTTTCTTGTGGATTGTAGAGTCACACGGCACAGGCAGAGACCATTTGGCCCATCATTGCCTCTGCCATGCCTCTTAACAGAATGATCAAATTGCACCCACTCTCTTGTTCTTTCTCCATAGAGCTGCAAATGGAGTCTTACTCCAGTTCTCCCTTTGGAAAGTTCTTTAATTTTTGCAATAAAGTGATTTAAAACCTGCAAACTTAAAATGATATCAAACAATAATGAAGATATTTCCTTATAGTAATATTTTAAATGATCTACTACAGCAGGATATATATATATATATATATATACATATATATATATTTATCACTGAGCTCCTAATGTGTACTGATTGGAGCTGGAGTGGACGGTGTTACAGAAATCACCAGTCAGTCACTACCCCATCTTTGGGTATGATCACCATACATGAAATCAATTGGAGCATTGGTAATGGAGTTGGTTAGATCTCAGTTTATTCATTGGGGTGAATCTTGTGAGGTCCTGGCTGACTGTACTGATCCGGACTATACTGACATCATGGAAACTCTGTTTCCCAACAACCCCCACCCCTTGGGGGTGCAATGTTACAGATTTGTGACATTCCATGACAGAATGAACAATACATGACCAGTCCGATACACCACCTCCCAACGCCCTGGTCCACACACTCCACCAAGTAAAGTTCAACCTCAGGAGGTCATCCTCACCAGCTTCACCCTGACATATACTGGTTGTGAATTACTCAGATGCTGATAATGGTGTGGGTTTTTGAAAATGATTTTAAGTTACATATCCTCCATGTGTTTAGTGAAGGAGCGATACTGAAAGTAGATTGTAATTCAACAAATCATGACCTGATTGACTGGAATAACTTTGTGGAACCCTGAATTATCTCAGTCAAAATAATTTTCCAAAGTAACAAAATGAATCCATTAGGCCTTTATTCTACCCGATGGATTAACAAACCTAAGGATATGTAATTGATATTTCGCATCTTAATTCATTTTGCTTCTTAAACATTATTGACCAGGGTTGACTGCTCACTAGTCATGGAGATGTTCATCTTGTAGATTTCTCCCAATATTGGAAACAGTTTGCAAATGTGAAATATTTTGAATACATTTGCGCATTTAAAGTATTGGACTACATTTGAATATTTGTGAGATTTGAATAATAATTTCTGAAGGTTTTGGAGTACAATACATTCCCTGGTTAACTGAGTTTGACAAGCACGATGACGAGAGATGAGATCTGATCTGTTGATTTTCTTCCTTGTGATTGTCTGAGATTTGAGATTGCTGATCTAGAAATTCCTCCTCTTGACTGTCCTTTTTTACTGTAAATCAAATTTCCTGCTGCTGTTGCTAGATTTTTCCTTTTCTCTCGTCTCTGCCTTGCTGCCGTGCTCTCTCCATCTCACTATCGATGGCCTACAATAAGCTTGCAGTCCGCTCAAGAACTCTGTACCTTGCCTGGCATTTCGATGCGCAGACCAGGACCTCCAAGCCCAGCAGAGCCTAAGCATGGCACTGCTCAGTAAGTCCAACACTTACCAACGAGGGGAGTGGTGGGGGAGGGGGGTACGCTGTGATCTGAGCTACAAGGAGACCAACTGAGCAATAGTAACCTGCTCATTTTATTCATTTGTGCTCTTGTGCATTGACTGAAGTTGTATTACATCAAGTATAGAGGATTAACAGGTGATTGAGTTATAGAGTCTACAGCACTGAAACAGACCCTTTAGTCCAACTTGTCCTCGCCGACCAAGTTTCCCAAACTAAACTGGTCCCACGTTCTTGCGTTTGGCCCATATCCCTCCAAACCTTTCTTATTCATGTACTGTCCAAATGACCTTTAAATGTTGTAACTGTACCTGCATCTACCACTACTTCTAGCATTGCATTCCACACACGAGCCACCCCCCCCCCCAATCTCTCGCCTCCCTTTCTGTTCTTCCTGTACCCTGGAACATTAAGCTGCCAGTCCTGCCCATCCCTGAGCTATGTTTCTGTAATTGCTATGATATCCCAGCCCCATGTTCCCAACCATGCCCTGAGTTCATCTGCCTTCCCTGTTAGGCCTTTTGCATTAAAGTAAATGCAGTTTAATATATCAGTCCTACCTCCTTCTTTGCCAAGCGTTTGTCTGCCTTGACTATTTGACTTGCTTCCTTTATCTACTGTACCAGCCTCAGTCTTTTTCCTTTTCTCGCAACTGTTTTGGTTCCCACCCTCACCCTTACTCATCTAAAGCCTCCCCAACAGGACTAGCAAAACTCCACACCAGGACATTTGTCCCCTTCCAACATAAGTGGACCCCCCTCCACTTGTCCCTCTTATCCAGGTCATTTCCATTCCAGAAGAGATGCCAATGATCCAAAAATGCAAACCCTTCTCCCCTGCATCAGATCCTCAGCCAAACATTCAATCTGCTCTATCCTCGTATTCCTACTTTCACTAGCCCGTCGCACCAGGAGTTATCCATATATTACTACCCTTGAGAACCTACATTTTAACTTCCTGCCTAGTTTTCTGTATTCTCTCTGCAGAACCTTATTCCTTTTCCAACCTCTATCATTGGTACCAACATGTCCAACAACCTCCTGCTGGTCCCTGTCCCCTTTGAAATATTCTGTACCTGCTCTGAGATATCCTCAATGCTGGCACCAGGGAGGCAACACACCATTCTGATGTCACACTGACGCCCTTACTCACTATTATAAATTTACAAAAAAAAAACCAGATTAAGACTTAGAGGTTTTATAAGTTTTAAAATCAAGCCAAAACCAAAGGCCGTTCTTTTCCCCTGGAATTTCAGGCAGTGATTTAGTTTGAAATCACTGACAGCTCTTGCAGCTGCCCCTGATGTTGGATGTTAGAGCCCGCCCACCCACCCCCCAACACATCAGCTATGAAACTGTACTGCATGTTGGTTATTTCAGTGAAACCCAATCTCCAAAGCCCTTGTGCGATTTCTCAGCCTGACAGCTGTGAAACTACACCGTTAACTGCTCCACAAAAAGCCGATCTCTGAGCCTAGTGCTCAGCCTCCAACCTTGCTACCTGGTCACTGTCCTGAAACACTCACTCCTTCCTCCCTTCCAAAGCATCTTTTTTTAAAAAGTTCCAAAAACAATGCACAACTAAGAAAACAGTGATTACTGCCCCAAGGAAATGAGTAAATCCAAACCAAGAGCAGTTCTCACAGCCATGATCCTCTCCCAACCACCATTAGACATGAGGGGCTGAATGGCCTCCTCCTGCTCCTATGAAAAGTACAGCTGTCTCAGAGATATTACCACAGCACCAGGTAGTTTTGTTACGGCTGAATTATGGAGCATTTGGGAGCTCTGTGACCGGGACCTCAGTGGCTGTAGGATTGATGGAGGGCTGGTTTTACCCCACCCACTGAAGGCTCAGATTGCACTGAGTACAAAGCCAGGCATTTCAGCTGACCCCCATGGAGTTTAATACTGACCCCCATAGAGTTTAATACTGACCCCCATGGAGTTTAATACTGACCACCATAGAGTTTAATACTGACCCCCATGGAGTTTAATAACTGACGCCCATGGAGTTTAATACTGACCCCCATAGAGTTTAATACTGACGCCCATGGAGTTTAATACTGACGCCCATGGAGTTTAATAACTGACGCCCATGGAGTTTAATACTGACCCCCATGGAGTTTAATACTGACCCCCATGGAGTTTAATACTGACGCCCATGGAGTTTAATACTGACGCCCATGGAGTTTAATAACTGACCCCCATGGAGTTTAATACTGACCCCCATGGAGTTTAATACTGACCCCCATGGAGTTTAATACTGACGCCCATGGAGTTTAATACTGACCCCCATGGAGTTTAATAACTGACGCCCATGGAGTTTAATACTGACGCCCATGGAGTTTAATACTGACGCCCATGGAGTTTATCACTGATGCCCATAGAGTTTGATGCTGGGTGAGTTTTCTACTGGAATTGTGAACCCATCCCGCGTTGGCATTACCTTATGAACTGCTGGCAGAGCCTTCAATGGGGTAATGTTAGCAAGAGTCTGTAATCACAAGCCTCAGCTTATTGACCTCCCATAACCCTCCACCCTAAACCTCCCAACACTCCCTAAACCTCCCAACACTCACCCACTACAGACCCCCCCGTCCCATCCCAGCACAACCCTCACTTCCCACCCCCTCCCGAGAATGGATCTGCTGGGGTTTGAGCTCCACTTCCCCCCAGCTCCCCCATTAACCTCCACCCCTTAAAGTTCCCCAGCATGGACCTGCTCTCTGTACCACAATCTCTCAGTAGGTGTGCTATCCAGCTCCTTTAACTTAGGTAGGGCACAGCCCTTGAAGTCCTAGTCTAACTGATAAGGAGGAGAATGGTTGGGTGTTGAGCCCATTCTGTCTCAATGTGAGTGCGACAATATTGACCTGGAGGGTAGGCTGTATATACTGCCTTCAGCAGTATAGCTCAGGACCTCTGCTGTTTCAATCCAGCCCTCACTTTAGATCTGAAGAATGAGATCCAGCCGCTTGTTCTCAGAACAGAGCAGATGTTATCAAGTGGCCTTTTGTTATAAGTAAGTCTTTATAGGGATGGTTATTAGTGATTGTAGTGAAAGTCTGTCCTGACCATTTATTTCAACACTCTGCTCTCCAGAATGAAGGTAACCAGAACTTTGAAACAGCAGCTGGCCCCACTACATTTTCTTAAAAATGTGTTGCTGGAAAAGCGCAGCAGGTCTGGCAGCATCAAAGGAATCCTGAAGAAGGGCTTATGCCCGAAACGTCGATTCTCCTGCTCCTTGGATGCTGCCTGACCTGCTGCGCTTTTCCAGCAACACATTTTCAGCTCTGATCTCCAGCATCTGCAGACCTCACTTTCTCCACTACATTTTCTTACCAGCCTGAGATTTGGCAGTGCACACATCCAGCAGTAAATGTCTGTACACTCACACAGCCAGAGGCCACTTTCATCCAGGTCCCTACAAGCTGACTGGGGTTGAAACTGCAGCAAATAAGATGGCATTGGTACCGCGATGTAGGTAATCGACAGCATCGTGAATCATGGAGTGAATCTGTTTCGACAAAGCTTGAAGTGTATCTGTTTAGAGTCATTTCGCCTCTGATTTTTAAAGCTTTAAGATTCATTCTGGGAGGCTCAAGGTATGCAATCACAATTTGTACAGAGACTATTCTTTTCCTCAAGAAATGGTTCCTTCCTTCGCTGCGTGGATGGGTTAATGGAAACACAAAACTGAGTTTGGACTTCCTGTCACGTACCCCTGGGTGGGTGCTGTCTCCTCCCTGGGTGAGCGTGAGTGTCTTACCCACAGCAACAGCCTGAGGTGCAGTGGGTGCAGCCCATTAACCAGCAGCCCCCGCCCCCACTCCCACTCTCGGGCTTGCTGGCGTATAGGTGAGTATCGAGGATACTGGAAACACTTTAGATTAGATTAGATTACTTACAGTGTGGAAACAGGCCCTTCGGCCCAACAAGGTCCACACCGACCCGCCGAAGCGCAACCCACCCATTCCCCTACATTTACCCCTTTACCTAACACTACGGGCAATTTAGCATGGCCAATTCACCTGCACATCTTTGGACTGTGGGAGGAAACCGGAGCACCCGGAGGAAACCCACGCAGACACGGGGAGAATGTGCAAACTCCACACAGTCAGTCGCCTGAGGTGGGAATTGAACCCAGGTCTCTGGCGCTGTGAGGCAGCAGTGCTAACCACTGTGCCACCATGCCGCCCACCACCCTTTGGAGGGTCAGTCTGGACTTGATGGGCCGAATGGCCTGAATCCAGACTGTAGGGATTCTATGGGGGAGCGCTCACTGTTGAAGGTAACATGTTGTGGATTTGACTTTGAATAATGGCCACTTGTGCCCTCAGGTGGATCCCAGCAGAGCAAAGGTGTTCCTCCCGGTGAATGGGTCAATGTTTATTCCCTAATTGGGGACATAAATATTATTTTTAAAAAGTGCTTGTTTAAGTTATTAAAATTCTATTAGTTAATTGTTTAATTCAGCCATTTAGATCAAATTTAACTCCCTAAAGATGAAGAACAACAATAAGTAAATCCAGTGATACAGTTGTAACAATGTCTTCCCTCAGACTCTCAGACGATATTAAGGCCTTTCCCAAAATAAAGCCACTTCTCTGCAGCACTTTTTTTGCTAACCTGCCTTAAAAGTTAATAGCAATATAGTAATGACAAGACCAATGTTTATCTAATAACTGTCTAACCATTTAGGGTTTTGCATCCCTACCCTGAATCAATGCCACTAAATATGACCTTGTTCTCCCATTGGTGCCTGTGGGACCTTATTGTGAGCAGATTGGTTGATGTGGTTTCTGTTCTGTAACGGTGACTACACTGCAGAGGTAAAGCCTCCTTGGCTGCAAAGTACATTGGGACATTCTGGGGTTGGAAAAGACAGTGTACAAATTGCTAATCTTTCTTTAACCATGGGCCCAGTCCACAGTAGGTTTTGGAGATGCGACTTAGGAAGAGACTCAGACTCTCCCAAGAGGAAGTGAAGGTTTTTCTGCATCTTGCAAGAGGATTCACAGCCAACTGTTGTGTGTCTAAGACAGTACTGTCCGCTGTAATCCACACCTCTCTGCTGATAGCCTCAAGCTCCTTCCAGCAACATGGAGGGATCTGCAGTCCCATGGAATGGGATTGCAGCGTCAAGGTGGTTCCTGCAGCTACACATTGAAGTGCTGGCCTTCTCCCCAGCTTCCCAGGACTCAGTCCCAGGGTAACACTGGTGGCAGGCATGTTGCACAGTCATAGGAGAACCCCACAGTTTCACCAGAGATTCACCGAGGAGTGAATCCTCCACCGCACAGTAACTCCCAATGTCTGTTACAGTAAACTTACGGGCCTCTCCTCCATCCAAGACATCTCCCCACACCTTCGGGGTGTTGCCTTTGGCCATAGAGTCACAAAACCAGAGACATCCTTGCAGCAGTTCCTGAGCTTCTCAGCTCCCAAACGATGAGTGATCAATGGACAGTGAGGGGCATGTTCCACTCACACGGGTTAGGGATGTCCCAGATCATAGCATGGAGCCCTCCTCACTGAGTTCACACTCCACTCAGGAGACTCAAACATCCAACTGGGGCATTCAGGAGGGAATAGGATGATGATATAGATAGAAATGGGGCAGATGGATGTGGAGAAAAGACGGGATATTGGCATTAGGGGACAGAAGCAGTGCAGGCACAGTGGGCTGAATAGCCTCCCTTTGTGCTACATCAGTTTTGCAATTCTGTGAAAACCCATTTCCAGCAGTGGGGAAGAATTGAGGAAAAAGATTTCTGTGCAATGCAACATGCACTCAAAAGAAAAGAGACAAGAGTAGCCAGTAATCGAGGCTTGCATGCTTAGATTTTTCTCTCTCAGAATCTATTCTTCAGCTGCATGCTTTCTGCCTGTGTTCTGGATGGAGTTGCCCTGGATAACAGTGAGAGTTCTGTTTTAATTCCTGTCATTGGGTTTCCATTCCAGGTAGCCCCGGATTAACCCATCGGAACCTGACTACAGGGAGCATGAACGACATCTCAGACAAACCAGACAAGGATCAGGTGACTGTGGGTGAGGGTTGAGAGGGGAGGCTCTGAAGACAGAAATGATACAGCGCTCAGAAGATTTCACAAAGTCACAACTTTGGGAACATCCAAGAAAAAAACCCCAAATTGGCCAACCTTGGAAGTTACATGCCTCAGGACCTTCATTCATTGTCAGAGAGTTTGTGTTATTAATGTTTTCAGTGAGTGTGAACATTGGTGTTTGGGCTAGACAAGTTACCCTTCGACAACCCGGTGGTGGTTTGCTGCAGCCTGTATTGTTGGGACACATTCACAGAGCAGGTTTGGTTTTAGTTATTTATTCCTGGGTGTCACTGGCTGGGCCAGCATTTATTCCCCGTCCCTAGTTGCCCCTTGAGAAGGTGGGGGTGAGCTGCCTTCTTGACCCACTGCAGTCCATGTGCTGTAGGTAGACCCACAATGCCCTTAGGGAGGGGATTCCAGGATTCTGAAGCAGCAACACAGAAGGATATATTTCCAAGTCAGGATGGTGAGGGGCTCGTAGGGGAACTTGTAGGGTGGTGTTCCCAAGTATCTGTTGTCCTTGTCCTTTTAGATGGAAGTGGTTGTGGTTTTGGAAGAAGCTGTCTGAGGATCTTTGGTAGATTTCTGCAGTGCATCTTGTAGATGGTACACACTGCTGCTACTGAGCGTCGGTGATGGAGGGAGGGGATGTTTATGGATGTGGGGCCAATCAAGTGGCTGCTTTGTTCTCTTTGAGTGTTGTTGGAGCTGCCCCCATCCAGGGCAAGTGCAGAGTATTCCATCACACTCCTGACTTGTACCTTGTAGATAGTGGACAGGCTTTGGGGAGACAGGAGTTGAGTTAGTCGTCACAGTGTTGCTGTGAAGAATATTTGGGAGGGAGTTCCAGGATTTTGACCCAGGGAGAAAGGAATAATGTATTTATCAGAATGATGTGAGACTTAGACCTTCAAACCCGTCAGGATGCATTTATTATAGTAGTTTGGTGACAATTAATATAATGTCTCGTGATGCCTTTTGCTTTGTCTTAATAAAAAATCCTTGCTCTTGTTTTTAAATTCCTCCATGGTTTCATCAAATTCTGCCCGAGTCACCCCTCCCGCTCCACAACACTCGTGTTTCTCTGATTCTCACCCCGATGCATTTTCCAAATCTAATCACCTCGTCATTGGTGGTTGTGTTTCCAGCTTTTGAGGTGCTAAGCTCTACACTTCTCTTGCTAACCCCTTTCCCTGTCTCCCTAAGGCATTCCTTACAACTTGCACCCACTCTCCTGTTTCCTTCTTGGTTGATTCAGTAATGTGCCACAGGACATTCTGTAACACTTGAAAGGTTTTTGCTGTAGATGTTGGGAGCTCTCCACAGAAGGTCCTTGCGGTGCTGTTTGAAACTGCAGTCTGAATTTAGTCTCCTCCAACCGTGCCCTGATTGCTCACTTGCATTGACTCTGCACGGTTGACACATTCTGGTGTGTGGGTCTGACCTTGTATTCTTCACTGGTCTTGGCAGTGAGCCGTACCGAAAGCAGTTCCCACTCCCTCGTCGGAGGCGCAAGCTTGGCAATGAACTGGATCAGGTGGTGTTCGCCCTGATTCTTGAATGCTCATGTCAGAAATCTCAGTCCCCAATGGTGCTCACTGCCTGGATGCCACCCCTAACCTGGCCCTGAAAACCTCCAACCCAGAACACAACAGCTTCTCTCCAACCCAACCTCCCCTGCACCCTCCCTCCTCAAACACTCGGGCCCCTTTGGGGACTGGTTATTCAGAATCCTGAACATACAACACTCTTGTTATATTCCCATGCTCCCTGATTGTGACTCCTTCATCTCATTCCCATGAATGCCCTTTACCCTGTCCCTTTCCATGGTGACTAATAGTCCAACAATGAAATGGACAAACTAGCTGGGCATTACCAAAGAGGGTAGTGTTTACATTGAGTGCCACTAGTCAACAAATTATTGTCGAGCTTCCTGTGTGACAAGTGGACATTGCTCCTTCCAAGACAGAAAGCAGATTTGTTTCCCCACACTCCTGTGAAAATCTCTGACTTCTTTTCAGCTGCCAAGAAACTATAAAGCTGGAGGAGTTGAAGAAAGGAGGATTTACATCAGGCCTTGACCACGAGGTGACCCAAGGTTGGGTCTGGTTGCCTTGGAGATAGTGCTATAGGAGTCAGAAACTTCTCAAAGGAACCATGAGATGGGGGGGTGGGATTTCTTCCCAGTGAAAGAGCGGTGGCTGAGGAGAACTGACCACAGATGGAGCAGCTGAAGGAGACTCCCGTGGTGAACAGAGGGGGACAGCATGAGATCCTCAACTCTCTCTGTTTGTAGCAAAATTCTCTCTGACATTACTCTGCAAAACTGTCAGTCCAAAGTGCATTACTAATAACTTAAAATCTTGTTAACCCTTTTCATTGCTGATTTCTTCAAACATAGTGATTTACAGCAACATTTCAAAACCAAACAATTAAACAGTACCAGAGGACAAGGATCAATGGGTTTCTCCTGCCCAATTTTCCTTCAATTCTCGTCCTCAAAGAGCTACCTCTTTGACCAATCATTTCAGTCATCTTGTCTTCTGTGGCTCAGTGCCATACTTTGCAAAATAATCCTCTGGAAAGCCCCTGCTCTGTTCGAACTATATGTGGTTGCTGTATAAATGTAGGCTGGGTGGCTGTTTATTGATTCATGATTAGATTGACTGGAAACTGTCTGCTATTTATGAGCAAAACTTTTTGTCTCCCCCACATCTCCTTTGATTTATCTTAGTACTGAATCTTCCAACATTTTGGAGAAAGTGATACATTAGCAAGTGTCTCTCAGGGCAGTAATTCCCTGTTGTGTTACACTGAGTGTGTGTCCCTGGGCAGTAATTCCCTGTTGTGTTACACTGAGTGTGTGTCCCTGGGCAGTAATTCCCTGTTGTGTTACATTGAGTGTATGTCCCTGGGCAGTAATCACTTGTGGGTTTTTGTTTTGCTGTAGCTCAAGAACAAGTTCATGAAGAAGCTCCCACGTGATGCGGAAGCGTCCAATGTGCTGGTGGGTGAGGTGGACTTTCTCGACACTCCGTTTATTGCCTTTGTACGTCTGCAGCAAGCTGTGATGCTGGGTGCTCTGACCGAGGTTCCCGTGCCAACCAGGTGAGGACACTGTGACAGGACCTTTCACCCTGCCAGGTCCCCAGAGATCGTCTGTGAAGACCAACATGTGTCACCATTGTCAGTGACTCCTATGTGGAGCCTGCTCATCCCTGACTCTCAGGGTTATAGCTTCAAGTCCCACATCATAAAGCCGAGTGCAGTTTACAGACTCTCTCTTGCAGTGCAGAACCGAGGGAGCATTACACTGTTGGAAACACTGTTTTTCCATTGATGTGTTAAATGGAGGTCCCCTCTCCCATGAGGTAGATGTTTGTAATTTAACCTCCATGTTTGGTACATTTCAATCATGACTCAAGAGTGTCTAATTGGCTGTGAAGTGACTTAGGACAGTTTGATGTGCCAATAAACAATGCTATCTACATTCACCTGCTTCTTTTCTTGCTGTGGATTTGTGAGATGTTTTTCCAAAGCGTCCTTGGGAAATGTACAACTCAATATCTGCTTAAAGGAGGAGAGAGCAGTAGGTAGACTGAGTGGTTTCGGAACAAAACTTCAGAGGGTGGCCAGCCAGCTGACGTTGGGCGAAAAAGCACAGAAATTGCAGGAAAAGCTCAGCAGGTCTGAGAAAGAATCACTGGGCCCGAAACGTTACCGCTGATTTCTCCCCACAGATACTGCCAGACCTGTTGAGCTTTTCCAGCAACTTCTGTTTTTGTTTCTGATTTCCAGCATCCGTAGTTCTTTTATATTTAGCTGAAGTTGGGATGTGTGGTACTGGAGGAGTGTGGAGATTTTGGAGGAATATGGGGCTGATAACATTGGGTAACTGAGCCACTTTGTTTCTGAACTGTTTGAGACTTACACCATTATTATGTTGCTGTCTAGGTTTCTGTTTGTTCTGCTTGGACCTAAAGGCAAGGCAAAATCATACCATGAAATTGGGAGAGCAATCGCCACACTCATGTCTGATGAGGTGAGGGTTATGGACATGTTGCCTATCCGTGATGTCAACACATATTACTGGGAGCTGTGCCTTACAGAGTGTGCATCAAAGATCCATTGGACTTCCTCCAAGATCATCTGATGAGGAAGGATTGATTAGAGTGAGGAGATTGAGATGAATGAGTTTGAGTGATGTTACTGAGGTGGGATTAGACGATATCAGTGAGGGCACAACTATGAGGGTGGGAGTTCATCTTGGGATCAAATGTATCACTGGGCAGGAATAGACCGTCTTAATCTCAGACTCTTCAAAGATTCATGGTCAATGAAGTGTTGATATATCACAAGGATGCAACAGGCACTATATAATTATAAAACCTCTTTACACAAAGACTTCCAGGCTTTGGAGAAACAGCACCCATGATGAACTCTGTCATAATTAGAATCTAAATCTTCCCGTCTTTGGAGTTTTGGAGGCAGGCATGTGTCTGATGGTGAAGATCAGTATCTCAAACAGTCCTGGTGCATTGACCTCCATGGAGAATGCCCAGGAACTTTCAACTCCCAATTCTGGTTTTTATTTAGCTGAAGTTGGGAGGTGTGGTACTGGGGGAGAGTGGAGATTTTGGATGAGCTTGGGACTGTTGGAAGCGCTGAGCTCCTCTGTCTATAACTTTGAGTCAGAGACTGCAGGCATATTTGACTAACATTCCTGAATTGATATCCAGGAAACATTTGACCAAATTTAGGGTGGCACAATGGCTCGGTGGTTAGCACTGCTGCCTCACAGTGCCAGGGACCCGGCTTCAATTCTACCCTTGGGCGACTATCTGTGTGGAGTTTGCACATTCTCACCATGTCTGCGCCGGTTTCCTCCCACAATCCAAAGGTGTGCAATTCGGGTGAATTGGCTGTGCTAAATTTCCTATAGGTGCATTAGACAGGGGTAAATGTAGATTAATAGGTCAGGGGAATGGGTCTGGGTGGGTTACTCTTAGGGTTGGTCTGGACTTGTTGGACTCAATGGCCTGTTTCCATGCTGTAGGGATTCTATGGAAATTCCTGTGCTAACTTCTGGGGAACACAAGAACTGTCTACCCCTGGCCATTCACACTGATTCCCAACCTCCTACTTACCCCCCTAACCTGATCTAAATACCCCCATTAATCCCTGGATCATCCAAATACCCACCTGAACCTAGTTACCACCTCACTCATATGTCAAGGGTTATCGAGTGACACACAGGATTGAAGCCAAAACCAGATCAGACCTGATCTCATTAAATGGAGGAACAAGTCCAATGGGCAGAATGGCTTCCTTTTACCCCAGGTCTTGCTTCTTTTTCCACTCACCACCCCCCCCCCCCCCCCCCCCCCCCCCTTTCCCACTCTCCTCACCATTCCCCCCCGACCCATTCTCTGGTTTCACACCCACGCTAACTGATTAAATTAAAGAAAGATGGAGTCCAAGCTTTACTCACCCACCATCTGGTTCTGTTTCAGCGTTTAAAAAAAATACAATACAGCAGGAATTATTTGACATGATCACTATAAGAACATTTAGTGATTTCCCAAATCACCTTGAAGGATATTCCATCCGTTCGTGAGATAAACATTTTTATTCAATAAGAATGGTGGGCGGCACGGTGGCACAGTGGTTAGCACTGCTGCCTCACAGCGCCAGAGACCCGGGTTCAATTCCCGCCTCAGGCGACTGACTGTGTGGAGTTTGCACGTTCTCCCCGTGTCTGCGTGGGTTTCCTCCGGGTGCTCCAGTTTCCTCCCACAGTCCAAAGATGTGCGGGTCAGGTGAGTTGGCCATGATAAATTGCCCGTAGTGTTAGGTAAGGGGCAAATGTAGGGGTATGGGTGGGTTGCGCTTCGGCGGGTCAGTGTGGACTTGTTGGGCCGAAGGGCCTGTTTCCACACTGTAAGTAATCTAATCTGATCTAATGCCTTGATCTCAAGAATAGCTTCTGTTTAGTAACCTTAACCAGCATTTTAAGTGACTCCTTCCCTAGACCAATTCTTCAGCTTTGAAAAAATTAATGTTTTCTAATTAACCTCATCCATGGCATAAAGACTCGGACAAAACAGAATGAGGTCATTCAGCCCATTGACTCCCCTTCTTTCCCACAGCCCGGTATTTGTTCCTTTTTCATGTTTTGATGTAAGTTACAATTGAATCTGTTTCTGCTGCCTTTTCAGATCACAACAACCTGATACATTGAAATAAAAATTTCCCCTGTGTCTGCCCTCTTGGCAATTATCTGAAAGTTATTTCCCTCAGTTACTGACCCTTTTGCCAATGGAAACCGAATAAATGGGGAGAAATTCTCAAAATCCTTTGTGGCTTTTTTAGTATCTTCTTCTCTATCGGTCTGACCCCTGGGTAAGGTGAGGAGGCAGAGTGAATATGTAAAGGAATGATGACAAATCATCACCTTCAGTGCATTATTGATATTCAAGGTCTCTGCCAAATTATTGACTAATGAATATTTACAGAGGAGACGCAGAGGATAAAAGGAATGCATATTTCACTGATAAACTCTCATAACTTGGACTTTTCTTCTCAAATTCTCTGCCTGAAGACCAACCTGACACCGAGTGTCACGGTCACCACTCTGTGTAAGACAAAGGTGCACATTCCGAATCTGTCCCAGCCAGAACTGGGAGTCGGAATGCTGGGTTGTCACACTCTCTGTCTCACCGAATGTTGGAGAGATTTGCAGGTTGATCCTTCACCTGTCTGGCCAAACGATGAATGCACATCCCTTACCCATCGGGTCTCGGTGGGGTGGCTTGTACCTGGAAGAGAGATGGTATTGACCATTCCACAAGAACCTGCCCCCTCTGCACCCAACCATTTCAATCCTTTCCTTAACTTTTCAGGCTCAATCATTTTTCACAACCTGGCCTCCTTAAGTCGAGACAGTTTGTTAAAAGAAGACTACTTTCTATTGGTTAAAAACTTTCCTTGTGGAAACAGTTTGTGTGGGATTGATCATATTTTCTTTAATCTTCCACGGAATGTAAGTGCCAGGATGTGGGAAGGTCAGTATTTGTCTCTTGTCCCTAATTGCCTAGGAACGGAGTTTCTTACTCAGCCACTTAAGAGTCAGCCGCATTGCTGTGGGTCTGGAGTCACATGTAGGCCAGGCCGGGTAAGAATGGCAGATTTCCCTCCCTGAAGGATGTTCCAGTAAAGGTTTTTACGATAATGGTTACTTAGTTTCCATTAGTCTGGCTTTTAATCCCAGTCTTCGTTAATGCAAATTTCTCCAGGTGCTGTGGTTGGGTTTGAACTCACAACTAAGAACGTCCCCTGAACCTCTGCATTGTTAATCCCATGACCCCACTGGACCCTCCCTCCCGAACCTGAGTATATTCAAAAGATAAAGTTTCTTTATCAAAATGAGCTCTTTGTAATGATGAGGCTCCCACCGAGCTGTGAGGAAGGAGCAGGTATTCACTACAGGGAGTCATGGGGACAGAGAGACACCACTGTGTCAAACTCCCTCTCCTTTTGCTGTTTCTCTCAGGAAGCCATGCAAATCCAATTAGTAGAAATGTACCATACAATCTAATCAAATGAAAGAGTTTGCATTGGTATGGCACCTCACAAGTGAGTGGCTAACTTTGATTATGCCTGGAGATTGCATCACATGACATGCTGCCCTCAAGTGGTCAACCCAAAAAAAGTCTCAAACTCTTTTAAAGTAATTACCAAGAGTATTTGAGCCACCTTTCCCTAATATCCTCTCCACTCTGTCTGGGTGTTGTTTACAGCAATGGCTTGGGGATTATTCTTTTAGAACATAGAAATTTCAGCCCATTACAAGACCTTCGGCCCTCAATGTTGTGTCAACCTGTGGAACCAATCTGAAGCCCATCTACCCGACATTATTCCATTCTCATCCGTATCCCTATCCATTTAAATACCCTTAAAGTTGGTGAGTCTACTACTGTTGCAGGCAGTACGTTCCATGCCCCTACTAGTCTCTGAGTAAAGAAACTACCTCTGATATCTGTCCTATATCTATCACCCTTCAAATTAAAGCTATGTCCCCTCCTGCTAGCCATCGCCATCCGAGGAAAAAGGCTCTCGCTGTCCACTCTATCTAACCCTCTGATTATCTTATACGTCTCAGTTATGTCACCTCTCAACCTTCTTCTCTCTAATGAAAATAGCCTCAAATCCCTTAGCCTTACCTCATAAGACGTTCCCTCCATACCAGACAACATCCTAGTAAATCTCCTATGAACTCTTTCCAAAGCTTCCACATCCTTCCAATAATGCAGTGACCAGACCTGTACACAATATTCCAAGTGTGGCCACACCAGAGCTTTGTACAGCTGAAGCATGACCTCATGATTCCGAAACTCAATCCCTCTACCAATAAAAGCAAGCACACTGTATGCCTTCTTAACAACCCATCAACCTGGATGGCAACGTTCAGGGATCCATGTCCATGGACACCAAGATCTCTCTGCTCATCTACACTACCAAGAACCTTACCATTAGCCCAGTACTCTGCATTTGTGTTGCTCTTTCCAAAGTGGATCACCTCACACTTTTCTGCATTTAACTCCATTTGCCCCCTCTCAGCCCAGCTCTGCAGCTTATCTATGTCTCTCTGTAACCTACAACATCCTTCAGCACTATCCACAACTCCACCAACCTTAGTGTCATCCGCAAATTTACTAACCCATCCTTCTACACTCTCATCTTGGTGCTTTATAAAAATCACAAACAGCAGTGGCCCCAAAACAGGTCCTTGCGGTACACCACAAGTAACTGAACTCCAGGATGAACATTTCACGTCAATCACTACTCTCTGTCTTCTTTCAGTTAGCCAACTTCTAATCCAGGAATCCTGGCTCAGAACGTTTAATCCTGAATGTGGAGGCCGTAGGGGTAAGGCGTTTGGGGGGTTCATCCTGGAGGCTGGGTCCACTTTCAAAATGTAGTGACCCTTTCTGCTTCCTGTTGTCCCAACTCAAAGCTAGTGCAGGAATACTTCTCCAGGTTTCGGCAGAGCTGGCCTGTTGAAGGTAAGGCCCTGTTATCACTAACTGTCCAATCTTCTCTATCACAGACTGGCTTCCCAGGGGCCCTGCATTCAGCCTTGGATCAGATCTGTAAGAACAGCAACTTGACATAAGTCAGCATACACCCAGTGGTCGTCTCATACAGTCAGGCACTTGGAGGGGAATAATCGTGCGGGGTGACAGAGAGAGAGCAGAGGACAATAGGACTGACTAAATCACTCAACAGAGAGTCAGTTTAGGTTTGATGGGCTGAGCGGCCTCCTTCTGCGTTGTGAAAACGCTGATATTCTTGATGAGGGTTGAATAAATAATAAGCTGTTCTCCAGTAGGCAAACCACTCAGTGACCTGGTTACTTTGCAGTAAAAACAGAAACACCACAACTTCACAAAGTGGGTATGTTGACTGTAAGCTGTGGGTGAGGGGTGTGGTGGTGGTGGGGGGGGGGAACATCCATGTTCTCTCTACCTCTACTCTCATTCCCCACCCCGTCAGCGTTCCATTCTGGGTGCACCTTGAAACTGCTTCAAGCATTGTGTCTTCGCGGGGATGAAACCCGCTTTCTGCAGGAGATGTGATTGTTTTCTCTTGTAAAATCTGGCACAATGTCACTTTTTCACTGAGGCTATCACTGCCTGTCACAGCCTTGTCCCATTCCGCACATTTGCTGTTGTCTCTATTGTCTGACAGCTCAGTCTCTTAACGCCCCAATTCTACTGGGTCTAGTTAAATGCTGTTGTGGCTGCTATGTGTGTGTTTTAATGCAGTCTGTTCATTGTTCAGGTGTAGACCCACCAGTAGATGTGATACTCTAACAGTGGTGAGGTGCCAAAGTGGGGGGTGGGGAGGTCAGCGTGCTGCCTCACACACAGAAAGGACAGTGGGAAGGGCACTGCATGAGGAGAAATTGCGAGTGCGTCAGTATAATTAGGGCATTGTGTATCCTTTACGAGTTCAGCTACCAATGGCTTTTGTTCTCAGGTTGGTTCAGTGCCGACATATAATG
This sequence comes from Hemiscyllium ocellatum, assembly GCF_020745735.1. Taxonomy (NCBI): domain Eukaryota; kingdom Metazoa; phylum Chordata; class Chondrichthyes; order Orectolobiformes; family Hemiscylliidae; genus Hemiscyllium; species Hemiscyllium ocellatum. The sequence continues at coordinate 43,770,170 of NC_083436.1, read as the reverse complement.
TGACCCCGAGTCATGTCTTCTCTTCTTGTGTGCACTTGCAACTTAATCAAGCTCTTTACTAATGACCTAATCGAGGCGTTTAGGATTACAACAGGATAGGTCATAGAGATGTACAGCACGGAAACAGACCCTTCGGTCCAACCCGTCCATACCGACCACATATCCCAGCCCAATCTAGTTCCACCTGCCAATGGCCCATATCCCTCCAAACCCTTCCTATTCATATACCCATCCAAATGCCTCTTAACTGTTGTAATTGTACCAGCCTCCATCACTTCCTCTGGCAGCTCATTCCATTCACGCACCACCCTCTGCATGAAAACGTTTCGCCTTAGGTCTCTTTTATATCTTCCCCTCTCACCCTAAACCTATGCCCTCTAGCTCTGGACTCCCTCACCCCAGGGAAAAGACTTTTTTCTTTTTATCCTATCCATGCCCCTCATAATTTTGTAAACCTCTATAAGGTCACCTCTCAGCCTCTGACGCTCCAGGGAAAACAGCTCCAGCCTGTTCAGCCTCTCCCTATAGCTCAAATCCTGCAACCCTGGCAACATCCTTGTAAATCTTTTCTGAATCCTTTCAAGTTTCACAAAAACTCTACGGTAGGAAGGAGACCAGAATTGCACGCAATATTCCAACAGTTGAGAAACTATTTCCTCCTGGGGGAGACCAGAACTGGAATCCATAAGTCTAATACAGTGACCAGAATCCAATGGGAAATTCACCCGAAATCTCGTTCCCCAGATGTGGTGGTGCCGGTGTTGCACTGGGATGGACAAGGTCAGAAGTCACACAACACCAGCTTATAGCCCAAAATCACAAGCTTTCGGAGCAGATTTCAAATAAATCTGTTGGACTATAACTTGGTGTCACGTGTCTTCTGACTCTTTCCCGAGAGAGTGGGGAGAATGTGGAACACGTTCCCACCGGGGGTGAGCGAGGTCAAGTTAAATGAGAAATGACAGAGAAAGGGACAGCACAAAATCGGGTGAAGATGATTGGAGGAGTCTCCTGAGGAGTATAAACCCACCGGGGTGTGTGACCTGTGCCTTTACTGTACATACTATGCAGTAGGGCAGAATTAAATTCTCGACCCAGTCATTCAGCTGGCCAGCAAAGTGACCGTTCTCTCACACTTTCAGAGTCCTATAATAATTCATTATTTCCTAAGACGTTTAAATACATTTAAAAATATATGTTTACCTAACAGTATCTACTCAGCAATTTGGGAAGTTGCCCAGGTATGTCCTGCCAAAAATAGCAGGACAAGCCAGACTGCCACAGATATTTTCCAATCGATCTGGTCAGAGATGTTATTACACACCTCTGGAGCAGGTGGCACTTGAAGCTGCACCTCCTGGCTCAGAGGCATGGACACTATCACCGTGTCACAAGAGACTCCCCAGATAACTGCATTATTTTTGTTTGTTTTGATATTGTTATCATCCTGGGGCAACTAATTTGGGGTGACACGGTGGCTCAGTGGTTAGCACTGCTGCCTCACAGCGCCAGGAACCCGGGTTCGATTCCAGTCTCGGGCGACTGTCTGTGTGGAGTTTACACATTCTCCCCGTGTCTGTGTGGGTTTCCTCCGGGTGCTCCAGTTTCCTCCCACAGTCCATAGATGTGCAGGTCAGGTGAATTGGCAAATAGAAATTGCCCATAGTGTCCAGCGATGTGTAGGTTAGGTTCATTAGTCAGGAGTAAATATAGGGTAGGGGGAATGGGTCTGGGTGGGCCAGTGTGGACTTGTTGGGCCAAAGGGCCTGTTTCCACACTGTAGGGAATCTAATCTAAACCTGTTCAGAAATGTGATGGCATGGCCCTGGACCAAGTGGGACTTGAACCCAGATTTCCTGACTCAGAGGTAGGGACACTACCATTGTGCCATAATGCCATACTCAACCTTCAGTGAAATGAGGGAAGGCATAACCTCCGCTATCACACAACAGCTAGGGGTAGGTAGTGTTAATGGCCCTACCTCTGGGCCAGAATTGGGAAGAGCACAGAGACCTGGGTTGAGTGGTGGAGGGTCTGTTGTGTTTATAGAAGAGGCCGATTGACCTTCCTCTCATTATTGACAGTCTGGATGATTCCCCCACCCTGTTCTGACATTCCTAGCTGGAACTGAGTCAGGAGCGATGAGCATTTGCGACGTTATTTGTTGATGTTTACAATATGTGACCGGAGTTCTGCTTTTCCCTCTCGGATTGTTTAGCTGTTCCACGACATTGCATACAAGGCGAAGGATAGTGCTGATCTCTTGGCTGGAATTGATGAGTTCCTGGATGAGGTGATTGTCCTTCCTCCTGGAGAGTGGGATCCTGAGATACGAATAGAGCCTCCAAAGTCACTCCCTTCTTCCGACAAAAGGTAAAGATATCAGTGCTTGGAATGGAAATATGGACACACGAGGTATGGGGTCCTACTCTGGAGATGGTCCTTTATATCTGGGACTGGTCTAGGTACTCAGGGTTACCAGTGCCTGGTAACTGAACTGTTCCTATATGGTCCACACAGAGGATAGCAAAGACAACCTACATCTCAAATGGTCTCTCAAATACTGGGACTAGTATCCCTCCATCCTTACGGGAAGATCCCCCGTACAATTTGAAAGCAAAGACGGGCAGTAGTCCCTAGTGCCCAGGCCAATATTTGTCATTAGTCTTAAACAAAGTCAGTGAGCGAGTTATTAATGGCTCTGGTGGCCCAGTGGTTTGCTCAGCGAGGGGCAGATTTATTGTCCAAAGGCATGAGATCAAATCCCATTATAGGCCCTGAATTTAAGTTCAATTAACTGAATGAACAAAACCTAATCTCATGGTGCTGACTGTGAAACGACTGAAATCTTGTAAAACCCACTCACTCTAGAACGCCATTCCAATCGCCTGACAAGCCCCTCCGTTGTTTTTAAGATGGTGGCTGGCCATCACCTTGTTAAATACATTTAGGGATGGGTCATAAATCTGGCGTTGTCAGTGATACCTGCGTGCCGAGAACAACTTTTTTAAAAATCACATTCCCGTTTGTGAGATCCTGCTGTGTACAAATTCAAGGACTGAATTCCCAATGATGCATCACTTCAAAATTATTTCTTAACACACTTCAGGATGTTCTTAGGTTGTGAAAGGCGCTATAGGAATGGATGAATTTATTTTAGTCTAACCACCTGGGGCGGCATGGTGGCTCAGTGGTTAGCACTGCTATCTCACAGCACTAGGAACCCAGGTTCGATTCCACCCTCAGGTGATGGTCTATGTGGAGTTTACATACTTCCCCCTGGGTCTATGTGGGTTTCCTCCAGGTGCTCCGGTTTCCTCATGGTCTGAAGATGTGCAGGTTAGGGTAGATTGTACAGGTTAGGTGGATTAGCTATACAATAGTGTCCGGGGATGCACAGGATTGGTCATGGGAAATGCAGGGTGCCAGGGATGGTGTAAGGAAGTGGTCTGGGTGAGATGCCCTTCTGACGGTCAGTGTGGACTCAATGGGCCGAAAGTCCTGCTTTCATACCGTGGGAATTCCGTTATTCTAACCGTAGCATGGTGAAGCCTAGCAAGTGGTGATGGTGTAGGTATTTACTCAGGGCTCCTCACAGAGACACAGCCAGGATCGAACTCACCTGGAAACAGAGAGGGCCAGTAAACACATTAAAACTGACTGGTCAGTCTTTGGAACATGTGAATCCAAAGGCCTCAGAATGCAAGATCATGTCAATTTTATGTAAATGGAAAGTTCTGCTTGAAAGCCAAAATATTTGAAAGAGATGCCGGAAGAGAAGGAGGAGGTGGTGGTGGTGATCATGGTTGAATCTCAGAGGTCAGCTCAGCATGCTCCAGGGTCAAATGGCCAACCCTGCCCGTTCAACAGGCACACATTGCCATGGGTATATCTGAGGCTGGTTAGAGATAGGAGGCTGAGATGGTACAGTTTGCTGGGAAGCTAGACGAGATTACTCTGATATCAAAAGTTGCATTACTCGGACTTGATGGAAGAATAGAAATGCATTGGGTTAGAGAGCTACAATCACTGCAATGTATGTTAGGATTAGATTAGACTTACAGTGTGGAAACAGGCCCTTCGGCCCAACAAGTCCACACCGACCCGCCGAAGCGCAACCCACCCATACCCCTACATTTACCCCTTACCTAACACTACGGGCAATTTAGCATGGCCAATTCACCTGACCCGCACATCTTTGGACAGTGGGAGGAAACCGGAGCACCCGGAGGAAACCCACGCAGACACGGGGAGAATGTGCAAACTCCACACAGTCAGTCGCCTGAGTCGGGAATTGAACCCGGGTCTCAGGCGCTGTGAGGCAGCAGTGCTAACCACTGTGCCACCGTGCCGCCCACTAAGGATGTAAGTAAAGAGTTGACAGCACTGTGAGGATGAGAGAGGGTGTTGTTTTGACATTAGGAGCAGCCCTGGGAGTGTAGGAACAGTTCCCAATGCCCAGAGAGCCCATGGTTAATAAAGTCCAGGCAGAGTTAGCAATCTATAGAGGCAACACAATCCATGATTACAGCTATAGACACAGAAAACCTGCTGACGTGGGGATCTGTTCAAACCAGGAGGGTTAAAATGTAGTGATTTTACAAATATTTCCGCAGCGGGTCTCTGAGTGGGCATACAAATGGGGAGCAGGTGTCACATTGACACACTGGTTTGTCACCGCCCAGTCACCTCTCACTCAGGGCTTTTCACAAAAAGTAACAAAAAATATGATTTATTTCCTTTTCTCTTTGATTGGTTTACCGGTGTCTGGTGTTCCTCTCAGTTTCTCCTTCTGTTGTTCCCCCCCCTCAAGGGATCAAAGGGAACGGGGGAGAAAGCAGGAACAGGGGATTGAGTTGGATGATCATACTGAATGGTAGAGCTGGCTCGAAGGGCCGAATGGCCTACTCCTGCTCATATTTACTATGTTTCTGTGTTTCCATACCCCTCTTTTTCCCTCTGCTCCCCTGTTGTTACTCTGCACCACTTTCCAGTTAATCTTTTTCCCCTCCTGATGAATGGTCTAAGGCATTCATTCTGATCTCTATGTCAATGGTGGGGAGCTACCAGGGAGGAGCACAGTATTTGAGCTGCATCATGTTCAAACCTTGTCCCTGACAAATACACCAACTCCTGGTCCTGGCAACTTACCAATTTTCTTGGTACAGAGGTGGTTTCAATGTGTACTGCGAGATCCCACAGACAGGAACTTGTAAATATCTGAATAATCTATTGATTGATAGAGCTCCCCTAGAGCTTCCTAATGGCAGTGAGGAATGAACAAGTATCGGTCAAACCTGTGACACCAACATAGAGCCATACAGCACGGAAACAGACCCTTCGGCCCAACCAGGCCATGCTGACCCGAATCCCAAACTAAACTAGTCCCACCTGCCTGCTCCTGGCCCATATCCCTCCAGATCCTTCCTATTCGTGTACTTATCCAAATGTCTTTTCAACATTGTAACTGTACCTGCATCATATCCACCACTTCCACAAGAAATTAATTCCAGACGCAAACTCTGTGCAAAACATTTACTCCTCGTGTCTTGTTTAAATCTGTCTCCTCTCACCTTAAAAATGTGCCCTCAGTTTTGAAATCCCCTATTGTAGGGAAAGGACAACCACCATTAATATTATCAGTATCTCTCATGATTTTACAAACTTCTATAAAGTCACCTCTCAACCTCCTATGCTCCAGTAAAGAAGGTCCCAGCCTCTTCTTATAACCCAAACCCTCCATATCAGGCAATATTCTTGTATATCTCTTCTGAACACTCTCCAGTTTAATAATATCCTTCCTGGAACTGGTCCAGAACTGGACGCAGTACTCCAGAAGGTGGTAATCCTGTACATCCTGAACATGATGCAATTTTGGTGGCTCAGTGGTTAGCACTGCTGCCTCACAACGCCAGGAACCCGGGTTCAATTCCAGCCTTGGGTGACTGTCTGTGTGGAGTTTGCACATTCCCTCCGTGTCTGTGTGGTTTTCCTCCGGGTGCTCCAGTTTCCTCCCACAGTCTAAAGATGTGCAGGTCAGGTGAATTGGCTGTGCAAAATTGGTCATGCTAAGGCAATTAGTCAGAGAGAAATGGGTCTGGGTGGGTTACTCTCCGAAGGGTTGGTGTGGACTTGTTAGGCTGAAGGGCCTGTTTCAACACAGTAGGGAATCTAATCTCAATCCCAACTCCTATACTCAACATATCCACAAATAAATGTAAAACCATATTGTTCAGGACATGGGGAGAACATCATCTGACGTTTGTGTATATCAGTATGGCGCTGCCTCAGCACTGACCCTCCAACAGTGCAGCACTGCCTCAGCACTGACCCTCCAACAGTGCAGCACTGCCTCAGCACTGACCCTCCAACAGTGTGGCACTGCCTCAGCACATACCCTCCAACAATGCGGCACTCCCTCAGCACTGACCGTCTAACAGTGCGGCGCTCCCTCAGCACTGACCTTCCAACAGTGTGGCACTCCCTCAGCACTGACCCTCCAACAGTGAGGCACACCCTCCACCCTGACCTTGCAGCAGTGCGACACTCCCTCCGCCCCGACCCTCTGACAGTGTGGTACTCCCTCAGCGCTGACCCCTCCTATAGTGCCCATTCACTTAGCCCTGACCCTCTGATAGTGTGGCATTGACCCTCTGACAGTGAGGCACTCCCTCAGCACTGACCCTCCGACAACGCGGCGCTCGCTCAGCACTGACCCTCCGACAACGCGGCGCTCCCTCAGCACTGACCCTCTGACAGTGCAGCACTCTCTCAGCCATGTTAGTGAGAATACAGAGATACAGGTTACAAGATTAGATGGGATTGAGGTTGACAAAGAGGACATTTTAGCAATTTTGGAAGATCTGAAAATAGATAAGACCCTGGGGCCGGATGGGATTTATCCACGGATTCTCTGGGAAGCCAGGGAGGAGATTGACGAGCCTTTAGCTTTGATCTTTATGTCATCATTGTTGACAGGAATAGTGCCAGAAGGCTGGAGGATAGCAAATGTTGTCCCTTCTTTAAGAAGGGGAGTAGAGACAACCCTGGTAATTATAGGCCAGTGAGCCTTACTTCAGTTGTGGGTAAGGTGTTGGAAAAGGTTATAAGAGATAGGATTTATAATCATCTGTAAAGGAATAATTTGATTAGGGATAGTCAATATGGTTTTGTGAAGGTTAGGTCGTGCCTCACAAACCTTATTGAGTTCTTTGAGAAGGTGACCAAACAGGTGGATAAGGGTCAAGCAGTTGATGTGGTGTATATGAACTTCAGTAAGGTGTTTGATAAAGTTTCTCATGGTGGGCTATTGCACAAAATAAGGACTTTCAGGATTGAGGGTGAGTTAGTGGTTTGGATCAGAAATTGGCTGGCTGAACGAAGACAGAGGGTGGTGGTCGGTGGGAAATGTTCATCCTGGAGCTCGGTTACCAGTGGTGTTTTGGGGCCCCTGCTGTTTATCATTTTTATAAATGATCTGGAGGTGGGCATAGAGGATAGGTTAGTAAATTTGTAGATGACCTTAAAGTGGGCAGAATTGTGGATAGTGCCGAAGGATGTTGTGGGTTACAGACAGACATCGATAATATGCCGAGCTGGGCTGAGGCTGGTAAATGGAGTTTAATGCAGAATAGTGTGAGGTAGTTCACTTCAGAAGATGTAGCAGGAATGCAGAGTACTGGGCTAATGGTAAAATTCTTGGCAGTGTAGATGAACAGAGAGATCTTGGTGTCCAGGTGCACAAATCCCTGAAAGTTGCTACCCAGGTTGAGAGGGTTGTTAAGAAGGCATATGGTGTGTTGGCGTTTATTGGTAGGGGGATTGAATTTCGGAGCCACAAGATCATGCTTCAGCTGTTCAAGACACTGGTGCGGCCGCACCTGGAGTATTTTGGACAGTTCTGGTCACCACATTATAGGAACGATGTGGAAGCTTTGGAAAGGATTCAGAGATTTACTAGGCTGCCTGGTATGGAAGGAAGGTCTCCTGAGGAAAGGCTGAGGGAACTGAGGCTGTTTTTGTTTGAGAGAGAAGAAGGTTGAGAGGTGACTTAATCGAGATGTACAGGATTATCAGAGGGTTAGAAAGGGTGGACAGTGAGAGCCTTTTTCCAAGTATGGGGACAGCAAGCACGAGGGGGCATAGCTTTAAATTGAGGGGTGATAGATTTAGGAGAGATATCAGGGTAGTTTCTTTACTCAGAGAGTAGTATGGGTGTGTGACGACATGTCTGCAACAGTCATAGACTCCGCAATGTTAAGCACATTTAAACGGGCATTGGGCATATATATGGATAATAATGGAATGGTATAGGTTAGATGGGCAGCAGAGTCAGCACAACATCGGGGGCTGAAGGGCCTGTACTGTGTTGTAATGTTCTATGTTCTATGACCCTCGGTAATAGAGAATGGAGACCTGACCTCTCAGCCTGGGGACAGGAATATCCCAGTGTGGGGCAATGGCTGACAATATTTAACAATGTTTGAATGGAGCTGGTCAAGCAGTAATACGTCAATAAAAACCGAATGAACCGCGGATGCTGTCAGTCAGATGGAGTACTGTTTGTCCACATTCATTCCGAGGTTGAAGTGTTCATTTCCTAATTGTGGAGAGCTCTGTTGTAAGGTCAGATGTGAAGGGTCTCTCTGAGCTGGATGTGATGTGAAGGCCTGTTAAGGAGTGAGTTTTTTGAGTGTTACTTTGTTGTACATGAGGAAGTGGTAATCTGCCAATGATGTGGAAATATTAGCCCCCACCGACATCGCCCTAAACCCTGTCAGTGTGGAAACACATTAGCTGCAGTTACACCAGAGCTTCTACAGCATCAGAGAGCCCGCTGTTCCTCCTTGCTTTCAAACTGCTTTAACTTAGTGACTACTTTTGTGATGGAACAAGACAGTACAATTCTGGATCTAAATTCAAACCAATCCTGAACTGACCCAGGACAATGTTCATCTGACCCTCTGGAATACTGGTTTGCAGTTGCAACTCTCACACGCTCAAACTTGCTTTAAATATCGGAAAGTGCACAGCTGCTCTGACCACCGTAGAGTCTGCCTCGAGATTCGTTCACATCGCGTCTTGTTACCCCTCCCTCCTCAAGCTCACCAACCTACCGTGACTCAGAGTATTGAATACAGGGAGTTGGGAGGTCATGTTGTGACTGTACAGGACATTGGTTAGGCCACTTTTGGAATATTATGTGCAGTTCTGGTCTCCCTGCTATAAGAAGATGTTGTGAAACTTGAAAGGATTCAGAAAAGATTTACAAGGATGTTGCCAGGGTTAGAGGATTTGAGTTATAGGGAGAAGCTGAATAGGCTGTTCTCCCTAGAGCATCGGAGGCTGGGGGGGGTGACCTTATAAAAGTTTATAAAATCATGAGGGACATGGTTAGAAAAAACAGACAAGGTCTTTTCCCTGGGGTCGGGGAATCCAGAACTAGAGGGCATAATTTTATGTGAGAGGGGAAAGATATAAAAGGGACCTAAGGGGCAACTTTTTCACACAGAGGGTGGTACGTGTATGGAATGAGCTGCCAGACGAAGTGGTGGAGGCTGGTACAATTACAACATTTAAAAGGCATTTGGATGGGTATATGAATAGGAAAGGTTTGGAGGGATATGGGCTGGGAGCTGGCAGGTGGGACTAGACTAGGTTGGGATATCTGTTTGGCATGGACGGGTTGAACCGAAGGGTCTGTTTCTGTGCTGTACATCTCTATGGGTCTCAATGATTCTATGACTCATGGTGAATCAGAGACTTGATCTTCAAATTGACACCCTGGTTTTCAAATCCTTCCTACGTTGACTCAGGCCTCTTTGATCTTGTCATTCCCTCTATCTGAGTGCTAACCAGCTCTCGCCGTATTCCTCTAATCCCCGCCTCATTAATACATCCCACTTCCCTCTCTCCTCATTGGCAGCTCTCTCATTTCCCTCTCTCTCTGCCTCGCTACCTCTCTCTCCTCTTTTAAGACACTCCTTAATATTTACCTCTCTGACCAAGATTCTTGTCTCTTTTTAAAGTTTCATTCAGGGATGTGGGTGTCACTGGCTGGGCCAGTATTTATTGCCCATCCCTAGTTGCCCCTTGAGAAGGTGGGGGTGAGCTGACTTCTTGACCTGCTGCAGTCCATGTGCTGTGGGTTTATATATATTATATTATATTATAGATTATATATATTACTTACAGTGTGGAAACAGGCCCTTCGGCCCAACAAGTCCACACCGACCCGCCGAAGCGCAACCCACCCATACCCCTACATTTACCCCTTACCTAACACTACGGGCAATTTAGCATGGCCAATTCACCTGACCCGCACATCTTTGGACTGTGGGAGGAAACCGGAGCACCCGGAGGAAACCCACGCAGACACGGGGAGAACGTGCAAACTCCACACAGTCAGTCGCCTGAGTCGGGAATTGAACCCAGGTCTCAGGCGCTGTGAGGCAGCAGTGCTAACCACTGTGCCACCGTGCCGCCCATGTGGGTTGACCCACAATGCCCTTAGGGAGGGAATTCCAGGATTCTGATCCAGTGACAGTGAAGGAACAGCGGTATATTTCCAAGTCAGGATGGTTAGTGGCTGGGAGGGGAACCTGCAGGGGGTGGTGTTGTATGTGCTGCTGCCCTTGTATTTTGGAAGTGGTTGTGGGTTTGGAAGGAGCTGTCTGAGGATCTTTGGTGAATTTCTCCAGTGCATCTTGTTGATGGTACACACTGCTGCTACTGAGCATTGGTGATGGAGGGAGGGGAGCTTTGTGGATGTGGGGCCAATCAAGTGGCCTGGATGGTGTCGAGCTTCTTGAGTGTTGTTGGAGCTGCCCCCATCCAGGCAAGTGGGGAGTATTCCATCACACTCCGGACTTGTACTTTGTAGAAGGTTGGACAGGCTTTGAGGAGTCAGGAGGTGAGTTACTTGCCGCAGTATTCCAAGCCTCTGACCTGCTCTTGTAGCTACTATGTTTGTGTGGCGAGTCCAGTTAAGTTTCTGGTCAATGTCCTGTTCTGTCCAAATGTCCTTATGCGATTCAGTGTCAAACTTTGATTGGAAACATAGCTATGAAGTGCTTTGCAATGTTTTGCTGCACTAAGATGCTACATAAATGCAAGGTGCTGTTGTGAGCAGTTCTCAGTGATTCAGAACAATCTGAAGTGAATCAGACCTCGGCTCTCCTTCCTGCATCACATCATGTTACCAGACTGAGTAAAAATAAAAGAAACCTTCCTCATTAACTAAATTAATTTGACAAGGCTCAACTATATTTTTATACAGAACAGAACAACATCACTGCAGAAGTAATGAATCAGTTTGAAGGGCTTTTAGAACACATTAAGGTGTTACGTGAATGCAGGTCCTCCCTTTTGTCAGGGAGTTGTGATTTTTGGATTGTTGCTTGACCCTGTTACTTAATAATATTGGGATTTGGAAGCTAAAAAAGTCAATTGATTTTCAGTGTGTGTATAATCCCTGAACAGAAACCCATTGGCCTTTTTCACCCCACCCCCCACCGGGTCCCATGTCCCCACCAACCCCCCCCACCGAACTCTCCATGAATTGTGCTCAGACTGATGTCCTCCTAGGTCCCCAAACTTCCACTCCAACAGACTGCCCATATTAAGAAGATTGGCCAACTCTTCCTTCTCCCACCTCGAGCTGAAATAATTGTAGTGGGGAGGGAGAGTGAGGCCCTAAAGTCTTCATTGACTTCAGGTGGAGATGAGGAGGACCTTCCTCCCAAGGGGAGTGGATCTTGGAACTTTTTACTGTAGAGGGCTATCAAGGTTGGGAGAGACAAAGTTTTAATCGTCAATGGAAATCAAGAGGTTGTGGGAAATGATAGGAGTGTGGAGTTGTGTGTATGGAATGAGCTGCCAGAGGAAGTGGTGGTGGCTGGTACAATTACAACATTTAAAAGGCATCTGGATGGGTATATGAATAGGAAGGGTTTAGAGGGATAGGGGCCAGGTGCTGGCAAATGGGACTAGATTAGGTTAGGATATCTGGTTGGCATGGACGAGTTGGACCCAAAGGTCTGTTTGCGTGCTGTACATCTTGCTGACCCTATGATCAGATCAGCCATGATCTCACTGAATGGTGGAGCAGACTCGATGGGCTGAATGGCCTACTCCTCCTGTTTAGAGACAAAAAAAAATTGCAGATGCTGGAATCCAAAGTAGCCAAACAGAAAGCTGAAAGAACACGGCAAGCCAGGCAGCACCAGGAGGTGGAGGTCAACATTTCAGGTGTAACCCTTCTTCATCCCAAAACGTCGAATTCTCTCCCTCCTGATGCTGCCTGCCTTGCTGTGTCCCCCTCCCTCCTGATGCTGCCTGCCTTGCTGTGTCCCCCTCCCTCCTGATGCTGCCTGCCTTGCTGTGTCCCTCTCCCTCCTGATGCTGCCTGCCTTGCTGTGTCCCCCTCCCTCCTGATGCTGCCTGCCTTGCTGTGTCCCCCTCCCTCCTAATGCTGCCTGCCTTGCTGTGTCTCCCTCCCTCCTGATGCTGCCTGCCTTGCTGTGTTCCTCTCCCTCCTGATGCTGCCTGCCTTGCTGTGTCCCTCTCCCTCCTGACGCTGCCTGCCTTGCTGTGTCCCCCTCCCTCCTAATGCTGCCTGCCTTGCTGTGTCCTCCTCCCTCCTAATGCTGCCTGCCTTGCTGTGTTCCCCACCCTCCTGGTTGTCTACACCGCCTGCTGTGGTTTATTGAAGGATCTCAGTTGGGAGTGGGGTAAGATGGTCGAGCGTGGCCCACGAATGTTTGGTTTTTTTGTTGTTGCTGCTGTGTGGGAGCTCTGAGGCCAGCCTCTGGCTTCAGCCAACAGTCACACAGCAATGCTGCTCCCTCCCCCAGAGTTTGATCTGGGCAGAGGCAGTGAGATGCAGGGGTTCGAACCCAGCACCATGCCACCCTCCCAACTACAGGCGCCCAGCCTCTGAGACACACTCAGGTCACCAGACATTCCATCAAAGAGGAGTGTTAAAGAGGAGAGAGGAAGGGGGACGGAGGGGGCTGGGTGGGGGGTGGGGGGGAGGGAGCGCAGTGGGGGTGGCAGGATTGGACAGAAGCTCAGAGCCCCAGTAGGTGAAAACCCTTGGAAAGGTCAAACCCAGAACTTGCCCACCGCCTGATCTTTTTGAGTGTGTTCCATTGGGGAACCAGTCAGAACTATACAACAGTAATCGCTGCCTAAGGCTATGGATGACAGAATCGTTACGGTGCAGAAAGAGGCTATTCAGCCCATCAAGCCTGCACCAGTTCCATCCCCTAACGCCAATCTCCTGCCTTTTCCTCACTTCCCTGCACACCGTTTCTAACGAACGAGCCATCTAATCCCGTCTGGAATGCCTCCGTTGAACCTGCCTCCCCCACGTTCCCAGACCCGAACTACTGACTGTGTAAAAGTGATTTTTCACACTTCACGTTTGCTTCATTTGCACAGTTTTCCACATCTGCACCTTCTCTTTTTTTCTTTGATGAGCAGGAACAACTTCTCTCTGTCTAGATAAGATAAAATATTTTGGCTTCCAAACATTAATAGATGGAGATGGTATTATAAAAGTTTTGGACTATCTTTCTGTTCTATATTTTAATCTTTTATGAGCTATTCCAGTTGCGGCCAGTTAAAAATAGTGTCTGTTTGCTACCATCACAAGATAAAGGATTTTTTTGGTTGAACTTTCACCCTTGATTAAATAACTCCCTTCTCTGTGAATAGATTCAGACTAGCTCCATGTTTGTGAATGTGATTCTATTACCCAAAGCCTCTCTTTAAGCCTCAGACTCTGGTATGGTGGTATGGAGGTATCTGCCCACCCCCTTGGTGGTCTTTATTGGTGGTGATGGGGGTCTTGCTTTTAGCTGGACAGTCAACAAGAATCCACCATTCCCTCTTTTCAGGATCACTGCTGGTTGGAGCATCAATCAGGTGTGTAACTGGGAAGCGGTGATCCCATCCCCACCCCATCCCCTAAAGGCAGCCAATCAAAGACTCTAGACTGAGCTCTACATTGCTCAGTGGCGCCACTGTGAAGCCACATGGCTGTGGCCGGTACTGCTACCACTCACAGGGTTTTTTTTGCTTTCTCTTTTTCATTTTTCCCCCAGCCCCCATGGTGTGTGTGTGTGTGTGTGTGTGTGTGTGTGTGTGTGTGTGTGTGTGTGTAGGTGTAAGACACAGTGAGAGACACAAGGGGTATGAATCTTTATTCAATTTCCACCACCAGGAAGAAAGAAAACACCCGAGTGGCCAGTGACCAAAGGGCAATGCTGTGTGATCAAACAGTGAGGGGAGGGCAGGGACTAAATCAAAATAGAGTTGGAGGGGGAAGTAATGCACTCCATTACCACTCACAGGTTGACCTGCTCAGCAGGTCAGTGATTGGATATGATTTGATTGATTACTGTCACGTACTGAGATACAATGAAACGTATTGTTTTCCATGCCAACCAGGCAAATTACGGCTTTCATAAGGACATCAGGGTAATAGAACAGAATGCAGAATATAGTGTTACAGCAACAGAAAAGGTGCAGAGGAAGACTAACTCTAATATATGAGGATCCCTTCATCAGTCTGATAACAGCGGGGAAGAAGCTGTTCCATAATGGCAGGAGAGGGTCCAGCAAGTTTAGGGAATGGTGTGAGGACACTCACAGGAGAGGAAGGGGTCGATTTCCAGTGAATCCCATCCATGATTCTCTCATTTTTCCAAATCTGGCTCTTTCAGCCAGCAGCAGAACCCAGTCAGATACCAGCCTGCCAACTGGGAACCCAGTGAGATACCAGTCTGCTAACTGGGAACCCAGTGAGATACCAGTCTGCTAACTGGGAACCCAGTCAGATACCAGCTTGTTAACTGGGAACCCAGTCAGATAGCAGCCTGCCAACTGGGAACCCAGTCAGATAGCAGCCTGGCTAAATGGGCACGGTGAATATTGATACCATCAGAATGAGGACATTAAAGTGAAGTAGAATTGTCCACCTAAAGTTGGTAATAGGCAGCAACAAAGGAAGTCCAGCAGGAGCTGCCCATGAGGCTTCCAGTTCCTCGGGCTGGTGAGGCCAGAAACAGGGAGATAATGGACTTGAATGTGTGGCTGGGAAACTGGTGCAGGAAGCAAGGATTTAAATTCTGGATCACTGGGGTATGTTTTGTGGTAAGCATAAATTCTACAAGAGAGACGGTTTGCACCTTAATAGGTTAGGGACCAGCGTTCTGGTAGGCAGGTTTGCTACTGCAACACAGCTACGTTTAAACTAAGTAGCGGTGGGGGGGGAGTTAGAACAAGGGAAGTCAAGAAAGACAACTGTATCAATGAGGCAGAAAACTCAGAAAGGGATCATGCTGTAAGGTTGAGTGAAATAGGAGTTGATGGGAAGGGTGAGGGCAGTAACAAATTAAAAATACTATACATGAATGCACGAAGCATTAGAAATAAGATGGATGAGCTTGAGGCTCTTTTGGAAATTGGCAGATACGATATTGTGGGGATAACTGAGACGTGGCTTCAAGTGGACAAGCCCTGGGAAATGAATATTCAAGGCTACACATGCTATTGTAAGGACAGACTGATGGGCAGAAGGGGAGGGGTAGCCATGTTGGTAAGGGATGATATTCAGTCCCTTGCGTAGGAGACCTGGAATCAGGTGATGTAGAGTCAGTGTGGATAGAGCTGAGAAATACTAAGGGTAAAAAGACCTTCTTGGGAGTTATCTACAGGCCCCCAAACAGTAGTCTGGTGTCGGATGTAAGATGAATCAGGAGCTGAAATTGGCCTGTTGCAAAGATGTTACTGCAGTTGTTATGGGGGATTTCAACATGCAGGTAGACTGGGAGAATCAGGATGGTATTGGACCTCAAGAAAGAGACTTTGTGGAGTGCCTCCGAGATGGATTCTTAGAACAGCTGGTGCTGGAGCTGACCAGGGAGAAGGCAGTTCTGGATCTGGTATTGTGCAATGAACCAGAATTGGTCAGGGACCTCGAAGTGAAGGAGCCATTGGGAAGTAGTGACCATAATACAATAAGCTTCAATCTGCAATTTGAGAGGGAGAGGGTACAATTGGAAGTGACAATATTTCTGTTGAATAAAGGGAGCTGTGGAGCTATGAGGGAGGAGCTGGCCAAAGTTCAATGGTGCAATACCTTAGCAGGGATGACAGTGGAGGAACAATGGTGGATATTTCTGTGTTTAATGCAGAAGTTGCAGGATCAGTTCATTCCTAAAATGAAGAAAGATCCCTGGAGGAGGCTTGGGTGGCCATGGCTGATGAGGGAAGTTAAGAAACATATAAAGTTAAAAGAGAAATAGTGTAACATAGCAAAGATAAGTGGGAAAACAGAGGACTGGGAAGCTTTTAAAGAACAACAGAGGATTACTAAGAAGGAAATACGCAGAGAAAAAATGAGGTACGAGGGTAAACTGGCCAATAATATAACGGAGGATAGTAAAAGTTTTTTTAGGTATGTGAAAAGCAAAAAAATGATGAAGACTAAAATTGGGCCCTTGAAGACAGAAACAGGGGAATATATTACAGGGAACAAAGAAATGGCAGAAGAATTGAATTGGAACTTTAGATCTGTATTCACTGGGGAAGACACAAGCAATCTCCCTGAGGTAACAGTGACTAAAGGACCTGAACTGAAGGGAATTTATATTTGCCAGGACTTGGTGTTGGAGAGACTGTTATGTCTGAAGGTTGGTAAGTCCCCAGGGCCTGATGGTCTACATCCCAGGGTACTGGAGGAGGTGGCTCGAGAAATTGTGGATGCATTGGCGATTATTTTCCAGAGTTCGATAGATTCGGGATCAGTTCTTGCGGATTGGAGGGTGGCTATTGTTATACCATTTTTAAGAAAGGAGCGAGAGAGAAAGCAGGAAATTATAGACCAGTTAGTCTGACCTCAGTGGCGGGAAAGATGCTGGAGTCTATTATAAAGGATGAAATTACGACACATCTGGATAGTAGTAACAGGATAGGTCAGAGTCAGCATGGATTTATGAAGGGGAAATCATGCTTGACTAATCTTCTAGAATTTTTTGAGGAAGTAACTCTGAAGAAGGACGAGGGAGATCTAGTAGATGTAGTGTACCTGGACTTTTAGAAAGCTTTTGATAAAGTCCCACATAGAAGGTTAGTGAGCAAAATTAGGGCGCATGGTATTGGTGGTAAAGTACTAACTTGGATTGAAGGTTGGTTGGCTGACAGGAAACAAAGAGTAGTGATAAATGGCTCCCTTTCAGAATGGCAGGTAGTGACCAGTGGGGTACCGCAGGGATCAGTGCTGGGACCACAGCTTTTTACAATATATGTTAATGATATAGAAGATGGTATTAGCAATAACATTAGCAAATTTGCTGATGATACAAAGCTGGGTGGCAGGGTGAAATGTGAGGAGAATATTAGGAGATTACAGGGTGACCTGGACAGGTTAGGTGAGTGGACAGATGCATGGCAGATGCAGTTTAATGTGGAGAAAGGGATGGTTATCCACTTTGGTGGCACGAACAGGAAGGCAGATTACTACCTAAATGGAATCAATTTAGGTAAAGGGGCAGTACAGAGTGATCTGGGTGTTCTTGTACACCAGTCAATGAAGGTAAGCATGCAGGTACAGCAGGTAGTAAAGAAAGCTAATAGCATGCTGGCCTTCATAACAAGAGGGATTGAGTATAGAAGCAAAGAGGTGCTTCTGCAGCTGCACAGGACCCTGGTGAGACCACACCTGGAGTACTGTGTGCAGTTCTGGTCTCCAAATTTGAGGAAAGACATTCTGGCTATTGAGGGAGTGCAGCGGAGGTTCACGATGTCAATTCCTGGAATGGCGGGACTACCTTAAGCTGAAAGACTGGAGCGACTGGGCTTGTATATCCTTGAGTTTAGAAACCTGAGGAGGGATCTGATTGAGACATATAAGATTATTAAAAGTTTGGACACTTTGGCGGCAGGAAACATGTTTCTGCTGATGGGTGAGTGCCGAATGAGAGGACACAGCTTAAAAATACGGGGTAGACCACTTCGGACAGAGATGAGGAGAAACTTCTTCACCCAGAGAGTGGTGGCTGTGTGGAATGCTCTGCCCCAGGGGGCAGTGGAGGCCCAGTCTCTGGATTCGTTTAAGAAAGAGTTGGATAGAGCTCTCAAGGATTGTGGAATCAAGGGTTATGGAGATAAGGCAGGAACATGAATGGTGGTGCAGGCTCGAAGGGCAGAATGGCCTACTCCTGCACCTATTGTCTATTGTCTTACTGAGGCGGGGGTGAGAGGGGGATCCCAGCCTGGTCAAATAAACCCAAATTCACCTGGGGGGGCAGATGGACCTTACATTCCAGGCCATAGGTCTTCACCATGATGAGTTGAAAATGTATTGCTGGTTAAAGCACAGCAGGTTAGGCAGCATCCAAGGAATAGGAAATTCGACGTTGCGGGCATAAGCCCTTCATCAGGATGAATTTCCTATTCCTTGGATGCTGCCTGACCTGCTGTGCTTTAACCAGCAACACATTTTCAGCTGTGATCTCCAGCATCTGCAGACCTCATTTTTTTACACTTCACCATGATGAGCCACTCTGACCTATCCAGCAAACCCAACAAAAGACAGAGTTGTTATTAAACCCAAGTGCAGCACTTTGAAGGCCAATGTTTCAGTGTAACACCTTCCTTTTTACCAGGAAGAACATGTTTGCCGGAGGGGAAGCTATCCAGATGAACGGAGACATGCCTCACGATGGGGGACAAGCAGGTGGCGGGCATGAAATCCCAGACGAACTGAAGAAAACAGGAAGGTAGGAATCGCAGGTCCAGCAGGGTGACATTATTTAGCTGTTTGTATATGGGCTGTGGCCATCGCTGACTAGACTAACCTTTATTGCTGCAACATTGCCCTGGAGCTCCTGCACCTGGTCGATCTGGTGGATCTCAAAGATGTTAGAGGAAAGACTGGCACCTGTAGAGGGTCTAGGTCAGTGTGTTCCCCTCCCACTCAAAACAGACTGCCAATAACATAGTCGAAAAGTCTGGTGCTGGAAAAGCACAGCCGGTCATTCAGATACCGAGGAACAGGAGAGTCGACGTTTTGAGCATAAGCTCTTCATCAGGAATGGCTGCTTCTCGGATGCTGCCTGACCTGCTGTGCTTTTCCAGCACCACACTCTCAGACTCTGATCGCCAGCATCTGCAGTCCTCACCTTCTCCTGGCCAATAACAGTGTCCTAACCTGTAATACATAACACCCAGCGTCATTCAGTGTCAAGATTGACCGATACGACGGATATGGGGATAATATGGGAAAATAGCGCTGTGGCAGAAGCTTAGCCACAAATGAGTCAGAACCCAGTCAGATACCAGTCTGCTAACTGGGAACCCAGTCAGATACCAGTCTGCCAACTGTGAACCCAGTCAGATACCAGCCTGCTAACTGGGAACCCAGTCAGATACCAGTCTGCCAACTGTGAACCCAGTCAGATACCAGCCTGCTAACTGGGAACCCAGTCAGATACCAACCTGCTAACTAGGAACCCAGTCAGATGCCAGCCTGCTAACTGGGAACCCAGTCAGATACCAACCTGCTAACTAGGAACCCAGTCAGATACCAGCCTGCTAACTGGGAACCCAGTCAGATACCAGCCTGCTAACTAGGAACCTAGTCAGATACCAGAACAAGTCTCAGTGGTGGAGCTGGTTCGAGGATTGTAAGGTATATTCCTGCTTCTCTTCCATCTGTTCCAAATAGTTGCCAGAATTAGCCTCACAACATCTCCCCACTGCAGGAATGAACTTGTTTGATTCTGTGGGACAGCTATGGCAAAGTATGTTAGATTGAAGAATCCTGAGGGGGTGGCCTGATCGTGCAGATGCCATGACAGAATGTTTCCTCTCACAGGGAAACCTAGAATGAGACCAGAGACCATTTCAAAAGTAAGGGTTCTGTCGGACACTGAGGAGGAATTTCTCTCTCACAGGGTCATTTGTGTTTGGAATTCTTTTCCCCAAAGCTCAGTGCACACTCGGTCCTTGATTATATATCCAGGGTTGAGTCAGGCAGGTTTTTATGTGAGAAGGAAGTCCAAGGTAATGGGAGGGCACAGTGAGACGGGCAGGAAGGTGGAGTTGGGACCACACCCAGATCAGCCATGATCTTCTTGAATGATGGAACAGTTAAGAGGGTCTGAATGGCTTACTCTTATTCTTGGGGTCTAATGATTTTTTGTTGATTCTCTAACGTTGCGTTCCCCAATACTTTATTTTGAATTACTTGATTTTAATTTGAAACAATAAAATTAAACATGTTAGTGTCATTGGCACATTTCACACACTGCATTCTCTCAGATACCTCGATTTGAAATAATTTACTCCAGCTCCCGTTTTGAATACAGAGGAACCTTAATTATCCAGTATTCACTTATCCAAATTTCAGATTATCTGAACAAGATTGCAAGGTGCCAACGCTTGGCTAACTGTGTTATCCAGCATTTGATTATCTGAACATTTGATTTTTCGAACATTCGATTATCCGAACAAAATACTCCCTGCCTGTTTCATTCAGATAATCGAGGTTCCTCTGTAAAGGAGGCCTGAAGGAGGGTGGAGTTGAGGTCGGAGATCTGGTCTGGAATGTTGAACTTGAGGTCTCCCTCAGCTTTGTCCCTGAAGGAATGTTCTGATGAAATGTTCTCAGTTTCATGTTTTGTTCCTCAGGTTGTTTGGGGGTTTTATGGCTGATATCAGAAGGAAGATCCCATGGTTTGCCAGTGATTTTTATGATGCATTGAGCATCCAGTCACTTTCTGCCGTTCTGTTTATCTACCTGGGCACTGTGACCAATGCCATCACCTTTGGAGGTCTCCTTGGGGATGCCACTGACAACATGCAGGTAGGTTCTTGCTGTCTATCCGCTGTCTCTGACTCCACATTGTCCTCATGTGGACACATCGCACTGACTGCCATCCTCCTTCAACCTGTCACACCTGCAGCTACAGAATCAGGCCATTCAGCTCAATGCTTCTAAACTGGGGCTTATTCTTTCCTCCAATCACACTTCACCACATCCCATCAGCATACTGTTCCCATTAATCACTTGTCTTTAGTTAGATTCTCTATAAATTCATCGGTACCAATTGCCCTGATAATCCCTGTAGGAGTACAGTCCATACTCTCCCCACATACACACCATCATTTACAAAATACCTTGCAAGGCCTGCAACAAACACTCCATCAGACAGAGGGGCAGGAAACCAGCCACCAGGATACATGAGCACCAACTAACCACAAAACGACATGACCAATTCTCACTAGTGTCCATCCACACAGACAAAGAGGGACACCAGTCCGACTGAGACAATATCTCCATCCTAGGACACGCTAAACAAAGACACACATAGGAATACCTGGAGGCCTGGCATTCAAACAGGAACTCCATCAATAAACAATCAATTTGGACCCCATTTACCAACCTCTGAGAAAAAGACCCGGAAATGATATCACCCACCACAACACACCAAGCCACATAAATAGAAAGCTGGAGATGTTACCCAGTGTGGTGACAAAACGTCTGAAAACGAACCTTCCAGCTCAGCGAGCAAACCTACATCCAGAACCTCAACCTGAGCTACAAATCTTCTCAAAAATGGCAAACTCTCCCCACTCTTCTGGATTCCCAGTTGGATTTATGACTGCTCGTCTTAATTTTTTTTAGATTAGATTAAGTTAGATTACCTAGTGTGGAAACAGGCTCTTCGGCCCAACAAGTCCACACCGACCCTCCGAAAAGAAACCAACTCCCCTATATTTACCCCTGACTAATCCACATAACACTACAGGCAATTTAACATGGCCAATTCATCTTTGGACTGTGGGAGGAAACCAGGGCACCCAGAGCATACCCACGTAGACACTGGGAGAATGTGCAAACTCCACCAGACAGTCGCCTGAGGTGGAAATTTCTGATTCCTAGTTCATGTCTCACCAGTAAATAGAAACACCTTCCCTGTTGCTGTTCTCTATCACCCCTTCCGTGCTGCATCAGGTCATTCCTCAGTATTCTCCTTTCGTGACCAAAGAGCCCCCCGCTCAATCGTTCTTGATGGCTGTACCTCTTGCAGTTTGGGTATCACTGTGGTCAATCATTTCTGATCTTCTCTGCTGCATATTTTGTAACCTGGAGATCAGAATTACTCTCAGTTCTCCAAGTGAAGGTCATATAAGTTTAACGGAACACCTCTTCGGTTGTAATTATCTGGAAAAGCATCGCAGTTGCTTGCTTTGCTTCAGCAGTGACCTTATCAAACTGCCCCGCTACCTACAGTAATTTCTTTATCAGTTTCCCAAAATCCCTTTGATCATTTGCTACAATTGATTCAGACTTTGCAAAGAATGTTCCAACATAGAGGTGAGCCATCTATCTTCATTAGAGACTTGTCAGCAATGTGGAGGCTGGGGGCTTGGAAGGCTAGTGTGTTTGTAAGTTCAGCTCACAGGCACTGCAAGCAGAGCGTCCTGGTGAACAGTTAGAAAACAGACTGGAGAAAAGTGTCCGACTGTTTCTCCCAGTATCAGGAGCACTGTCCCTCCAGAAAAGCAGTCACAAAGCTTGGAAATGTAGTAAACAGTGAAGGGGACAGAGATCGATAGGTTCTTGATCAGTAGGAGGATCTAGGGTTAGACTATAGACTAGAACACAATAAGATATTGGAGCAGAATTAGGCCATTCGGCCCATTGAGTCTGCTGCACCATTCAATCATGGCTGATATGTTTCTCATCCCCAAACTCCTGCCTTCTCCCCTTAACCTTTGATTCCCCTTCCTAATCAACAATCCATCTCTCTGTCTTAAAGACACTCAGTGACTTGGCCTCCACAGCCCTCTGTGGCAATGAGTCCCACAGATTCCCCAACCTCTGGCTGAAGAAATTCCTCCTTATCTCAGTTCTAAAGGGTTGTCCCTTCACTCTGAGGCTGTGCCCTCAGGTCCTGGTGGGAACACCTTCTCCACATCCACTCTCTCCAGGCCTCTCAGTATTGGGTAAGTTTCAATCAGATCCCACCTCATCCTTCTAAATTCCCAAATATAGACCAAGAGTCCTTAAACATTCCTTTTATGACAAGCCCTTCACCCTTGGGATCATTCTCGTAAACCTCTTGTGGATCCCTTCCAACACCAGCACATCCTTCCTTAGATATGAGGCCCAAAACTGCCCACAATGTTCCAAATGCAGTCTCATTAGAGCCCTATAAGGTCTCAGCAGTACATCCCTGCTCTTGTAACCCAGTCCTCTTGAAATTAACGCTAACATTGCATTTGCCTTTCAAACTGCCATTCTGTACCTACATGTTAACCGTAACAAAATCCTGAACTAGGACTCCTAAGTCCCTTCGTGCTTTTGATTTCTGAAGTATTTCCCAAATTACAAAATAGTCTGTGCTTATATTCTTCCTATGAAAGTGCATAACCTCACACTTTTCCCACATTGTATTCCATTTGCCACTTCTTTGCCCACACTCCTAGCCTGTCCCAAGTCCATCTGCATCCTCCGTGCTCCCTCGGCAAAAGCTGTCCCTCCACCCGTGTTTGTGACACCTGCAGACTTGATAACAACGCCCTCCATTCCTTCTCCCAGACTGTTGATGTATAACATGAACAGTGGGTTACAGGGAGAGAGCAGGAGATTGGGGATGAGAAACATATCAGCCATGGACGAATGGTGGGGCAGACTGGATGGGTTGAATGGCCTAATTCTGCACTGATATGTTATGGTTTTATGGCCAGGCTTCAGGAGGTAAAATGGTAAAACGGACAGGTGGGTGGCAGGTTCAATTTCACAGCAAGAAACATGAACCAATATATTTTGGCAAAATGAGCCAGGAAAGGCCAAACTGAACAAACAGAGAGCGACTGTGACCTGAGAGCAGTTCAGAGCTGCTCATGTGGATTTGGATCAATACATGATAAAGAGAAGTTTGCAGATTTATGGTGGAAACAGCAGAAGGGTGGGATTAATTGGTTAGCCCTTTCAGAGCATGAGCACTGCCTTGCCCTTTCTCTGTAAATATTGGATTTTACTGTGATATTTGCTCATATCTCCAATTTGGGGTGTTTATCAAATGTATTTTTCTTTTTATCACTTTTTTTATTTGCTGCTGACAGGCCAATCACTTGTAATAGATTTCAGCGTTTCTTTTGAAGGAATTGCTCTGTAACACCATTGGGGAGGGACTGGGGATAGTGTGGAACAAACACGAACAGAGTGGGGAAGTGAATACTGTTGAGATGTTATTGGAGAGGCTCATTTGTCAATATAAGGTGTCACAAAGCTGGTCCCTTTTTTTTAAAAGCTGTTCCTTTTCTCAAGAAAACTGTGTCGTTGGTTTTTTTCAGAGGAGTCGTAAACATCTCCTGGTGTTGATTAGACTAGGTTGTTACAGAGATTAAAGAGCATTGAGAGGCCTTTTGTTTATATGTAAACAGGTGAGGCTTCAGGCCAAAGTGGTCATGTTTTAGAAGTGACCTGTACAATGAAAGGGGAGTGGTCAGCTCTCTAGCTGAGCTGTTGAGTTCAGTCCGGAACTCGTTAGGAGTTCAACAATGAACTGTGTGGAAACAGGCTCGCCCTCTCTTTCTGCCCTTCTAACTTCAACCTGTAAGCATCTGTTCCACTTTGTATTACTGCTAATTGGGACTGTTGTTTGTATTCGGAACAGCATAATTAAGTCTAGTTTGGATAGTCAGAGTTCTGTAGGGGTTCTTTATTCTGTTCTTTGTGTTTCATTGTGTAATTTTGTGAATAAATTTCTGTCTGTTTTAAAACCTAGTCGTCAACCGAGCTAGCTTACTCCGGGTAATTCGCACTGTACACTTACCAAAACAAATTGCAAAGTTATGGTCTGTGCTGCCTGCTCAAGAATGTTTTGAGTGATCTGGCCTAGTCCTTAACAAAGAAATAAAGGAAGGATACCTCAAGAACACCAGGAAGGACTTGCTTGGGTCAAGTGGCCTGTTTCCGCACTGTGGGCGTGGTACAGTGGCTGGGGTGGCATGGTGGCTCAGTGGTTAGCACTGCTGCCTTATAGCGCCAGGGACCCAGGTTCAACTCCCGCCTCAGGTGACTGTCTGTGTGGAGTTTGCCCATTCTCCCCGTGTCTGTGTGGATTTGCTCCAGTTTCCTCCCACAGTCCAAAAATGTGCAGGTTTGGGAATTGGCCATATTAAACTTTCCACAGTGTGTAGGTTGGGTGCATTAGTCAGGAGGTAAATAGAGGGGAATGGGTCTGGGTGGGTTAATTTTTGGAGGGTCAGTGTGGACTTGTTGTTTCCACATTGGAGGGATTCGATGATTCTATGTAGCAGGGGTCACTGCTGCCGACCCCAGCCTTTCGGTCAGATTAGAAACCCCCTTCGAAGGGAGCACCACATGTCTGATGGAGGTTTCTGATTCTGATTTTTGTGTTATCTCAGGGTGTGTTGGAGAGTTTCCTGGGCACAGCGATTAGTGGAGCTGTCTTCTGTCTTTTTGCTGGACAGCCACTCACCATCCTGAGCAGCACGGGGCCGGTGCTGGTCTTTGAACGTCTCCTGTACAGCTTCAGCAAGTAAGTAAACTGACTGCTGCAATTTCATAACAAGGTCCGAGAGTGGGCACATGTCACGGAAGGTCTTATTTACAAACATTGAATGGTCTGGCCTAGTCCATAACAAAGCGAAGTAAAAGAAGGATACCTCAAGAACACCAGCAGGGACTTGGTTGGGCCGAATGGCCTGTTTCTGCACCGAAGGGGTGGCACAGTGGCTGGGTGGCCCAGTGGCTAGCACTGCTGCCTCACCGTACCAGGGACCCTGGTTCGATTCCAGCCTCGGGTGACTGTCTAATAAACATATTTGCAAAGAAGATTCTGGGATTGATGAGGTTGGGATATAGCACTGGGTTCTTACTGTCTCCAAAACACTGTTTGGTGTTGCCTGGACTTTTATCTCTAATTTGAGGGCGTTGCTCTATTAGGAAAATGCAAAGGGCCTCGAGTAGGTGCAGAGGGACCAGGGGCTGGAGAGTTTTCACCATCTACAGCAGAGAAGGTTAAAGCAAGATTTAAATGAGGCTGAAATTAGATGGGGCTCAGTTAATTGAGGAGGAACAGGAAGGTCTTTCCATTTCTCATCAACATATTTTACCTCGAAGTGCCTCACCCTGACAAGGTGTTGGACAGATTGAGTGAATCTGTTGTGATCTGGTGAGTGTCTCTGAGCATTGTTCCCTCATTTCTTCATCAGTGTGTCGCAGCTAACTTTAGTTTGTACCAGCCATCCCATAAACTGACCGAACACAGGTGGCCATTCAGCCCAATATGCCAGTGCCATCCCTTTAAAGAGCTCAGCACTCCCCTGCTTTCTCCCCGGAGCCCTCCAGAGTTTTCTTTCCTTTCTCAATTCCCCGTTGCGAATGTGCTCCCACCGCCCCACCATGCAGCTGGTCCCAGATCATTAAAACTCACTGCTCAATTAAACTTACCTCAAACAAGCCTCACCTTCACCCACCTCCAAATGGTCCTTTTATCTTCAATCACCTTCCTTGGGTAACCAACCCTTCCGATGGGGCAAACAGTTTCTCTTAACTTTCCCAATCCCTTTGTGATTGGATCCACCAACCAAGTGTAGAGGACAGATTTGAGGGCATTCTGGAGAATCTGTCCCAGCGTGGCATCAACTCACACCCAGTCCTGGGCACCTTATAATCTCTGCCATTCAGCACAGCTTTCTCTGTGCTTCTGTCTGATTTCCAGCATCCGGTACTTTGGGAACATCTTGAGATCGTGAAAGGTGCTATGTAAATGCAATTCTTTTGTTTTGGCAAGGGAAGTAAATGATCTGAGTGTCATGTTCTCGGGCACATCTGACCTGTCTGGGTGGACTTGCACCAACCAATCCTTCTTGCTTAGTGAGTCTAAGTCTTCAGTGGAAGAGAGGGTCAACCTTGATAAACTCAAGAGCTGGTCACAATATCTCTGGGATACGTCATGTCCTCTGTGGGACCTTAGAGTCAGCACAGAATAGTGCTTCTGGAACATTCTGGTACACAATCTAAAGAAACAAGCTCCTCCCAGGAGTGTTTTTTTCTATACCAATGGACGGAGCTTCTTTCATGTTGTCAGTTAAGCCTTCTAGGTGCTAACTGTCTAATACAACAGCCAGCTTTTGGGAAAGGAAGTGAAGATTTTGGAGAGTGCAGTGAAGACTGGTTCGGCAGTGTAGGAGTCTCCAGGAACGAGGATAGATTGCAGTAAAGCTGGGGCTGTTCTCGTCAGAGGCATAGTGACAGGGAGAAGAATTTGATGGAGATGGGACAGAGCAAATAGGGAGAAACTGGTGGGAGGGAGCAAAAGTTTAACTGTGATTGGGAAAATGAAACCATCCAATCAGAAGGATGTTGTGAAACTTGAAAGGGTTCAGAAAAGATTTACAAGGATGTTGCCAGGGTTGGAGGATTTGAGCTACAGGGAGAGGCTGAACAGGCTGGGGCTGTTTTCCCTGGAGTGTCGGAGGCTGAGGGGTGACCTTACAGAGGTTTATAAAATTATGAGGGGCATGGATAGGATAAATAGACAAAGTCTCTTCCCTGGGATGGGGGGCGGTCCAGAATTAGAGAGCATAGGTTCAGGGTGAGAGGGGAAAGGTATAAAAAGGACCTAAGGGGCAACTTTTCATGCAGAGGGTGGTACGTGTATGGAATGAGCTCCCAGAGGAAGTGGTGGAGGCTGGTACAATTGCAACATTTAAAAGGCATTTGGATGGGTATATGAATAGGAAGGGTTTGGAGGGATATGGGCCATTGGCAGGTGGGACTAGATTGGGCTGGGAAATCTGGTCAGCATGGACGAGTTGGGCCGAAGGGTCTGTTTCCATGTTGTACGTTTCTATGACTCTAAGCAAGGGCTGTGTCTTATATGTGCATGATATATGTGTGTTATATGTGCGTGATTCGAATGTGCTACCTGATATTGTGTGGAAGTCAATTCAATCATGGCTTTCCAAAAGGATGTAGATAATTGTCTGAATAGCTCTTACAGACACAGTACAGGCACAATGGGCCAAATGGCCTCTAGCTGTGCAGTTATCATTCTATGACTCTCTTTGGATCTTGAGAACAATGAAATGTATGGTTTGGTTTTTACTGTTTGATCTGCCTCTGTCTCCCATTGACACGAGATTCACCCTGGCATGAGGAGTACACGCCTAAATAAATATCTATTTTTAAATGTTCCTTTTTAAAAAAAGTTAGCATCTGCTGCTACCCGGTGCTAATCTGAGGGGGTAAAATCTGCTCAGCGAGTTGTGAATTAATTAACTGTCAGCAGGTGTCTGGCCAGCAGAGAATGTGACACTCAGATCATTTGCTTTCCTCACTAAAACAAAGGATTTGCATTTGTATAGCACCTTTCACAATCTCAAGACATCCCCAAACACAAACAAAATGCTATGGATGCCGGAAATCAGGGAGAAACACAGAGAAAGCACTTCTGAAAAAATGTCAGATCAGACTTGAAGCATTTACTCTGCTCCTCTCTCCACAGATTCTGCCAGACCTGCTGAGTTTCTCCAGCATTCTCTAAATTTGTCTCAGGATGTCCTCCATTGCTTTACAGAGAATGAAGCACTTTTGGAAGTGTTTCCCAGAAATGTAGAGCGACTTTAACATCCCACAGGGATGTTAAAGCAGTGCAATAATCTAATTCCTGCTTTCTCTTGTACAGTATATAACTTGTGCTGCAAACCAGCATTCTGTGAAAAAGGGTCATATTTAAGCAGCAGAGAATTCTTAGGATTTGCTACATGCAACTGAGCGAGTTTAGAGCAATAATGGCTTACAATTGCTGAAAAGCTGGAGCTGGTGCTTGTCAGTAAGTGCTGGAGTGTAGTTTCCAGTAATCCAGGGGAATGCAGGACAGAAGGTGGACCAGCAGACCATGAGCAGTCTTGGGGCTAGTCTCTGATGGAGTGGCTTTGGTTGAATGGTTAAGGCCAGATCATGGAAAGTTCCGAGTTGTGATCCCTTGTGAAGATTTAATGAGATTTGGTGAATCACAGAGACACAAATGTCTTTGGGTTTTGCAGAGAAATCCAGGGAGTCTGTTATTTGCTGTTGATTATATTCTGTGGGATGTTCGACTATCATTAGTCTGTTGGTGCTGGAAGAGCACAGCAGGTCAGGCAGCATCCGAGGAGCAGGAGAATCGACGTTTCAGGCAAAAGCCCTTCATCAGCTTTCCCAGCACCACACTCTTGACTCTAATCTCCAGCATTTGCCGTCCTCACTTCCTACTATCATTAAGTCTGTTACCCATATTTGCCTCATGTTAAATTTTGGACCTTAGAATATAAGTCATGTCTTCCTCAACACGGTTTAAACTAGTTTTTTTTGTTGTTGATCATCTTTGCAAGTTTATTTAAGTGTTTTTATAATAAATAATTTATTCTTCCCATTATGAATGAATCTTGGCTGAATTGTTTCCACAACTAATTCAGATACGATCCAAAACCTCTCTAATTGGCCACGTCATCACTCTGGGTAAATGTCAATTTGTTCTCACCAATCAGGGAGTGGCAGTAGAAAGGGAACATGCCCTGGGTCATAAAAATGGAGACTACAGCAAGTACTGGAGAACCTCAGCATGTCCAGGAATGTCCATTGGGAGAGAAACAGCAGTCCAGATTGATGAGCTTTCACTTGATACACACGAGGTCCCTGGGGAGCATTGAGAATCAGAGAGACCTTGGTGTACATGTCCTCCAGTCCCTTAAGGTAGCAAGGCAGGGAGGTAAGAATTCATATGGGATCCTTGCCTTTATTAGCTAAGGCAGAGAGTTGAAAAGCAGAGAGGTTATATTGGAACTGTATAAAGTGTTGGTTAGACAATGGCTAGAGTATTATGTTCAGTTCTGGAATCCACATTACAGGAGGGGTATGACAGCCCTGGAGAGAGTATAGAGCGAGATTTACCAGGATGTTGCCTGGGCTGGAGAGTTCCAGTGATGAAGAGGGATTGGACTGACTGGTTTCCTTAGAGCTGGCGGGGATTAAGAGGGGACATGATTGAGATTGATGAAATGATAAGGGGGATAGGCAGGGTTGACAGGAAGGAACTTTTCCCCTTGGTGGAGGGATCAGTGTCCCTAGTGGGGGCCACAGAAATTGAAAGGAAGGGGCAGGAGGCTTCGTGGGGATGTGAGGAAACCCTTTCTGACCCAGGGTTGGGGGGGGGGGGATTTCTGGAACCCACTGCCTGTGAGGGTGGGAGAGGCAGGAATCCCCATCACATTGAAGAAGGATTTAGATGTGCACTTGTGATGTCAAGGTGTACAGGGCTATGGGCTAAGTGCTGCCAAATGAGATTGGAATAGTGAGGGGACTAGTTTCTGACCAGCGCAGACTCAATGGGCCGAAGGGCTTTTTTTGTGCTGTAGCTCTCTATAACGCTTTATCTGAAGTGTATACAGTACAGGAGACTTTGGCCTGGTTTCTGTTCTTTATCTTCCTCCTTCATCTCAAGATTCTAGCTGCAAAGAGATAAGTGTTTCAGGATGTGGCTGTGGGTAATTATTATTGCAGTGACAGTACACACCTAAGCGCAAACACACACCACACACACACACACATACACACACATACATATGCATCACACACACACACAGGAACTGAATTAAAGTGAACATCATTGCTGTAGTGAACAATTTGCCTGTTGGTGCCGTGACCAGCTCCATTGGCACCAGTGACTCTGTGTGACCTGGCAGGTTCCTCTGTACCTCCTGGGTAACCTGTTATGTCGTTTGCCAGTCAGCTGTGCCAGCTTGGAACTGGGCACAGCAGCCAGATTCCCTCTCCCAAGATCAGAACAGACATGACTCCAAGGGAAGCAAAGACTGTACACAGCATCTTTCTCACCAGCACAGCAGAATTAAACAAAAACATACTTACAAAGCTGAAAATTAGGTTGCTCAGCTGCAGGTGGAGTGTTGGGAATTCGGTCTCTCTCTCTCTCTCTCCTCCATCCAATTCTATTGTTTCCTGCGTGTGATGACCATGAAGTGTTCAAGTCACCATAATCCACAGACCCAGATTAATGCCCTTCGAACATTGATTCATATCCTCCCAAGCCAGCTGGTAGAATTTAAATTCAATACATCTACAATATAGAATCACACCCCAGTCCAACACTGGCATCTCCAATCATAGATTCCTGATGAAGGGCTTATGCTCGAAACGTCGAATTCTCTATTCCTGAGATGCTGCCTGGCCTGCTGTGCTTTGACCAGCAACACATTTGCATCTCCAATCATAGAACCATGGTGACAGAGAAACGATCATTGGTTGTGAAATCTGCAGGCCCAACCTGTTCTGGCCTACATGTGACTCCAGTCCCATGCCAATGTTGCTCACTCTTATTTGCCCTCTGACGTGGCCTAATGACACATTCATTCAACGGAGCTCATCAAGAGACAACACAGGCTAGTAGCAATTCCCACATTGCTTGAAAAGATTTTTTTAAAAATTGTATTCCTTTTCTTCAGTAGGAACATAGAAACTGGAGTAGGCCATTCAGCCCCTTGACTGGTTCTCATATCCCTTGACACCTTTGCTTAACAGAATGTCTCTCTCTCAGATTTAAAATTGATAGCTAACCCAGCATCCAGTGCCATTTGTGGAAGAGAGTTCCAAACCTTTATCACCCTTCGTGTGTGCTTCCTAACGTCTCTCCTGGAGAGTCTGGCCCTCAGGCTATGCTCCTAGTTCTCTATAGAAACCCCACCCAGTGTTTATCTTATTCAATCCTGACTTTTCCTCCTAATATTTTGAGGATTTTGATCAGATCACCCCTTAACTTCCTAAATTCTAGAGTAAACAGGCCTCATTTGTATAATCTCTCCCCCTAATGTAACCCCCTGAACTCCAGGGTTTAGTTCTTTGGTCCACTACAATAACAAACTGTTTCTTTGGTGTTGATGAATTTCTGAAGATTGGTCCTCCTCAGCGTCACAGAGATGCCCATTTCTAACTCTATGACCTTGCCAGTCTCCCTTTATTGGTTGCTGTGACAACCTCCATCCATGCCTTAATACCAGAGAGTGGACTGAACTGTACCCGCCCAGGCGCTGGCTCTCCTGCAATATTCTACCCTCTGGAATGAATTGATGGTTGTGGGGGGAGGTTGGTGTTTGTGAGACATGGAGCCGTCAGTGCTCCACATTAACGCTCCTTCTCCTCCTCATTCCCATTGGCTGGAGCAATTGTGATTGACTAAGCCAGACCACTCAAAACATTCTTATGCAGGCAGCCCTAGACCTAACTTTGCAATGTGTTTCAGTAAGTGGACAGTGAAAAGTACCTGGAGTAAGCTAGCTAGGTTGACCACGAGATTTTAAAACAGATAAAAATGTATTCACAAAATTACATAATGAAACACAAAGAACAGAATAAAGAACCCCTACAAAACTCAGTCTGTCCAAATTAGACTTAATGATGCTGTTCCAAATACACACAACAGTCCCAATTAGCAAACTCCCTTTAAACCCCAGTATAAATGCAACGCATACTCACAGGTTCAAGTTGAAGGGCAGAGAGAGAGAGAGAGAGAGTTTCCACACAGCTCCCTGTGGAACTCCTCACCAGTTCAACACTGAACTAAAAACTGCTCAGCTCAGCTAGAGAGCTGACCACTCTCCTTTCATTGTACAGGCCACTTCTAAAGCATGGCCACTTTGACTTGAAGTCTCATCTGTTTACATATAAACAAAAGGCCTCTCTGCACCAAGCCAGACTGATCGGAGCCCGAGCCGGTTTATTACCCCTCTGAAATCAATCGAGGACAGAGGCTCCCTGAGCCAAGGAACAGCTTTTAGAAAAAAATACACCTGGCTTT
Organism: Hemiscyllium ocellatum; assembly: GCF_020745735.1. Taxonomy (NCBI): domain Eukaryota; kingdom Metazoa; phylum Chordata; class Chondrichthyes; order Orectolobiformes; family Hemiscylliidae; genus Hemiscyllium; species Hemiscyllium ocellatum. Next base: position 43,737,267 of record NC_083436.1, on the reverse strand, counting down.
GTGACACAATAGGGTGCTGAGAGAACCACAGATATAATCTGACCATTGACCTGCTTTGGTTTCACAGTCCACTGTGGTTCCATTGCTGCTTGTCTATCTGGACTTTGTGTGTAGCTGGTGAAGGGAAAGCAGGGTCGGGGCGGGGAGAGGTCACGGAATTCCTAGTTCCACATCAGGAAAGGAGCCATTCTTTGGAATCAGTGGTTGGTCCCCTCTCGGAATACAGGTGACTCCACTGCAATGTTAACAGATACAACTCTGGTGGCTGATACCACATCCCACAGCACCACACACACACACACACACACACACACACACCCGAGTCCATTATAGAGGGGGCTGGGGTTCGAAAGCAAGTGGTCTGGGCAAGTGGAAACACAGGGAGCCCACATTCCCCAATACCTTCCAAATGAAGGGGCTGGCAGAGGAATGCTTCAATTTACTCACTCCTGGAGTTAAACACAAATGGAGATTCTTTTAGCTAAGGGGTCCATTGTCATTGTACAATCTTAACCATCGGCATTCAGACAATGGCTCTTTCAAATGTGAGAAAACGTTGCCTTTGTCATTTCCACATTTGTCGGGAGAGAATTCCATTCTCGCACGCACTGATAGTATCTGTGACCAAATGTGATGATGGAGCGACTTCCCAGGAAATTATAAAAGGCCTAGCCTTTTCCATAAAATGTTTCAAGCTCTGATTCACGTGGGTCCCCCGTTTTAACTCTTTGTTGTAAAATAATGCTCAATTGTCCTGTGTTTTCCCACTCACTCCCTGCACAGTCAGCAGCACAAGAGTATCTTTCTGAGGGAATCTGTTCTGTACCTTGTTTGATACTGAGGAACCCGCAAAAAGTGTCAGAACAATGTTATAGCCTCAACTTCTGTAATTTTCATCCTCATATTTGAACACCCCCCTTGTCTCTCCAGTCTCCTCCAGTGCAATACCCCCTACAAATCTCTGCCATCTGTCTGCTCCCTCTGAGCTTATCCAGCTTCCTACATCCCTCCGTGTCTTCAATTTTTGGGCCTAAACTCCAGGGCCTGTGATTTCAGCCCCTGAATTGGCCCCATTACTGCCCTCGTTTGTAGAGTCCCACCCTAAAATCCCAGGGTGTTCTGGGGTGTTAACCCAGTCACTGAAACCCCTGGCCAACCACAAAACTCAACCCCAACCCCCAACCCCGCCAGTAAAATCCAGCATGTCATCGAGGATGTTACTGTTTGTAGCGAAATGAAGACGCAGAATGATAAATGTAGGATAGTTATTCTTAACTTCATTGGGAAATCCGGGAGGAATGTGTTTTTTTTTCCATTTGTGGGACTTGGCAATAAGAGAGAGATGAGCTATCCACAAGGATGAGCAGGAAGTGGAGATGGAGATAAAGTGAAACAAGGAAGGGGTAGGAAGAGGCTTCAACCAATTGGAGCAAGGGGCCTGTTCGTTTATCAGATAAAGTCTCACTTTTGTGATTTTCTTGCAGTTATGTTTTTCTGATCAGTGTTAAATGGTCCCCTGCTCCCTTCCCCCACCCTTGCTCCCTGTCTCCTACCCTCTGCCCCCGTACCCTGCCCCTACTTCGTGTCCCCTGCCCACTGCCCCCTGCCCTTGCTCCATGTCTCCTACCCCCTGCCCCCGTAGCCTGCCCCTGCCTCCTGTCCCCTGCCCACTGCCCTCTGCCCTTGCTCCCTGTCTCCTACTCCTTGCCCCTGCCCCTTGTCCCCTGTCCCCTGCACATACATTTGACACCCCTGATTGTCACAGACTGCATAGCACCATCATGCTGACTGTTATACAACTTGTGAGGTTCATTAACGGGGAATCATTTAGGGGCACCTTACTGTTTCACCATTTTGAATCCTTTGAGCCAATCAAAGGCATTCACTCATCTTAATCTCTTTCAGAGACAATAGCTTTGACTACCTTGAGTTCCGTCTCTGGATCGGTTTGTGGTCGTCCTTCCTCTGTCTCATTCTCGTTGCCACTGATGCAAGTTTCCTGGTGCGTTACTTCACTCGCTTCACTGAGGAAGGCTTCTCATCACTCATCAGCTTCATCTTCATCTACGATGCCTTCAAGAAGATGATTAAGCTGTCTCACCACTACCCAATCAACACATACTTCAAAGAGGATTACATCACTCGGTTTGGATGTGCATGCCTCCCACCTGAGCCAGGTAAGGGTGACCTCACTCAGGGTTATTGTAGAGTGACACACAGAGATGATTCATTTACTACAGACTCCAAACTTGTCTTTGAACCACACACTGAAATATATCTCCACTTTTTAAATTTGGGTATCAGTTGGAAAAGACACCATTTATTGCCTATCCACTTGATTCCCTTGAAAATGATAGCCTGCTTCCACACTGTAAGGATTCTATTTGGTCCTTTGAGTCCACAGGGGCCTCCAAAGAGCATCCCACCCAGTCTCAGCGCCCTACCCTGTTCCTTTAACCCCACATTTCCCATTGTGAACCCATTTGGCCTGCACATCCCTGGACACTATGGGCAATTTAGCATGGTCAATCCACCCTAACCTGCGCATCTTTGGATTGTGGGAGGAAACCCACGCAGACATGGGGAGAATGTGCAAATTCCACCAGACAGGCGCCCGAGGGTGGAATCGAACCCAGGTCCCTGGCGCAGTGAGGCAGCAGTGTGAACCACTGAGCAGCCATGCCTGTTCCGAGGTATTTGAGAAGGTGGTCATGCTTGACTACGTGGTGTCAGGAAAAGATCTCTAGGATTGAGACCCAGCAGCAGCCAATGATGGCCAGTGTTGGTGCGATTGCATTGGCTGTTCGTCTGTTTACTGCTTGTTGTAAGAACCCTTTAATGTAAGTATTGCCACACCAGGTCAACACAAGGCTGGGGTTGGCATGGGTTAGTTCTTCAGAGCTCAGGTCAGTTTGAAGGTTAATTGGGTGAGGCTTTGTGGGATTGAAGAAGTTTAGAAACTACTGCATGCCAATAAGAGCATTAGCTGTATATTATCTTACTACTTCCTCTGTTAGTTAGCGAGCTGCCAAGTTCTTTATTTTAGGGGAAGTCTTGTCATTGGAGATTTGTTCAGCATTCTGACAGTAATTGGAGATAAAGTCATAGAGTCACTCAGTACCAGAGGAGGGGCTGTAGAAACAGTGAGATTTATGACCATATGAGTGAACATGAAGTGACATTATTAAACAGGACTATGTGGGGGAAGAAGAGGACATCTTCAGCAACTCAGCAGCCTCAAACTCCAGTTCCATGTCACTGTGGTTGAGCTCCTCACTGCACGTGCTCAGTGGCTGTTATTAGATTAATGATGTAATTAACCCTTTATACTCCAGCCAACAGCAGCACATCACAGCAAAAAGGGGTAGCATTTGGGGTGGTTAGGGATGAGTGATACTTATCACCTTCCCAATATCCCTCACAACTCCAAAATAAGGAAGTTGTGGGATGATTTGGTGAAAGGTTGAAAGTTCTGGAGGATGCACATCTCTGTTGGAAGTGTTGCCTTTCAGATGATGCTTCTAGCCTTTGGGTGCTGTACAGGGACCCAGGGTCATTATTTGAGGAAGAGGAGCTGAACTGATCTATTCTCACAATCTGCTGTAAAGGAGGTGAGGTCTTTTTTTAACCAGGGTATTCAGACCCAATGAGTTAATGGTTATGTTAGCTCCTGTAACCTCAGGCCTGACCTGAATCACATCGTTCTGGGAGCTATAGTAGCTGATTATCCCAGCCTCTGATATTTACATGTTCCAATATGGAACAATATGGATGGGCAGCACGGTGGCACAGTGGTTAGCACTGCTGCCTCACAGCGCCTGAGACCCGGGGTCAATTCCTGACTCAGGCGACTGACTGTGTGGAGTTTGCATGTTCTCCCCGTGTCTGCGTGGGTTTCCTCCGGATACCCTGGTTTCCTCCCACAGTCCAAAGATGTGCGGGTCAGGTGAATTGGCCATGCTAAATTGCCCGTAGTGTTAGGTAAGGGGTAAATATAGGGGTATGGGTGGGTTACGCTTCGGCGGGTCGGTGTGGACTTGTTGGGCCGAAGGGCCTGTTTCCACACTGTAATCTAATCAATCACAGGTACGGCTGTGTCTGGGCTAGCACTGAGTAACTGTGTCCATTTCCCTCATCATGTCATACTGCCAGTGCCTGCATTAAGATGGAGATTGAGACTTTTCTAGACTCAAGTCACAGGTCCTGATGTGATGATGACATCATGAACATTACTCTTAACATAGCTTGCATACCTGCTCTGAGAGAGAACTCAATAGGAGGGCTGGTAGCACTAGGGCCTTGGTCTATATTTATCCCTTAACTGACTTCAGAAATAATTCATCTGCTCATAATATTGTTGGTTTTGGATCCTACTGTACATAAAGTGGCTAGCACATTTCCTGCAGAATTTCAAAAATTATCACTTGGTGCTTCCGTTGTGTCTTAGGGTATGAGCGGAACTTCTGCAAGTTCACAAGTTTATAAAATTATCCAGCCCATACAGAAACCATTCAGTCCATTGTGTTTGTGCCAACTCTTTGGAAGAGTGATCCATCAGTCCCCGCTCCTTTCCCCATCACCCTGCATTTAATCTTTTCCTTGTTGATGAGGATTTCTCCAGTTCTATTCTGCAAGGTCTGATTGAAACTACTTCCATCCCTCCTCCAGCAGTGTGTTCCAGATCACAACAGCTCACTCTGTTTAAAAGCCAAATTCTTCATTATTCCTTGGCTTCTTTGGTGAATGATCTTAAAGACACGTCCTCTGGTTGCTGTCCTTTGGTAATGCTTTCTGATACCAAAACCACTCAATCCTTTGAGTCGTTAACCCCAGGGCTCTGATGTGATTAGGCAGCGTCCAAGGAATAGGAAATTCGATGTTTCGGGCATAAGCCCTTCATCAGGACTTTAACCATGCTGCCTAACCTGCTGTGCTTTAACCATGCTGCCTAACCTGCTGCGCTTTAACCAGCAACACATTTTCAGCTCTGATCTCCAGCATCTGCAGACCTCATTTTTTACCCTCTGATGTGATTAACAGAGTCTGCTAAAAGCTAGATGTCTGTGTGAGAGCATTGGTGTTGGGTGAGGGACGTTGCCAGCGTTGGTCAGTGTCTGAATAAATCATCGGGCCTGAAATAAGGGAAATGAATCAGCGTTGGTGCAGTTTGAGGTGGACCCCTGTTTGGCTCATTGATTGATTGTAAGTGACTTTCTGTGTGCATGCAGTAATGGTGAGACAGTGGCTGTTTTGTACTGATATCAGTTTCCAAATCCCCATTTCAGAATACACGGAAGCTCTCTCAAGTCATTTTTAACAGGGAAAGTAATTCATCGCTGCCCCTGGCTCTCTGAGACAACATACTTCAGCTTTAGGCTGTGTTTTATTTGTGGCAGTTCATAGACGATTAATCGCTTGGGTCATCATAGTCACTTCCCATAACCTTTTCCTCCTCTGATTAGCCTCATATTCCCTTGTTACCCATTGTTCCAAAAGTGGCAGGCCAGCTGCAAGAACCTGGAAGTTCCAGGAGGCCATTCAGCCCTGTTCTACCGTTCAGTTTGAGCTGATGTGAGTCTGAAGTCCGGTTAGCCCGAACTCTGAACGCCCGAGACTGACAAAAAAACAAAACAACGGATTGTGCATGCTGGAAATCCGAAACAAAAATGCAGTGCTGGAAAAACTCAGCAGATCTGTGGAGAGAGACCGAGAGAAAAACAGAGCTAATGTTTGGAGTCCAGTGACCCTCCTTCTGAACAGAGCAGAAAAATCTGTCCATCTCAGCTTTGTTAGTATCGGTTGACCACTCACTCCCCACCCAAATAATTTCTTTGGGGGGGGGGGAGTGCATTCCAAGTTCCCACTCCGCCTTGTACAAGTTTGTGTTTCCCGACATCATCCCTGAATATCCTGACTCAAATGTTAAATTTCTTCCCTTTTGATTTGGAGTCTCCCCCCAACTCAGTCGATCCTATTAAAACCCCATATTATATGAAATGATTCCATCAGATTAGTCCTCACTTTTCCAAACTCTCACAATGTCTACACAGTCAGTTCTCCCAAATTAAAAGATTTTGTTTTGTTGTGCTGTTCTGCTGGACCAGTGTGGTGCCCCTTCCTCCAAAACCCTGAGCTCCTTCCTAGGGCCTGGCTCCCAGTATTAAATACACCTTCTCTGGGTAAGTTCTGTCTGACCTACGTCACTGAGCAACGCACCTCAATCAGAATATGTGGGATTGGACCACACCAACTATTTGAGGACTGAAAGCCAGGTGGAGACGCCAGGGTAACACTGAGGGAGTGCTTCACTGTCACTGGCTGAGATGCTACCCACTCATTTGAATGGCTAATATTTAATCCCTCAACCGACCTCACTAAAATCAGATTATCTGACTCATTCATGCATTATTTTGTGGGATCTTGCTCTGTCCTCGCGTTTCCGATATTGTATCAATGCCACTTTATAAAGGCTTCATTGGCTGGAAAGTGCTTGGGATGTTGTGTGGTGTGGAAGGTGCTACATAAATGCAGGTAAACAGTCAGCATCTAAATTTCTAGCATCTGCTGTCCTTTAATATTCACTGTTCCCCAAACTTAAACCTGCCCAGTGGTTAGCACTGTTGTTGTGGTTCTGTTCACCGAGCTGGGAATTTGTGTGGCAGACGTTTCGTCCCCTGTCTAGGTGACATCCTCAGTGCTTGGGAGCCTCCTGTGAAGCGCTTCTGTGATCTTTCCTCTGGCATTTCTAGTGGTTTGTATCTGCCGGTTCTGGTTGTCAGTTCCAACTGTCCATTGCAGTGGCCGGTATATTGGGTCCAGGTCAATGTGCTTATTGCTTGAATCTGTGGATGAGTGCCATGCCTGTAGGAATTCCCTGGCTGTTCTCTGTTTGGCTTGCCCTATAATAATAGTGTTGTCCCAGTCGAATTCATGTTGCTTGTCATCTGAGTGTGTGGCGTCTAAGGATAGCTGGTCGTGTCGTTTCGTGGCTAGTTGGTGTTCATGGATGCGGATCATTAGCTGTCTTCCTGTTTGTCCTATGTAGTGTTTTGTGTAGCCCTTGCATGGTATTTTGTACACTACATTGGTTTTGCTCATGCTGGGTATCGGGTTCTTCGTCCTGGTGAGTTGTTGTCTGAGAGTGGCTGTTGGTTTGTGTGCTGTTATGAGTCCTAGTGGTTGCAGTAGTCTGGCTGTCAGTTCAGAAATGCTCTTGATGTATGGTAGTGGGGCTACCCAAAGGTGAATTGGCCATGCTAAATAGCCCATAGTGTTCAGGGATGTGTAGTTTAAGGTGCATGAGTCAGGGGTAAATGTATAGTAATAGGATTGGGGGATGGGTCTGGGTGGGTTACTCTTTGGAGGGTCAGTGTGGACTTGTTGGGCCGAAGGGCCTGTTTCCACACTGTAGGGATTCTAGGATTCAATGGAATGGGACTGTAATCAGAAAAGCAACACGAATGTTTCAGCTGCCTGATATTCTCTGAGTCTTATTGAAGTAACTGGAATCTATAATCTAGAATTGATTGATGGCAATTGTTCTGTTCATTGTATGAAATGCACAGATTCTGCCCAAAGTCCTTGATGGTAAAGACAGATTCTGAACAAATCCGAAAACCACTTTAGACTAAAGCTCTGTCCAGATAATCCACACCCTCTCACCCCCACCCCCAACCAACTTGCTGCATTGGATCCATTAACAACAGGAAGGATTGGTACTATCCTACTGAAGGCACACCAGGAGGACTATGTGCAGTTCAATCTCCATAGTTATTGAAGAACCTATTTACATTAGGGTGGAGGGGATGTTGTAGTAATGTCTCTGAGCTAGTAATCCAAATCTCAGGCTAATATTGAGGGGACAGGGTCCAAACCGCACTGTCAGTACGTAAGCAATAGGGAGTAACCCCTCAAGTCTGTTGTCTCTCCTCAGCGGAGAGAGTGAGGACTGCAGATGCTGGAGATCAGAGCTGAAAATGTGTTGCTGGAAAAGCGCAGCAGGTCAGGCAGCATCCAAGGAGCAGGAGAATCAACGTTTCGGGCATGAGCCCTTCTTCAGGAATGAGGGAAGTGTGCCAAGCAGGGTAAGATAAAAGGTAGGGAGGAGGGACTTGGGGGAGGGGCATTGGAAATGCGATAGGTGGAAGGAGGTTAAGGTGAGGGTGATAGGCCGGAGTGGGGGTTGGAGGGGAGAGGTCAGGAAGAAGATTGCAGGTTAAGAAGGTGGTGCTGAGTTCGAGGGTTGGGACTGAGACAAGGTGGAGGGAGGGGAAATGAGGAAACTGAAGAAATCTGAGTTCCTAGGTGGAAGATGAGGCGCTCTTCCTCCAGCTGTTGTGTTGCTATGGTCCGACGATGAAGGAGTCCAAGGACCTGCATGGCCTTGGTGGAGTGGGAGGGGGAGTTGAAGTGTTGAGCCACGAGATGGTTGAGTTGGTTGGTCCGGGTGTCCCAGAGGTGTTCTCTGAAACGTTCTGCAAGTAGGCGGCCACATTGGGTGCAGCGGATGCAGTAAATGATGTGTGTGGAGGTGCAGGTGAAATTTGTGGCGGATATGGAAGGATCCCTTGGGGCCTTGGAGGGAAATGAGGGGGGAGGTGTGGGCGCAAGTTTTGCATTTCTTGCGGTTGCAGGGGAAGGTACCGGGAGTGGAGGTTGGGTTGGTGGGGGGTGTGGACCTGACGAGGGAGTCACGGAGGGAGTGGTCTTTTCGGAACGCTGATAGGGGAGGGGAGAGAAATATATCCCTGGTGGTGGGGTCTGTTTGGAGGTGTAGGAAATGACGACGGATGATGCACTGTATATGGAGGTTGGTGGGGTGGTAGGTGAGAACCAGTGGGGTTCTGTCCTGGCATTCTGACAAGTCATAGCTTTAGGGTAAGGGCTGGCAGATTTCAAACAGAGATGAGGAGAAATTACTTCTCTCAAGGCATCATGAATCAGTGAAGTTCACTCCCCCAGAGTGCAGTGGATGTTGGGACACTGGATTAATGTAAGGAGGCGATAGACAAGATTTTTAATTACAAAGGAGCACAAGAACAGGAGTAGACCATTCAGCCCCTCGTATCTGTTCCACTATTCAATAAGATCTGTGGCCTAACTCCATGTACCTGCCTTTGGCCTGTATCCCTTAATACCTTTACTTAACAAAAATATATCTCTCTCAGATTTAAAATTCACAACTGATGCAGCATTCACTGCCGTTTGTGGAGGAGAGTTCCAATCTCTCCCACCCATGGTGTGTGGAAGTGAGTGATTCGTATCCCACTTGTAATGCCAAGACAAACAAGGCTATGGGCCGAGAACTAGAATAGTTGGATGGTTGGTTTTTACTAGGGCTGACCTGATGGGCCAAAGGGCCTTTTCTATGCTGTAGGCTCTCACATGTTAAAGGAAGCAAGCCAGAAAGTGGAGTCGAGAGAGGGGAGATGGGTTGGAGGCTGAGGAGAGACAGAGCTGAAAATGTGTTGCTGGAAAAGCGCAGCAGGTCAGGTAGCATCCAAGGAACAGGAGAGTCGATGTTTCGGGCATGAGCCCTTCTTCAGGAATGAGGAGAGTGTGTCCAGCAGGCTAAGATCAAAGGTAGGGAGGAGGGACTTGGGGAAGGGGTGTTGAAATGCGATAGGTGGAAGGAGGTTAAGGTGAGGGTGATAGGCCGGAGTGGGGTTTGGGGCGGAGAGGTCAGGAAGAAGATTGCAGGTTAGGAGGGCGGTGCTGAGTTCGAGGGTTGGGACTGAGACAAGATGGGGGGAGAGGGAATGAGGAAACTGGAGAAATCTGAGTTCATTCTAGATTTCTCCAGTTTCCTCATTCCCCCTCCCCCCACCTCGTCTCAGTCCCAACCCTCGAACTCAGCACCGCCCTCCTAACCTGCAATCTTCTTCCTGACCTCTCCGCCCCAAACCCCACTCCGGCCTATCACCCTCACCTTAACCTCCTTCCACCTATCACATTCCCAATGCCCCTCCCCTAAGTCCTTCCTCCCTACCTTTTATCTTAGCCTGCTTGGCACACTTTCCTCATTCCTGAAGAAGGGCTCATGCCTGAAACGTCGATTCTCCTGCTCCTTGGATGCTGCCTGACCTGCTGCGCTTTTCCAGCAACACATTTTCAGCTCTGATCTCCAGCATCTGCAGACCTCACTTTCTCCTATGACTTGTCATTGCCCCACAAGGGTAAACACCCTCTCCATGTCCATTTTGTCAATCCCATTTAAAATCTTCCAAACTTCAATTGTGTGAGGCCAAAATTCAAATCCTATCAAGGCAGAGGGTGAAATTTGAATTCTATAATTTAAAAAAAGTCTTAATTAATGAAATGCTAGTGTCATGCTGACTGCGTAACTGTTCTTGGTTTGTGTGGAGGATAAATGCTAGCTCAGAGAAGATGGGCCAAATGGCCTGTTTTTGTGCTGTAAATTCAGCATAACTATCCATTATAATAAAACTTTCAGCCAGATGGGGAAAATGTAGGTCCAGGGCAGTAATTGACACCACAGGTCTGGCACTGAGTGAGGCTCAGGGAATTGTCTCAAACCTGCTGCAGTCCATGGATTGTAGGTAGACCCACAATGCCCTTAGGGAGGGAATTCCAGCAACATTGAAGGAACGGTGATATATTTCAATTGACAATAGACAATAGGTGCAGGAGTAGGCCACTCTGCCCTTCGAGCCAGGACCACCATTCATTATGATCATGGCTGATCATCCTCAATCAGTATCCTGTTCCTGCCTTATCCCATTTCCAAGTCAGGATGGTGAGTGGCTTGCATGGGGTGGTGTTCCCATCTATTTCATGTCCTTGTCCTTCTAGATGGAACTGTATGTGGGTGCTCAGGATCTTTGGTGAATTTCTGCAGGACATCTTGTAGACGGTACACACAGCGGCTACTGAGCGTTGGTGGCGGAGGGAAGGGATGTTTGTGGATGTGGTGCCAGTCAAATGGGACTGCTTTGTCCTGGATGGTGTTGAGTCTCTTGAGTGTTGTTGGAGCTCTTCCCATCCAGCTAAGTGGGGTCTCTTCCATCACACTGCCTTGTTGATGGTGGACAGTATTTGGGGAGTCAGGAGGTGAGTTACTGGCTATAGGATTCCCTATCTATTGACCCGCTCTTGTAGCCATTGTATTTATAGACGAGTTCAATTTCTGGTCATGGGTAAACCCCAGGAGGGGATTCAGCAATGACAATGCACTTAAGCGATCAGTTGTTAACATCTCCCTTGTTGGAGATGGCCATTACCTGGTAATGGGTAAAAAATGAGGTCTGCAGATGCTGGAGATCAGAGCTGAAAATGTGTTGCTGGTTAAAGCACAGCAGGTTAGGCAGCATCCAAGGAGTAGGAAATTCGACGTTTCGGGCATAAGCCCTTCATCAGGAATGAATTAGTGTGTTGTGTTAAAGTTATGGCCACTTATCCGTGCAAACCTGAAGGTTAGTCAGGAGCTACTGCTAAAACATTATTCACACGTGGGTTGGCAGGTTATAGATTTCCATCTGATAATCTCACGTGACTCCCCAACAATTACATTGTGAGTCACATTGTGACTCATCTCAGATGTCTTCACTTCTCCAAGAGCTTGCAATGAAATCAAATCTTTAAAACTCATTGAGAAGGGAAGACAGTCAGTTTGTCTGACTCACTCACTCTCTTGTTCATATTTCAAGACATTTTATCAGCTATTTTTCTGATCTAGATGCAGGAAGTCCCAGCACCAGCAGAAATGTGTAGCCAAGGCGGTAATGCTGCCACAGGCTTTGCTTGTTTTCTATTTCCTCTTATCGATGAGGACAGTAAATCTTTTATCACCTGCTCTGTTGCTGTTAAAATTGACTGAACACAAAGCTTCTGTTGACAAAAAAGTGATGCATTTAAAAATGGCGTCTTTCAAATCCTTAGCCCTTTATTGATTTCCTAAGGTGTGGAAGCAGCCATTTGGCCCATCAGGTCCACACCGACCCTCTGAATCCAGACTCAGCCCCCTGCCCCGCTGCACTTGCAATGGGTAACCCACCATATCCCTGGATACTATGGGCAATTCAGCATGACTAATCCATCCAAACCTGCATATCTTTGGGCTGTAGGAGGAAACCCATGCAGACAGGGGGAGAACATTCAAACCCCACACACTCAGTTGTTCAAGTCTGGAATCAAACCCAGGACCCTAGCATTGTGAGGTAGCAGTACTCAGCCACCATGCTTCTGTAACCAGTCAGATCCTTTTCAGGTTGTAATACCTGGTTTTAGGTAAATGCAGCAACTTGCTTTGTGCAAGATACTTACGTGAGATGCAGATGGTGGCCTGGACCAGATGGGCCATATGGCCTACATCATTTTCTAATGTAATCCCAAGTTCCAATTCTGGCCTGATTCCTAATAAAGCAATGTCAACTTTTGCCAAACCCCCAGACTCTCAATGTTCAAACTGGGGAAGCATAAGATGGAAATGTAGAGCAGCTACTGCACAGAAGGAGGCCATTCAGCCTGACATGTCTGTGCTAGCTTTTGGAAGGAGCAACCCAGCTGGTTCCCAGCACCTTTAGCCTAATCCTGTACGTACTTTCTTGTCAGCTGCTTCTCCAGTTCACGTTTGAAAGCCTCGATTGTATTTAACTCGGCACACACTCAGGCAATGTACTCATCTCCAGATACTGAGGCAGCCTCTGCTCAACTGCAGCAAGATCTCAACACCATCCAGGCTTCGGCTACGCTACAAGCAATATTCCCAGTTTACAAATGCCAGGCAATGCCCCTTGCCAACAAGAGAGAATCTAATTATCTTCCCTTGACATTGAATGGCTTTGCCATCGCTGACTCTCTCCCACTTAACAACCTCCTGGGGATTACCATTGACCAGAAACTGACCTTGACAAGCCATGTAAAAACAGCGGCTACAAGAGCAAATCAGAGACTGGGAATTCTGTGGTGAATTACTCACCTCCATAAGCCTCAAGAAGCTCAAAACCCATTCCATACAAAGCAGCCCGCTTGATTGATGTCCAATCCACCACCTTAAACTCCCTTCACCACTGACATTCAGTAACAGCAATATGTAGCAAGGTGTAATAAATCTCTTAACCAGCACGGATTCTCCATAAAAATAACACTCCAGAATTCCTGACCTCTACCGTCTGGAGGACAAGAGCAGTTGATACATGGGGACAAAACCCCTTGAAAGTTCCCGTCCAAGCCACTCACCATCATGACTTGGAAATATATCGCCCCGTTCTGTCAGTGTCATTGGGTCAAAATCCTGGAATTCCCTCCCTCAGGGGCATTGTGGGTCTACCCACGGCACATGGACTGCAGCAGGTCAAGATGGAGGCTCACCCCCACCTTCTCAAAGTCAGGCAGTGAATGTTGGCCCAGTTTATAAAGTTTACATCCTGTAAGCGAATCAATTTAAACAAAAAGAGTGAGGTAGTTCTCCTGGTGACCAAGTAATATTTGTCTCTTAATCAGCATCATCAGAAAACAGCTCAGCTGATTGTTTCATGAAAGTGTTTTGTTGGCTGCAAAGCCCTTTGGGTCGTGCTGAGGTTATTAACATCTTTTCTCTCCCACCTCCCACTGGAAAACCATTCTCCTTATTTCATCTTAAAAACATGAGGAGTGTTTGACATCTCCGGGACTATACTCGATGGAGTTTATAAGGATGAGGGGGGATCTATTTGAAACTTTCCGAATACTGAATGGCCTGAACAGAGTGGATGTTGGGAAGATATTTCTGTTAGTAGGAGAGACGAGGACCCAAGGGCACAGCCTCAGAGTAAAGGGCAGATCCTTTAGAATGG